>NW_022106224.1:0-1307 GCF_000313985.2 Echinops telfairi | reverse complement strand
ACTTTGTTGCTTCCCTGTTAGGTGGCCACTTGTTTAACTTCAATAAGGTGGTCAATCTTTAACAGAGCAGCCAGACTAATTTTTCCCCACAAAGTGGCTGATGGATTTGAACTGCTGACCTTGCGGTTAGCAACCAAACCTAACTCACTACAACACTGGGGCTCCTCCAGAGCAGATCAGGGGAGAGCAATCAAAATATGTACAAAGATCATGGTGGCTTTGAGAACACTGCTGGTATCCGTGTAGCCCACTGTTGTCATGCCAACAAGGTTTAGAATGGTGCCAAGTAATTAGTAAATGTTCACTACATATTTATTGAATGAGCCAGATTCCTATTCTCGGTGGCAATGCCTTGCAGGGGGTTCACCACATAACTGAGCATATTTAAAATGAAAATGTACAGAAATATACTTGTATAGTGATTAGGAAGCTCAGGCAGCAGACTCAGGTGTGCTCAAAATATCACTTTTAATTACATTCTGAATTGTCTTTTCTCTGGGTGGGGGGCTGGCTTGCTGCCAGTCTTCCGGATGATTCTAGGATCCTACCAGCACCATACGGTGAGGGACTAAGGCACACTCCTTGAGTCTCAGTCGGAATCCTGTGGTTATCAGTGAGACCCCTACTCCTGCTTAGCCAGCGCCTGGGTGTCTGACAGCTTTTCCCCCACCTGTGACATGTGGGGGACGTGGAGAGCCACATCTCTTTCTACGTTAATCAGCGGGTCTCAGCCCTTGCTGCTGCTTCATTATAACTGGATGACTTTCTTTTTGTTTTTTTAATAAATAATTTTTATTGGGGTGTTGGACAGCTCTTATAATAATCCATACATCAATTGCATAAAGCACATTTGTACACCTGTTGCCACCAGCATTTTAAAAACATTCTCTTTCTGCTTTAGCCCTTAGTAGCAGCTCCTCTTTTTCACCTCTCTCCCTCACCCTCCCACCCTTGTGCCCCTTGATAAATTATAAATTATTATTATTTTCAAATCTTACACCATCTGCTGTCTTCCTCCACCCACGTTTCTGGGGGTATATGTCAAGCATTGTGATCAGTTCCCCCTTATCCCCTCATCTTCCTCCTACCCTCATGGTTTCACTACTCCCATTATTGCTCCTGAGGGGTTTATCTGTCCTGGATTCCATACCCAGAGCTCTTATCTGTACCAGTGTACATGCTCCAGGCTTGCTGGAGGTAGTACTTGTAAGGTAGAACTGGGGTCATGATAGTGGTGGGGGGAGGAAACATTAAAGAACTAGGGAAATGTGTGTTTTGTCAGTGCTTTATGGCACCATGGTTGGCTC
>NW_022106223.1:2897-3954 GCF_000313985.2 Echinops telfairi | reverse complement strand
GCAAGATAGGCGGATCCTAGGTTTCTGGTAACAGCTTAACTAGACTTTGGGTCTCTATAGGAACCATTATCAGTTGGGTGTGAACTCCGCCCACAGGAACCAAACTGATGGCCTTAGGTTCCAGCATCAGGGAGCAGGCCCACCCCTTTGGTGGGATGAGACAGCAGTCTGGCAACTGATTGCCTTCAGGGGGGGAATGCCTGAGCATTTGCCCTCCCCCAACACCCATCAAGCGAGGGTGCGTGTGAACCCAACACCAGTGCCGAGGAACAGCGTAGATGTCACGTAAACTCACTGCCACGAAGCCCGTTCCGACTCACAGTGACCCAAACCCACAGCCCCTGAGCACAGCCCGCTCACACTGCTGATGCTGGGAGGTGCCCTCGAGGCAGTTCCGACCGTGGTGACCCAGAGCGACCCCAGGTCCGACAGCACGCGGCACTGCCTGGTCCTGCTCCAGCCTGACGCTGTTCTTCTCTCTGAGCCCTTGATTCCGACTCATAGCCACCTGGTGTGGGGTTGCTGAGGCTGTGAATCTTTATGGGAGCAGAACGCCCCCTCTTCCTGCCCCCCAGCTGGGCATGAACTTGAAGCCATGACCTGAGGCGTGGTTGAGTATGCATGCGGGGAGACTGTCCACGGAAGATCTCTCTAAAGAGATGCATGCTTGGAAACTGTCCATGGAAGATCACTCTAAAGAGATGCATGCTTGGAAACTGTCCATGGAAGATCTCTCTAAAGAGATGCATGCTTGGAAACTGTCCATGGAAGATCACTCTAAAGAGATGCATGCTGGGAGACTGTCCATGGAAGATCACTCTAAAGAGATGCATGCTGGGAGACTGTCCATGGAAGATCACTCTAAAGAGATGCATGCTGGGAGACTTTCCACGGAAGATCTCTCTAAAGAGATGCATGCTGGGAGACTGTCCACGGAAGATCTCTCTAAAGAGATGCATGCGGGGAGACTGTCCATGGAAGATCTCTCTAAAGAGATGCATTCTGGGAAACTGTCCATGGAAGATCTCTCTAAAGAGATGCATGCTGGGAGACTGTC
>NW_022106223.1:0-998 GCF_000313985.2 Echinops telfairi | reverse complement strand
GGAGGGTCTGCTACCAGGGGCTTTGGCTTCAAACTGTTTAATCCAACTGTTTAAATAGCTGAATACCAAAGCGACGTTCTGAAATGTGAGCCCCTAGCTAATTCACTTATGATTAAATTATTTTTACTTAAAAAAAAATAAAGTCAATGATGTATTGCATGGGGCATATCGGCTACCAAGTATCTCCTTAACATTTTAAAAAGCAGATGTGGCCCTTTGAGGACCTCTGTGTGCCTGACCCCAGCTGTGGTCTTTTCATTGACCCCCTGTGTGTGGGAAAGCTGGACCGTGCATCAGGACCCCCTAGGAATCACAGATGCCTTTGGTGGATGGCACTGGTGAGGAATCCGGATTTACGTGATGGGTCGCCAGGGGGACGAGCCCAGCTGTCCTGGAGGAAGGACAGCCAGAGAGCGCCTTCGGGGCCAGGCGGGTGGGAGCGGGCCCTGACTTTGGACACGTTGCTGGGAGAGACCAGCCCCTGGAGAAGGACATCACGCTCCATCAAGTAGAGGCGCCAGCTGAAAAGAGGAAGGTGGACCGGCACAGTGGCTGCAGTGTGGTGTCCTGTGGAGCAATACTCACTGTCCACGGGTCGCTGTGGGTCAGAGATGACTCTACTCCAGTAGGCACCTCAGTGGGCGAAGCTGCCAAGTCAGACACAAAGGGACAGGGCCACACGGAGGGAAGCAACTGTACCGCGTTTTGCAGCTCATCGTGCAGTGAGCGTCCACTGACCTTGGCCGGTCAGCAGCCTGACCTTCCTGGTGGGCGGACAAAGCGTGAACAGGGAGGTGGTGGGTGCAGGGGTGGGGGTGGCAGCGTTTTGGTGCCTTGCTCCTGAAACCCCTCGGGCATCCTTTTGGTGAGGGAGTAGGAGTCACGCTCATCTCTTTAAAGCGCTGGAGGTTAATCCTCCTTCTCCGGCCGTCTTTCCAGGACCTCCACCAGAAGTCTTTCCTGCCTTCCATCCCACTCCGAAATAAATCGGCGTCGCC
>NW_022106222.1:2222-3938 GCF_000313985.2 Echinops telfairi | reverse complement strand
CACCACAACGTGTTATTTAGATCGTTTTGTGACCAATACTAGTCCAAACCTTCAATGTCAACCTTGTCTTCCAACAAGATGTGGATCTGTTGAGAACATGTAATGGGTACAGGACCCAACAGTGTGCAAAAGAACTAGACTCACCAAAAAACTCACTGCCATCAAGTTCATGTTGATTCAAGGGACCCTATGGAAAGAGTAGAATGGCCCCCGGGGGTTTCTGAAGCTGAAACTCTTTACAGAAGTAGAAAATCCTCATATTTCTCCCATGGAGTAATTGGTGGGTTCAAACTGCTAACCTGCACACAGTGTAACTCACTATTTATTTAGAACCAGAATTTGCACATAAAGTATTTCTATCACTTTCTATTGCTATTTAAATTATAATAACTTTGGGGGAGACATGTCTTCTGGCAATAGGAGTGTGTTTCTTCTCTAAAACTACTAAATTCAATATGACTTCATTTATTAATTTAAAAAATAGAATTTTAAAAAACAAGGTCAAATTTATTTACCTATTTATTCTCTCTCTACTTGCCCAATAATCTAGATGGCAACCTATTTTTCAAAGCAAATTATATACCATTTCTAAACAAATATAGAGAAAGGACTTGAGGAATTTTTACATTGTTTGCTTAATTTATTTTAAATATTTATATTGTTTGCTTAATTTTCTGACATTTTATTTGGTTTAATTGTTAGGCTTATAGTTAAGTACTCTAAAATGAATAGTTAATGCAGCCTGAGTTCAAGTGATATTTCACATAGCTTATTACTTAGGAGAACATAAACCTTTATCATCACACGCTTTTTTCCCCCTCCCTTTAAAATTCTGAATTGGATGAAGGTTTATATTTACACCTTTCCATTCAATAATTCATACACATTTTGTTTCACAGCATTGATTTTAATTCCCACAAGGTAACGGCATTCATCCCACTACCTTCTTGTGCTTACGGTTTCCCTTCCTCTTTTCCCCCCATCCCTCTGAACGTTGTCCTTGGATAACTGCTGCTCTTTTGACTTCTGATATTTAGAATAGGTGCAAGAAGGAGACTGAGAACTCTGAGGATAAACACTGATTGACAATAACATCTTATGAAAAATTAATCTCATCTCACTTCTCTATGTGGACTTCAGTTTAGATCAAGGAAATGACTTGAAAACTATGTTGCTTAATATTCATATGGCCTGTAAGAAAGCTGCTACAGTTATCAATAAGATGGTTGCTGGTGGGCTGGCTGAGAGCAACATTAACTGGAGTCATTAGCAGGGTGGGGAGGGGTTTGTTTAATTAATTAATCTGTTGAGTTGCAGAGTTCTAAATTTGGTCAATCAGCATTTAAAAATTGTATTAATCACTGGAGAATACATTCTCATATTTTCCAAGTAGTACAAAAATAATGCATAGAGTAAAACTAAGATAAAATGTGTAGAATGACTAAGAGAATAGATTTAAACTAGGAAAAGATATGAAAATATTTAGAATCTATAGCAAAAGACTGTCAGTTAAAATGTTTAATCCTTTAAGATCACTGAAACCTCCATTAAACTGATGGGGATGAGAAGCACAGTGGCCAGACAGCTACATATAATCTGTTACATATATATATATATATTTACAGTATGTGCTGGTCAAAACCTATGGGAAGATAAATAAATAGATTTAAAAACTAGTAATGATACTTACCTGAATCATAAAAGTCACACATGCAG
>NW_022106222.1:0-1242 GCF_000313985.2 Echinops telfairi | reverse complement strand
TTGTTTGTCTTGAATCCTTATGGAAGCACATCACCCATTCGTTCTTTCAAGGGGCCACTGTGTGGGCTTGGGACTGTAACCTTTCTTTCAGCAACCAAGCACTTAACCACTGTGCAATCAGGACTCCTTATCCACAATTTAGGCCTCAAGATGCCCAAGCAATTTCTGGTAGCTGAAATCTAGAGTCTTCTTGCATTATCTATGTGTTTACTATAATTTAATGTGAGGAAATCCACAATATAGGCCTCAAGATGACCACACATTAAATTATATTCAGCACACCCACAATGCAACATGACATTATGATTGTGGCTACCAGAAATTGCATACAATATATCAAAATCTCCAAAACTTTTATAAATTATCAAATGCCAAATATAAAATTGTAATTAAATATATAAAGACTTGGAGTCTTCAGTGACAAACAAGTTCATTGCTAGCATAAGCAAACAAATAAATATTACGCTATATAGAATGAAACATTACACAATTATTTTAAAGAAATGTTGAAAGACATGAAGCTTGAGATATAACAAATATGCAAACAAAAAGGAACTATTAACAAATGTCCGAATTGAAAAAGAACCGTAACGAAGTTTGCGAATTAAAAACTCTCAAGCAAACTCACTGCTCGTGCGTCGTTTCTGACTCACAGTGACCCTACATGATAGAGTAGAACTGCTTTTGTGGGTTTCTGAGACTAACTCTTCAAGGGGGCCGAAAGACTAGTCTTTCTCGTGAGGATCTGGGAGTGTGTGATGGTTTGGAAGTATCGGGCAATCCAGTGTGTAACCATTACACTGAAACGTAAGTCAAAATAAAAAAGTATATTCCATTGATGAGTTAAACAGCTTGTTAGACACAGATGAAGAGTGAATTTAAAAATGTATAAATTAAATCCTAATTGGTTGTGCAGAATGTAGGATATTGGTAAGGTATGGTAGTTATATAATCTGTTGTCCATTTGAGACTTAAGAGTGAAGTGCTGGAGTTTAGCCTGTCAATCAGGTCACGGCTTGATGACCTCATTGGAGGTGCTATGGAGATAAATAGCTCACTGGAGGTGGGACACTCACTCACTCCCTGTGAGACACCCCTGCAGACAAGACACATGGAGCTACACTAGAGCCCTGGAGCTGAAGGAACCACGTGGAGAACCCTGCCAGTGCTAAGATGCTTACAACACCACTGGATCCACAAGACTTCCCAAGCAGTGGCCTGTGATCTTCCTATTTAGCGTCA
>NW_022106221.1:2303-4010 GCF_000313985.2 Echinops telfairi | reverse complement strand
GTGGAGAAATACATGAAAAGAGAGGGCTACAGGGCCGGCCCCAATCAGAGCCAAACTGACCCTCTCCCTAGAAGTATGTGCTACAGAGAACAACACTAACCCTACAGGTTGGGGAGAGGGGCCCAGCTTGCCACACCCACATGGAAGAAAACCAAGAAGGAAAAAGAGAAAGGGATGGTATAGACCCCATATTGACACACCAAGCCCGGAGAACAACGGGCCTGCACTGAGCTGCTAAGGCACAGAGAGGACTGTAGGGCTGACAACAGCTCAAAACATGATATTCCCTCTCTGGATCATACCACGACAGAAGACAATACTGGGAACACATGGCAGATCAGCAAAAGGAGCAAAGCAAAGCCAGAACGCCCCCTAAGAGCCCCCAAAATAGACTTCAGGCTAGGAGGGGCAGCTCTCGGAATTCCCCCAGGCCAGTGGGGAGACAGTCATATAGGTCAGCAGACAGACCCGGAGTTGTGTGTGTGTTTTTCTTTCTTCGTCTTTTTTAATCTTTTGGTTTTTTGTTCAGTCTCTATTAATGCTGGGTTGTCTACTTACTGAGGAGAAAGCAATAGGGTTGATGGTCCAGAGGGACTGCATGGGGCAAGGAGATAGAGGAAGGGAGCAGTAGCGAACAACACCATAGACAGGGAAACAACTAGGAAATTAAAATCAACAACAAGGAGTCTGTAGAGATTCTGGGTTGTTGGAACAACAATCTCGCTGAGGGGAATTACTAAGAGGCAGAAGTAGGGTGAGCATGATGGTGGGGAAGGAGGATGGTAAAAGGAAACAGAGGAAGGGTCTAGGAAGCAAGGTTATGGATAGAGATATAAGGATAAGTATGTACATATGTAAATACATTAGTTCATAAAAATAGAGGTATTGGCCTATGTACTTATATTTATGTGGCAATACACTGAGGTAGTGGATGGACTTCATGCCTGTGCTCATGTCCTCCCTCAGTGCAAGAACTCTTTGTTCTAACAAAGACAAAATCACTGAAGACAAAATGGGTGCACAAGCAAATGCGGTGAAGAAAGCATATGGTGCCTGACTATTAAAAGATATAGCATCTGGGGGTATTAAAAACTTAAAGTTAAACAAGGAGCCATCTAGCAAAGAAGCAACAAGCCCACATAGAAGAAGCACACCAGCCTGTGTGATATCATGAGGTGTTGCTGGGACTAGGTAACAGGTACCAGAAGACCCCGAACAAACAAACAAAAGAACATATTGTTGAGAAAGAGGAGGCTTGGAACAGAGGCCCCAAACCCTTCTGTTGACAATAGGACATCCCCTACAGAGGGGTCACAGGGAAGGGATGAGTCAATCATGTGGCAGTAAAGCACTGATGAAACATACAATACTCCTCTGGTTTCTTGAGGCATCCTAACCAAGCACTATCATGACCCCAGGACTACCTTTTATTGCAGGCTAGACCAGAGCATGTGCACAGGTACAGATAAAACATAAGAGCTCACGACACATGGAATCCAGGAACAGGAATGGGAGTAGCAACACCAGAAGGGGAAGGGAAAGGTGGGGAAAAGAAGGGAGGAGGGGGGAACCGATCATGATGATTGACACATAACCACACACCCCTCCAGAGGGATGAGCACTAGAAACCACAGGGGAAGGGAGACAGCGGTTGGTGTAAGGTATGAAAAGAAATAATAATGTATAATTTATCAAGAGGTCACAAGA
>NW_022106221.1:0-957 GCF_000313985.2 Echinops telfairi | reverse complement strand
ACAAATGAAATACTATTTCCATTTTTACATAGAGAACCAAGCCATACAGCTGTCAATACAATGCCAACATATCAGCAGCAGATAAATGAGTTATTCCCCAGTGTGGCAATGAAGACGAATTGGAACTAATAGACTCCAGTCCTGAATTGCTTAATTCCTGGGTCTATGGGTGATTTTTTAATTCAAGTTTGAGAACATCAGTAAGAAAGTGGTCTGGGTGCTAACCTCCTCCAGCTTTAGTCAGGAGAAACACAATCCAGCTCCACACCACCCCCAGGCTGATTGCCACAAAACAGAAGTCAGGCATACCTCAAACCTCGATCCTCTTTTTACCCAATGCTGACAACAACCATCCCTCCCACAGTACTCTACTTCTCAGGCTGGGCTGGAAACCACAAACACTATTCACAATATGACAAGGTATGAGGTAAGTTAGCAGATTAACACAAACCAGGATGAGAAAGCATGAAGGATGCAGTCATTAGTTCGCAGCAGTGGCTCTTTTCTGCTAGATGCCAAGTCTCTCTCTGGTCCTCAAACTCCTAGGCACCTGGCCTGTTGGCCTCTGCCTGTATCAGCCAAGAAGCACACTGCCCTCTGTCTTACTCCCTCATGGGTTCAGCCAGGTGGATCCTGGGTCTCAGGTCTCTGCATCCTCCTCCTTCAGACAGGGATTTCACGGGTGCTCTGCAGGTGCTGGTTCTTACTAGATGGTGCAGGGATTCTCTTCCTCGTTCTGGGATGGCTCTCAAATCCAGGGGAATGGCAAAGGTGACCAACCCCCAAGTTAGAGTTCTCTACATCTCGTTTTCATGGCCACTCCCAATCATTTAGTGGCAGCTATCGAGAAATTGAAGAGCCGTAAGCAATTTCACTTTACCACAAGGTGAGAATGAGAAACATTTTGTGTGTTTGTGTGTGTGTGTGTGTGTGTGAGAGAGAGAGAGAGAGAGAGAG
>NW_022106220.1:2235-4010 GCF_000313985.2 Echinops telfairi | reverse complement strand
GGATTAGCCTTTCCTCTGCCTAGGTCTACTGCCCAGGGAGCCTCACACGTCAAGGCCAATGCAGGTTTGATGAAACAGCATCTCAAGGTTCTGTGGTTTAAATTCTGGGCAGCATTTGATGGTAGATTGTTTTGTAGTTTTTGGCTCGCTCTGAGTTTCTCTCTCAGACAGGAATTGACAATGGTCTTTTAACTAAGCCTGGCTTAGTGTTTTTGTACTTTGAAGACGGGGAATCCACGAAGACATGTATGTATTTAGCAGGTTAGCAGAATGCAACAATATAAGAGACACAAAGGAATATGTCTATGCTGTCATCATTGATTCTTCAGGACACATACATATGTTGCTCTCCCAGATGAAAAATATACTCATAGTGTTAGCTTATGCCTGAGCTTGTGACCTATTGTATCAGATGTAAAATAAAATCATGAATTGTTCAAACCTTCAAAAGAATAGAACCAATAAAATAGGTCCGCCAATACGTAGAAGAGTTGTCAGTTAAAACCAATGTTCCTCTGAACAATAGATAGGGTTCTTAATGGAGAAGTCTAAGAGCTACTAACCTCTCTAATTTGTCAGATCTTGATGAAATGCTAATGTTGCAACCATGTATCTTTATTAATTTATAGCTTTCCCTAGTGCATCTGAGTGCTATAACCTGCCTTTGCCATGCGAACTGTTTTGTACAATCAAACACTGTCTAGAGTGCTATGTTGTCTGTAGTGCTTCAGCTTGTTCTGGCCAATGATAAGATGGTGTAATCATGTTGGACACAATTTTTACAGAAATCTTTAAGATTAAGAGAAGAGATCAAGACACCTCAAAAGATTTCCCCAAAGTATTGCTTCTTCTTATTGGAAAATGGAATAATTGCATTTATCAATATTAGAAAATGTTGGGATCAGTGGATACCAACACAAGTCATTTTGAAGCAAATGAAGAGGATCATTGGACCCATTTAATTGATCTCTTTTTTGTATCATAATGAAAAAAGTATATAATTCATAGTTCATTCGGAAAATTTTCAAAATAAGATAAAAAGCAGCAGCTGAAATCCATTTTTACTAAATGGGAGGGTGTAGTTAAAAGACGTAGTTGTGGTGAATAATTTTAATTTCTTCTTGCCTTTCAAAAAGTAAATTTACAAACAATAACATGCTGCCAGTAACAGCACAATCTAGATTAAAGTAGTGTTTTGTCATACAAAGTTCTATACCATGTTTTTTAGCATCCGATTACATTACTACTAGTACTACTACTGTCAGAAAATACTTCCATCAACCCTGCTTGATGCTTGTCCTCATGAGAAGATCACTGAATATATGGGTGCTAGAGCAAAGTGGGGCTAAGAAACTAGATGGTGACTGGCTATCAGAAAGAATAGCATCTGGGTTCTTAAATCCTTGTCTTCAAACAAACAGCCATCTAAGTGAGTTATCAACTAAGTCCACGTGAAAGAAGCTCACTAGCCTGTGTGATCCAAGGATTGCAAATAATAAAACACAAATATGAAGGTAGGAATTGTATTTGTTTAAATCATTAACATCTGGTTTGCATAGGGGAACTAGAGTGGAAACCGAAAATCTACTTGCAAGGTCCACACCTGGATTAAGACTACCATAGCTGAGGGATGTGAATATCCTTGGTATCAGACAGAGTCTTGTAAAGTGAATTTTGGCACATGTAGTTAAGTTCAAATGGAATATGGAATATGTTATCATTTGAGCCTCCCTTTGAACCATTTTAAAGAGGTTTCAGTCAAAAGAAGAAGTGAA
>NW_022106220.1:0-1216 GCF_000313985.2 Echinops telfairi | reverse complement strand
GCAACATGCATTGTTTAAAGTTAACACCATCTATTATAATAAAAGACTATGTCTTGCCACCAAATTCCTATGATATATAGTTTCCATCTTCTTGCAATATCTCCCAGAAGTGGCTGGTTGCAAATAAAGTCTATGATACCTGCAATTAGCTGAGCTCCTGGTGCTATGGAATCCGGATTGTGGATAGAAATGGCCAAGTATGGAGAGGTTGAGTATTTCTCCACCTGACTAGGACTTGTCATAGGAGGAAATGCCTATGTAAGAAGCATTAGACATTATTATACATTAGACATTACTTTAATGAATAAATTTAGGTGAAGACCGTCTGTCTTACATTGTTTAGTGGGTTATTTCATTTTCTTTATTCTGTTAATTGAAAGCTGAGTGTTTAGGTATATTGTTGCCTTCTCTAAAGTATACTTAATAACTGTAGCTAGGATACTTTCTATTGTGTGCATTCATAGGAATTTAAAAGTTGTGATAAGTTATGTCACATTTCAGGGAGAAGAAAACACAGCATATCACTTTTCCAGAATAAAAATGGTCATTATCGAAGTTGCTATATTCTTGTGGCATCATCTACTTTGACCAATGGCAGTAGTTTAAAATTTCCATAGAAATTGGATCTGGAAACTTATATTCTAATGTGCAGTCCATCATAGCAGTGTTATTTGAATTAAATAGGAAATATAATTTTTTTCCCCACATTAAGTTCTCACAGTCACCACATTTCCTTATCAGAATCAATTTGATCATCCATTGACCTGCAGCCCCAGGGAGTACCTTTATAAGATGCACGATAGAAAGTAACAACAGCAATAACCACATAGATAATAATTATTGCAGCATAAGCAATAATAGAAATATCACATGTAATCATAGTATAATAATCCAGGTGATTGATGTATAAAATCAAATCTAATTTTTTGCTAAATTTGATTGCCTCAGTTAAACTGATACAAAACATCCAACAGCGAAGTCTCAGGAGGCCTTTTCCTTGCAACTTTTCCTCTTTTTAAGTTTCTTCCTTCACTTTTCACTCTTAATTCCTCCTTCTCATCATTGTTTTCTCTTTTTCTAACATTCCTTCATCCTTGTCTGCCAGTTTCCCCTTTCCTTCTTCCACCTGTTCTTCCTTATTTACCACCTGTCCATTCTTCCTCCTCTTGCTTCTGCAGACATTAGTTTCCCCTTTTGCATTTGAAGATCAACTAGG
>NW_022106219.1:2573-4006 GCF_000313985.2 Echinops telfairi | reverse complement strand
CGCCTCTCCAGCCCATGTGCGGGCAGAGCCGGCCCCGGGCCGATGACCCCGCTGTGAACCCGGCGCGGAGGAGCGACCCGGCGGTCCAGATCCCTCTAGGGGCGACCTCCAGAGCCCCGAACGCCAGCCGTGATGAGGCGCTCCCACCAGAGGATGTGCCCCGAGGCGATCGACCAGCGCGTGGGGACCGGGTGTCCGGGTCCCCTGTCCCGCCCGGACCCCGGCCCGGGAACCCACCTGGGGGGCATGTCTGAAGCCCCGGGCCCGGCTGCCGGCGGATCCAGGGGGACGTGGCTGCGCCGCGCTGCGCTCCGCCCGCCGGGCCCCCGGTCGGTCTGTCCTGCTGGTCCGTCCTCCCCGCGTCCTGGTCGCGTCTCAGCCCCGCCGCGCTTTCCGCACACTCTTATCTGGAGCGGCCCGGGACGGCTGGCGCTGCCGCGGCCATGGCGCCACCTGGTGGCCGCCTGTAGCTCTGCGCCGCACAACTTGCCATCTCCCTCTGGTTCACCTGGACCGCTGGCTCAGGGATGCGGAGCTGGGCAGGGAGCCTAACCGCAGGTCCAGCCTGCCAGGAAGACCCCGACCCTACGAGCCCCCAAATCCCAGAGTTTAGAACCGAAAGGGCGGAGGGTACATCGTTCCCATTTGCATTTGGGACGTCCTGCCCACGAGGAGGGGAACTCGGGTGGCTTTAGGTGGTGGGAGGAAGGTTACGGAAATCCGGAGGAAAGCAAGGTTTTGGAGGACACTGCTTAGACATTCCCGATTGGGAGAGACTTTTTCCATTTGGACTCCCATATACCCCATGCTCCACACTCAGCCACACGGGTTTAGGGATGCACACACATTATAAACGCGTTCTCAGCCGGAGCCCCTCGAGCATTGGCACCCGTGGGAGGGGCGTGCATATTTACACCCGCCCCTCCTGGAGCCTGGGGGGCTGCTACTCCTGGGACTACTGCTCCCTATGGCCCTTGGTGAACCTACGCAGGGGTGTTACCCAAATTTGTGGGCCTCCAGGGCGGCCCAGCATATACTCAGCGGGGACTGGCGGGACAGCGTCTCTTGGGGTCCTTCCGAAGGGATCCGCCCTCAGATTCTCGCGGGAGGGACCCCATTAAGACGGCCTCTTTCTCAACCCACGGAAACGTGACAGGTGGGCGTAAGGTCCTGCACCGTGCGTCGGGGTCCCGCTCGTACGAGTGCACTCTTTCTGGGAGGGAGGGGACCCCGCAGCGGCGTGCCGCCGCCGCCGCTCCACTTCTCCGGAAGTGGCCCCGCACGGCCCAGCGGGGGCACCGGGCCGGTCGCGAGTGCCGCGTCTCTGCGGCCCACGCTCCGCCCCCTCCCGCACCTTCTTACCCCGCCTACACGCGCGGGGACGGGGGCGTCCCCGAGAACACCCACAGCTCTTGATTGGCTGCGCCACCGCC
>NW_022106219.1:0-1290 GCF_000313985.2 Echinops telfairi | reverse complement strand
CACACACACACACACACACACACACACACACACACACCCTCCCAGGCTCCTGCACACTTCCCCACGTACAGCCCCAAATGCGCCCCACACTCCGCTCCAGATCCAGGGTTTTCTCCAGCCCCCCCTTCCCCCGGATGCGAAGGTGAGGCACCCCAGTGGTCTCACTGGATGTACCGCCAACGCAGGGCATCTTGTGGCGTCACGGAGTCGTTGGGCCCAGGAGTGGAGGTGGGGACCCGGAAGCCCAGAAAGGCCGATGGGCTGCCTGCCCCCCAGAGCTCCAGGAGCGAAGAGTGAACACACAGGGAGCGGACTTGCTGCCCTCGGGCTCAGTCCTCCACTCCCAGACCCACGGCCTGCAGTTCCGGAGTGTTAACCCCTTGCAGACCTGGGCAGGGGGCTCGGGCTTCCCCTCCCTGTTCCGGCTTCCGCACGCCCTCCTCCCCTCCCAGCTCCCGGTCGCCTCGGTCCCCCCCACCCCCCGCCTTGCCACTATAAATAGCCCCTCTTCCCGTTTCCTAAATTCCCTGCTGACGTCGGCAGCGCGTCAGTGTGTAGGAGCCGCGGCCGCATGAATGAGCCGCCGCACGAGTACTACGCGCGCCTATAAAAGCGGCCGCGCCGGCCGGGCTGCGGGAGGCGAGCGAACGCGGGCGCTGCGCGGCCGACAGGTAAGCAGGACTGATGGACCGACGGACGACAGATGGATCCACGAACAGACAGGGATGGGAGGGCAGCGGGGAGACCGGTGGGCGCCGGGTTGGAGGGCCCCCTCCAGGGTGGGGATGGGGCGGGAGCCCAGGGTCCCCTTTACAGCCGATGGAGCGACCGAGCGGTGGCCTGAGGCGACCTGACGGGGCCCCTTCCCCAAGCTGGGGCCGGAGGCGGAGACAGGACCCTGCGCGCGCCAGGATGGAGACACTGCCACTTCGGAGGAGCATCAACCGAGGATGGACCCGAGTCCCCACGGCTCTGCCTGGGCTTCTGCGCCATTCTCCCAAGAAAGTGGGGTGAGGGTGCTGGCGCCCCAGGAGGCGCGTCCCCCTCTGCCCCTCCGGGCAGCGCGGTGACTCAGCTCCCACCCCCCAGCTGGTAGAATGGAGGCGCCAGCGAGAGACAGACGCCCACTGGCCGCCGCCCGACCACCGTTCCCTCGGAATCCCCTCCCGCATTCCGCCCGCCGCCCCTTCCCCTGGCCGGAGCCGTCGGGCTAGTCCCGCTGCGCCCCCGACTTCGCGCCTCTGCACGGAGCTGTCCTCTCAGGACCAGGCGGGGCCTCTGCTACACCGC
>NW_022106218.1:2597-3968 GCF_000313985.2 Echinops telfairi | reverse complement strand
TTTCAGGTATTCTATCAGATATCACCAATGATATCCCACACCCTGAGGTGTGATTTCTTTGCTTTTTTCCCTGTCTGACTCATTTACCTCTCTTGGCTTTTATTTTTCTCTCTTCTTCTCTTCTTTCTTCCCTCCTGCTCAGTTCTTGTTGGACCTTGCCTCCGGTTATTCGACCCCAGCCTCTTCTGTCTCCTTTCACTCTGCTATCATAGTTTTCCTGTAGTCTGATTCTTTGACCACCCTTCTAGTCTGGAAGGACTCTGCTGGTCACATTTTCCAAATAAAGCTTGTTCATCGATACTCACATTTCCGTTCCAGTCTGTAGTTTCTATCAATGTTCTTTGAACATATTCTCAGAAGAGCCCAATATAAGTAGAAGGTCAGCAAAAAAAGGTAGACAATGAGTGAGCTGGTTTGACACACTGGCTCCAACAATGGCGTCCAACACAACAACTGTGAGCATGATGCAGAACCAGACAGTGTTTAGTTGTGTTGTATGTAGTGCTGCTACAAGTCCGAGCTTACTTGGTAGAATCTAACCTCAATGACAAAAATGTGGAATTCCATTGGAAGCATCAAAAGATCAAGGCAGTTTGGTGGTTTCACCCAATAGCATTGGCTTTACCTGGAGAATGATTAGAATGTCAGATTTTCCTCCACTATCTCCTTTACATTGCTGTAAAACATCCTACATTTTGCCATATCAGTGGTTAATTGTAGGCATATTCTTTTATGAAAAGTATCGAGTCTTAGGATCACAGTCTCTGAGAACAATTGGCACCGCACAGTCCACAAAGGCCATGTTCAATATCCTACTTCAGTACATAGTTACTAGAGTCTTGAAAGCTGGTGAGCTGTCATCAAAGATGCAAATATCTGATGGTTTCTTATTCAGCGCAAAAGATAGTGAGGCTACTCAAAGATACAAGAAAACAGTCCCAAGAACTAATGGGTTATAAAGGCCACAGCCTTCACTACCTGGAGACCAGAGGCATTACAATAGTGTCCAGCTACCACTACCAACCACTCGATCAATCAAATGTCCTGCCTAAAGAGAAAGAAAAAAATTATATTACTCAATATTACAATCAAGCTCTTGGATGATTCAAAAAGTTAAAACACAGGGAGGCCAAGTAGAAAATTGAAACTTCAAGTCTACAACGAGCACTCTCAGAAGAAAGGCCTTTTAATAAACGTCTAAAACGGCAGTCATTGAAAACCCTAGGGTGTGCAGTTCTCCTCTGACTCAGGTGGGATTTATGTGACTTAAAATACACTGGGCTACAATTGGCCTAACCTTATAATTAAGCTGTTCTTAATTCATTATTTTGACAGCTAAATGACCTTTGAATACTATAATTATAGAATTTT
>NW_022106218.1:0-987 GCF_000313985.2 Echinops telfairi | reverse complement strand
CTCCTTAGTGTTGGTATTGTAATGGACGATTAAAGTCATGTGAGGTGACTGTGCTGAAGTAGTTGAGTGGCAGAGTTAGACAAAGAAAACACCTGAGGAATTTCAGAGTATTTTGTCTGAAGGCACTCTAGATATTGTGGCTTGCTACTTCTAGGGAAATGAAAATTATATGTGTATTACTGTCAACTAGCACAGAAATTTTCTCAATTGTGTAGAACAACAAAATATAAAATTGTCCTTTTTCCAGGAGAAGTGGGGGGGTGGGGGCCAGGAAGGTGGTACAGATTTTAAAGACTCTTATACTAAGGATTTCATTTTTCCCCTTTGGTAAAACGGGAACTCCTGGAGATTTTTGATAAAATCATGTCGCAGAAAGTAAGCATGCTTAAGTAGACAGAGTTTTGAAGAATAAAATGGAAAGACTTGTGTCAGTTTGATTATGCAGCGATGCAGGGTAGAAATGAGGTCTAAGCACGGAATGGATGTGAAAGAACACCGTGAAAATGCATCTTTCTATTGTTTCGTAAGTTTAGGTGAAATGTAACAGAAGGGAAAGCCCTGCATTGTTTTTAAAAGAGTTCAAATTGATGATCATTCATTTAAGCATAAAACAAAATAAAGAGTACGTTTTTAAGGAAGTGGAAATTGATCGTGCACATTATGATTTTAAGATTGTTTAATGGAAATTAACTGTTTCCAGGAGGGAGCTGAAGATGCATTCCTATTATTATTATTATTATTTTAAACAGGAGAGACCTCTGAGTTGGCTATATAAGTTCACAAGTTAATAGCCACTTTGGCTACAGCCAAAGTGGGTTCCATTGATCTATTCGGTGTTAAAAGAAGGAGGAAGAAATAGGAAGCCTATGACTCTCCAAGATTTAGGGATGGGCAAAAGAACAAAACCATAGACAGGAAGAGAAAGGTAGATAGAGTGGACAAAGCTGTTTTTACAGTCTGACTCTGGACTGAAAACCATTCTTTTTT
>NW_022106217.1:2528-3970 GCF_000313985.2 Echinops telfairi | reverse complement strand
TTGGTACATACATTTGAGTAATAGTTGTATATATTGGATTTCTTTGAAGGAGGACAGACGCAATCCTATCACAGACAGCATTGTTCTTCATGATTGATTTTGCAATGCCCTTTGGATTATGAAGGCCACCACATTCCTCTTGATTGTGTTATTTCCGACATACCAATTTATATGATTTTCTGACTCAGAATGACCAATACCTGTCCATTTCAGTTCACTAAGCCTAGAAAATCCATCTTTATGTGTTACATTTCATTTTTGAGCGCTTCCAAATCTCCTAGTTTCACAGCTTGCATTCCAAGTTCTGATCGTGATCAGAGTTTTGCAGCTCTCTCTCCTTACTTTGAGTCACACCTCATAAGAAAATGAAGATCCTGATGGATCCTCTCCCACGGGCTTTCCCTGACTCATGTCACCATGGTCTACACTCTGAGAAACCAGCTCCTCCTCAGTCATGGTTCACGTGCTTTCCAACCAAGGGGTCCATCCTCTAGCTGCTAGTTTGCAACCTGTGAGTCGAGACCCCTTTGGAGGTCGAAAGACCCTTTCACAGGGGTCGCCCAATTCATAACAGAAGCAAAATGACAGTGATGAAGTAGCACTGAAAATAATGTTATGCTTGGGGGGGTCACCACAACATGAGGAACTGTATTAAAGGGTCGTGGCATTAAGGATGGTTAAGAACCACTGCTCTAGTACTGTCTAGAATAATGCTCTGCTTCCATTTGTTAGGCCTTCTGTATCTGACAGTGTTTGGAAACTACACATACGTTTTGCATAAGCGATGCATGGGGTTTTCAGAGCTTCTCCCTCTGAAGTGAGGAGTGGAGTCAGTTTTCATTGCTCTTAGTCTGTAAAGTCTGGAAGCTCAGCTGAGACCTGTTGACTTTGGGTGACCCCACTGGCATTTGAAACACCGGTGTCACAACCTCCAGCCACACAACAACATGCAAGCCACCACATTCGGGCAAACTGACAGAAATTTCAAATGTGCTCTTTTATTTTTAATATTTTATTAGGAGCTCTTACAGATAGTATTACAATTCATACTTTCATTAGCTCAAGCATAATTGTACAATTGCTGTCATGATCATTTTCAATATATTTTCTTTATTCTTGAACTCTTGATATCAGCTCCCCTTTATCCCCTCCCTCCCAAACACTACCACCCCCTTGGATCCTTAATAAAATATATCATTATTATTTTTATTGCCATATCTTACACCGTCCAAAATATCCATTCACCTATAATTCTGTGGTTCATTACCCTAGAGTGGAGTTATCTAGTCAGCATTGTTATCAGTTGCCCCTTCCCTCCTTCTCCACTTCTGCCTATACCCTCAGGAAATTTTAGTCCCATTACTGTTTCTGAAAGGTTTATCTATCTTAGATTTTGTGCATCAAAAGATCTTGATTGAACAAGTGTACATACCCAGGTCTAG
>NW_022106217.1:0-1465 GCF_000313985.2 Echinops telfairi | reverse complement strand
CCCACCATGTCCGAAGTCAGTATTCGAAGTTCTGCAGGGACTTTGTGGGTTTGCTCCCATTGGTGGTCTGTTGTACTCCCCTCCTGTTTGCCCACCTGTGGAGAGGGCAGGCCAGTCTGAACTCCCTGCATTGTCTCTTCAGTGCTGCCCTCTGTAGCATGGTGATCTGAGGAGGAGGGCGGCATGCCTCAAGCTGGGGCTGGCCCTTCAGGGCTCTCTGTGAACTAGTTTCTCTGAACAGGCATGGTGCCCTCAAGGCTTGGTGTGCCAGAATGAAGTCTACTCTTTTTCACTCTTTCCCACTTAGTTTATTGGCATGGGGACAAGATAGTCCGGCAGTCTTACCAGACTGTATCTTCAGTACTGTCTTCTGTATTGCTGTCATCTAGGGATGGGGAGATCATGGCTCAAACTGGCATCGGACCTGCAGTCCTCCCTTATTAATGAGTTACTCTGTGCAGGTTTGTCACTCTCAAGAACTGGCGCAGCAGAATGACGTCTGCCATCCCACCTTCCTGTGGAGATATAAACAATACCCTCCCCTGCTCCCCCACTGCCATCTTCCCCAACCCCCCTTCCTTCCTTCCTCTATGGGCCTTCAAGGCATGCATGAGGTAGAAAGGGTATCCTTCAGACCCAGAGCTATCTGCCTTTTTTTTTTTTTTTTGTCTGTTCTGTTTGTATTTGATACCAAACCCATCCTCGGGTTTGGTCTGACCCCTGCCATGGTACTTGGTCCTTGCCTGGAAACAATGCGTTATTTTAGTTTTCCTCTATACCCGTTGTGCTGTTTGAACTTACCTCGGTGGACTCATGCTGTACTCATCCTTTTGTGCTTGGCTAACTTCACTCAGCACAATTTCCTCCAGCTCTTTCCAGGAGACAATATGCTTCATGTTTCCATTGCTGCTTTTTAGGGATGCGTCATCCTCCCTTGTGTGTATATACCAGAGTTTTCTAATCCATTCGTCTATTGATGGAAATTGGGATGCTTTCCAATTCTTTGTGATTGTGAAGTGCTGTGATGAACATTGGAATGCTGATGCCTGGTTGTAGTCTGATTCTTACTTCTGGGTATAAGCCCAGTGGTGCGATTGCTGGGGAGTTAGGTGAGTCGATTTCCCTTTGTTTTAGGTATCACTTAATTGCTTTCCATGATGGCTGAATGTATCTACAAGAACACCAGCAGTAGATGAGAGTTTTGTCTCACCACACCCCCTGCAACATCTGTTGCTTTCTGTTTTCTTGAATTGGGCTATCCTTGTGGATGTTAGGTGGTATCTCATAGTTGTTTTAATTTGCATTTCCTGGATGGTTAATGATCAGGAACACTTTATCATTTGTTTATTGGCCATTCAGGTCCTGTTTGAGTCTTCTGTTCAGGTCATTTGCCCACTTCCTCAGGATACAATTTGTGTTTTTCTTATTGTAGGCTTGCAGAGTTTTGTAGATTTTAGTAATAAGC
>NW_022106216.1:2554-4013 GCF_000313985.2 Echinops telfairi | reverse complement strand
AGCCTTGCAAACTGAAGCAGGGAACTGGCTAAGGCAGCTGCACCCTGGAATGACCATCACAAAGCAAAAGACTTGATAACTCAAAAGGCTTAGCTCACTGAGCCATTTCTCTCCGCCCTTCAATTAACCCCACATGTGTTTATCGGCCAGGTTGGCATGATAAACTAACTACCTCATCTCCTTATATGCTCATCAAGCTACATCATGTCTTCAAAAGAATTTTTCATTGAACTTTAGCCCAAATTTATCACTAGTTTCAAGTAAACATAGCTTAGCTGATTTTTATATGCTATATTAAAATGATTATATTATAACTGAGTACTACAATATAGAATACACAGGTGTTCTCAGTAATCTTTGAACACTGCAGTATACTAATTTAATATCTAATTTACTAAATATTTAGTAATCGTGCCATGCTGTAGAAAAATGTAAAATTACTCTCAATGCTATAAAATGTATCAATGCGTGCTGTTATTTTTGCTCTTAGGGAAAAAGTAAAAATGGAATAAGAAAGAAACACTATTATACTGCAAATATGCATACTTAATTCTTGGTAGCAGCTTATCTTTAAAAATATATCTGTACATTTTCAATTTTATCAATGAAGAATTTATCTTAGGAGCAGGTGATAAAAAATACGTCTATATAAATATATAGTCTTGTCTTCATAACTCAGTGATTTTAAAGATTGTAGACTTGAAGTATCCTGGAATATGCTATAATCATGATATTATTTGTGATTTATATTGATTATGTGCACGATGGTTTGAAATGTATTTTGAAAAAGGATTCAGTTAACCATTGAAGAAGTTGGAGCCTTATCTTAGTCTAGGTTCTCTAGAGGAATAAGGCCAGTGGGGAAAAAATATATATATATATATAGAGAATTCTGATGGGTACAAAGAGAATACTAAGCCTTCAAGACAGAGAGACAGAGAGAGTAGAAGATGGAGGGAAAGGGAGAGGGAGAGAGGAGTAGGGAGTCTACACAGAAATAGCTCATACAACTGTGGTGACTTGGAAGTCCCAACTTTGTGTGTCAGGCGCAGATTGGAGACTTCTCCTAGCTCGAACGCTGAAAAACCCCAACCTGCAGGTGATTAATCATGCTGAAGATTTCTGCTGCCCATGCCCTAAGAACGTGAGGTCAGGTGCTGAGATGTGTGCAGGATCAAGTGACAGGCCGAGCTTTGCCAGCACATCAATTTATGTTCTGGATGCAGGCCCGATTCTGAAGGAGCCCTTCTTTCATCTGAATGGCTACTTATATCGAATCACAAAATAAATGGATATTAGAGAGTATCTGCCAAACTACTAAGGATGAAAGTTTATATGTAATATTAACCTCACAGGTATGGCATCGAACTTACTTGGTAAAGTTTTATTGTCAGATATATACAAAGTGTAAACAGTATAATTACATTATTTTAAAGCAGTTACTCAACATAGCGATTAC
>NW_022106216.1:0-1151 GCF_000313985.2 Echinops telfairi | reverse complement strand
TTCACGGAATGAAAATATCTTCCCACACATCATGCATGCATCTACAATAAGAGAAGTACAAGGTTGTAATAGTGGAGTGCAGATGAAAGAGTTGCAAGAAAACTTCTTAAGAAGAAATACTTACATAAAGTCAATAGGGGACACAGAAATAAGGACAATAGAGGAATGTGAAACCAGTAAAGCCTACAGCTATATAGTCAATTAAACAAAAGCCAGCTCCTACCTCAATAATGTAAATCCTCACACAAAATTAATATCTCGGTTCAAATTTTTACAATGACCCTTGATCCTTGACAATTTTTAAGACATGCCACAAGGAAGGAAAGAACAAATGAACAGCACCAAAACGCAAGGGAATAGTGTGAAAAAGTAAGCAAGTATTAAAAACAGATGTCATATTTACTTGACCAAACTTACTCAAAAGCTAAACCTTAATGCTATTGAATTGATGCCAACTCATAGCGACTCTATAGGACAGGATAGAACGGCCCCAGTGAGTTTCCAAGACTCATACTTTTTATGGGAGTAGAAAGCAATGTTAGACAGGGTTTTCTAGAGAAACAAAACCAGGACACTAATGATTATATAAAACGTAAGGAATAAACAATTAATCTATAAAGCCGTACAAAGGACTCAGTGCAACTCACTCTGGTGAGACAGTTGTGAGCCACTGGTAGTCCTTCAAGTCTTGAGGGCCGCCGGGTAGTCCTCTGTAGAGCAATTCAGGTTATCCGGGCACAGGCAGCAAACAGCAAGGCAGGTCACCAACAGGCAGCCAGCTCAAGAGCTGTATACTCCAGTAGTGTGGTGAAGCAGGTCTTGGAGGAACCTCAAACTGTGGGTTAGGTGTCTCACAGGTAGTGTAGCTTGCAAATTGAGGCAGAGAACAAGCTAAGGCAGTCACACATTGGTCTGATCATCAAAGAGCAAGAGACAAGAAAGTCGAGGCTCACCGAGCCATTTATCTCTCGCCCTTCAATTAATCCCTCATGTGTTCATTGGCCATGATGGCACAATAAACCTATCATAAGACCCCAGGTTTCTCTCATGAAGAAGTTGGTGGTTTTGAACTGCTCACTTTGCAGATCACAGCCAAACGTGCAACTATTATACCATCAAGGCTCCATAGTTCTCTGACAGGGAATATATAT
>NW_022106215.1:2912-4015 GCF_000313985.2 Echinops telfairi | reverse complement strand
AATGTGTGGTGAAGAAACTAGATGGTGCACAAGAGAAGGAATAGTGTCTGGGGACATAAAGGCTTGTCTTAAAACAAGCAGCCATCTAAGAGAGGCATCAACTAAGTCCACATTGAAAAACCATACCAGCCTGTGTGATCCAAGGATGGTAAACAATAAAATCTAAATCTAAATTAGGGAATGGTGTCAGAGCTTAAATTGTGAACACCTGATTGTAGAAGGTTATGGATGACAGTGGGATCCCAAAATCCATTTGCAGGGTCCACACATAGATTGAGGCTCCAGTGACTTCCATCTGAATATAGTTGAGGGATGTGCATAGCCTTTTTAACAGACAGAGAGCACGAAAAACATGATTATAGCAGATGTAGTTAGGATAAAATGTAATAACAATTGACACACTTGAAAGCTATTTCCACTAATAAATGTGAAGGGGAAATACAAAACAGTGAAGGCTTATACAAATAAGCCTCTGGTAAATCCTTTCTGAGTATATGAGGGGGTACCCCCCCCACCAAAGGGGAAAAAAGCTCTGCTTTGGGGGGCTTTCCATAGTAAGCATTTTTTCTCCTAGGCGAGTATCCAGCAACTCACTCTTAGTTAGTTTACCCTGTGGCATTGCCTGGGAAGGTGCTCTCTGGTTTAGTGAATTTTTTGCTTGAACCTCATTTTCTTAAAACTTTTTTGGTGATGGGTGATTTAAGAGAACAGCATGCAACTGTGAAATTATTTTTCCTGCTCAGGAAAAATGCCACAGAAACTCTTTTGGTGTTGAATACAGATTACAAGGACAGTACTATGGGAAAAACTCAAGTGTACGAGTGGTTTTCTCATTCCCCAAAAGGTGAAATGTTGGTTGATGACAAACCTCATTCTGGACATCCATCAACTTCCTGAATAGATGAAAATGTGGGCAAAATTCATGCACTTATGCTCAAAGACCAGGGACCAGCCATTGAACAGATACAGAAGATATCCGGACTTGAATCTTGGAGTTCAGTTCAGCAAATTTTAACAGAAGATTGGGAATGAGAAGGGTCGCTGCGAAATTTGTGCCTCGAGTTTTGACTGACCAGGAAAAAGTGCATCAAGTGGAAACCTGC
>NW_022106215.1:0-1130 GCF_000313985.2 Echinops telfairi | reverse complement strand
CCACCAGATCATAAAACAAACAAAAAAAATATAACAACACTCTCATGTCATGGAGGAAACAGACAATTTCAGTTCACACAAAAAACAAGATAAAAAAGTGAAAGATATACAGAGGAAAAATCCTTCCTAAAGACAAAACAGCTTTAGAACTATTAGAAAATGAATTCAGAATGATTTATGTATTTTCAGTGGATAGCGAGAAAGGTTGAGAGACAGACTGGGGAAAAAAATCAATTTTAAAAGTTCAGGAAAACACTAAAAATATTATCTGACAAAATGAATATAAAATTAGAAACTATATAAAAGCAGCAAGTTGAAATCCAGAAGATTAATACTAATGTGTTAGAAAACCAAAATAATTTGAAAGTAGCATAAGCAACAGGAGACTGAGTTGGTCATCTTGAAGATAAACCTGAAATTTAATCTGAGCGATGATTAATCCAAATAATAATAATAATTGAAGAAAAGCTAATTACCATGTGGGGAACCATCAAGAGAAATAAGATACATATGATTTAATTTCCAGAACAGAAAAAGCAAGCAAACAAATGGAAAAAAAATCAGAGAAACATATTCTGTGAGCTGTTGGAAGAACGCCTCCTCAAGTTCATGAATGTTGAATTAAGCAAAAAGCCATTCAGGAAGCCAAAAGAATCCTAAAGAGGACACATTCCAAAGGAAATCACCACCACGTCTCATAATCAATTTTCCCAAAATCAAAGCAAAAGAAAGGATTCTGAGAACAGCTCAGGGAAAATAAAGTTATCAATGAAAGAAAACCAATACATTTCTGGTTTCTCAGCAAAAAGCATGCAGGCTAAAAGACAATGGGATTAGATATACAAAACTATGAGAAGGAAAATAATTGCCAACAAAGGATATGAAACCCAGGACAATTGTTATTTAAATATGAGGTTTAAATACAGACATTTTTAGATAAAGATTTGTAAAACAAAAAATAATAATAAAGACCAATCTTACAAAAAATATTAAGGGTAATTCTCTTGGTAGAGAATCAACAAGATCATACATAAACTTGATGTCAAAACCCCTATAAGAACACAAACTAGACAGGGAATCCAGGACAGATGACTCCTTCAGGACCAGCGGTGAGAGGGCCGAGGCCTGGA
>NW_022106214.1:2782-3985 GCF_000313985.2 Echinops telfairi | reverse complement strand
TATGGACTTGATCTGGACTGAGCTGGGATTTTTACTCAATATAAAATTGTTCTTTTATATCAAGCTCTTTCTTATACACAAGTGTCCATGAATTTGTTTCTCTAGTCAACTCAACCTGGACTAACACAATACTTGCTGGTTTCCTTTTAAGTATAGAATCAATGTTTCAATATCTATCCTACTCTCTTTCTCTTCCAATTTAATTTTTGCATGCAAGCAATACCTGAATTTCCTATAGTATTTTCCATTCACATCACATAATGATGACATGCCCCTTTTGTATTTTAAATATTCTAAATGTGTTATTCCATTACTTGTCTGCCAGTGTTGAGTTGACTGTTGCTGTGATCTTGGAAGCCATACCAATGGTGCTTAAAGTACCAGCAGGGTCACCATCGATGGATAGGTTTCAGTGTAGCTGTTTCAGTAAGACAGACTACTAAGAAGGAAGATTGAGTCCATTTATGAGATATTACCCACCGAAAACCTTATAGTTTTTTAATGGCTTTCTGTATTGCTCAAAGGCAAATACATCGGTTCAGATGTCTCCTGGATGACCTGAAAATTCTAAAAATCACTAAGATATCATGAAGATTGTTTTGATATCATAATTGCTTCTCTTATTTTTTAATATCCACAAGCTATTCCCTGATAATTAATCAACGGAGATAACCTAAAATAATCCTAAGACTTAAGAAATGTATTGTCCTGAGTGCTGAAGTGCTTGTTAATGGTCAACTATAAAATCCTGTGATTATCAAGGAACTTGAGTTTATGCAAAAGACCTATAAGTGACTCCCTCAGGGTAGGAATTCCAATATAAAAAGTATATTTAATCTATGCATTATCATTTCAGACATGATTCCACAAAGGCAGTCCATGTGTGTGAGACTCTCACTTGTCAATTTCTAGTGAACTCTTTTTCTCTTTAATTTGGAGTTAGTGAATTTGATTCTGCTGTTCAAGACATGAGCCTTTATAAAAGGTAACAAGAAGAAATGGCAAAAACAGTTATTAATAATCAGAATATGGAATGTACAAATATGTGCCTATGAAACTTGGAAGTCCACAAAAATGAAATCGTAATATAGAGATTGAGTTTGTGATAGTTGCATCTTGTGTCAATTTGACTGAGCCAGGATTCTCAGTAGTTTGACATTTGAGATCCACTTTTCCCCATGTGATATAATGTAATCAACTCCA
>NW_022106214.1:0-1141 GCF_000313985.2 Echinops telfairi | reverse complement strand
GCATTGTTGAAAAACCATGCCCCAGGCATCAGTGGACTGCCAATCGAAATGTTTCATCAACCTGATGCAGAACTGGAAGAATTCATTCCAAGTATTTCAAAAAACTTTGAAGACTGTTAAATAGTAAAATGATTGGAAGGGATCCATATTTATGTCCATTCTAATAAAAATGGTGACCCCAAAGAATTCAAGAAGTATCAAACAATGTCATTAATTTTACATGCAAATAAAATTTTGCAAAAGATAATTCCCAAAAAAAATGTAATAGTAATTCTACCGGAAGCCTCTAGGTATTCAAGTCAGATTCAGAAGATGTGGAACACATGACATAAATGCTGATATCAGATGAATCTTGGCAGAAAGCAGAGATGCACACCAAGGTGTTCATTTGTGTTTTATTGACTATGAAAAGTTTTTCAACTCTGTGGATCATAGCAAATTATAGCAAACATTGCAAAGAATAGGAATTCCAGAAAACTTAGTTGTACTCATGAGAAACCTGTACCCAGAATAATGGGCAGTCTTCACAACAAAACCAGGCACTACTACCTGGTTTAAACTCAGGAAATGTGTGTAAATTATTTACCATACTTACTCAATCTGTATGCTGAAAAATACTTGTAAAATCTGGACTATATGAAGAAGAATTTGCCATCAAGATTGGAGGAAGGCTATTAACCACCTGCAATGTGCGCACGACACAAGCTTGCTTTCTGAAAGCCCACCTTTCCACATATCTTAATTTGGAGTGAAATTCATGCATTCAACAACTGGAACACACTATTGCAACTTAGACATCCATAGATTTTTAAGATCATATAGAGTTAAGCTCTTATCGTACAGATGGAACAGGTTCAAGGGGCTGCGATCTGCCAAGGGAAAGCTTCCAGATGAAAGGATAGATGCAGTTGAGGTGCAGGGGACCCTGCAGCACAGACGCTCTAAGGTCAGAACTTTCTTCAAGGCAGGTCTAAATACCCTTCCTGGCACGTAGCCTGTAATTCACGACAAGTTTCTGCAAAGGGGCAGTTTAACATTTATTTGAGGGTATTCAAAGAAAAATTAATACATCAGCCCAGCTGTTCACAGCCGAAAGGTGAAGACAATGTTGGGAACCAGAAGGACTGATGAGTTTGAAAAC
>NW_022106213.1:2817-4015 GCF_000313985.2 Echinops telfairi | reverse complement strand
TGTTTCTGTCTTTCCATGCTTCATTGTTGGAGTATCCTTTTGTTTTGATAATTTAGTAAAAAAGGTTTTATTGAACTTTGTCATTTCCCCCTGATTTACTGCGTGAAGAATTTAACCTCTGACAAGGGCAGGAAATCATTGAGGATGAAGATAGCAATTCACTCAAGAGTCGATATGTGTCTACTTATGTATAAGTAGAATTAATATATTTCTACTTATGTATAAGGCCATTCTGGTCTTAGACAATGTATTTAAGCATACTTATTTATCAACACTAGAAATGAATTATCCAGAATACTATTAAAAATTATTAGAATATCTGCCATCACCTGAGTATGTTTACGGATGAGGATTTCAGAACTATTTAAGAGTCTCTGACTCAATTTTTACACTTCATATTCTCTATCTGTTCTGAAAGGAATACATGCTTCATGCAATGCATGTGTATTAGTGCTTTTAAGATGATTCAAGCATAGAGAAAAATGTAAAACAATGCAAGCCATCTTTGTGCCTAACATCCTAACTTGGCTGTATTTGCTACAGTTTTCCTTCTCCTTATTTGGACCCATTGCTGTGGATGCTTTGTCATGTAGCTATTCACCCATTCAGGCCTCTGGCCATTCAGCAACCCCAATTTTTTCAGGCATTTCAAAGTAAGGTTAAGGCATTAGTATGTCAACTTTAAGCACTTCAGTTTACAGTTGGGTTTTTGTTTGTGATTGTAAAAATATTTTGACGTAAAATTTAAATACAGTAAAATGCACAAGTCTTAAATATATTGAATTTTGTCTCATGCATATAACACCATCCTAAATCCTACCATGATCTAATAATCACCACTGCAGAAACTCCTTTGCAGTTCTTCATAGTCAGTCTCCATCCTCAGACTCTACCCCTACACTCTTAATCCTCAAATTGACAAACGATTATATATCTTCCATACTTATTTTCTTGGTTTTATAGATATTATATGTGGCCTTACACAGTGTGTGCTTTTATTGAAGCCTTTCTTTACTCTGTGTGATATTTGATAGTCAACCATTGTGTTGCATGCATCAGTAGAACATTTATTACTGTTCTTTAGTAGTATTCTATCTTATGAATCTATACAATTTATGTATCCATATTTTTTGGTAATGAGCACATGACCTACTTCCAGTTTGGGGCAGTTATGAGTAAAGGGATTAGGAGTTTGGTA
>NW_022106213.1:0-1165 GCF_000313985.2 Echinops telfairi | reverse complement strand
TTGAACAACATAGAAAAATACATAACACATAGTCAAGAACACTACCAACAATAACAAAATACAACAGAGATTAGCCCAAATAAAAATAAATACTAAATATTTTTTAGAAAATACTAAAAACCTGATAAGGCTCAAAGTGTATCAAAAGGGAGATCAAATGACAAGGTTTTAATCATTCAAGTCAGATTTAGTCTACTGTAATCGTCTCTCCAATACTGTCTGATATAAGTTATTACCATTTCTCACTTATGGTCAGAGAGGAAAAATAACTAAATAATGATTTTTAAAATTGAGACACCATTATTTTTATATTTAAAAATCTGCATTTTGCCTATTTGAATAATATCTTAAGATATTATTAGAAAACTGTACACTGGATTTAACTTTTTATCTACTTACTATCTATTATCTATCTACCTATCTGTCTTACATTTCTTTGAATTCCAATCTGACCCACATTTCTCTCAATTTAACATCAGTCTGGGCATGTTGGGCTTGGGGTGTGAATTGACATCCAGTTTTCTCTGGCTTAAACAGAACCCAACGTTGCCTGGTCCTGCATTATCCCCGTAGTCCTCCGTAGTCACCGATAGATTTGAATACACCTTTTCAGCTACCATGTAAACTCATTCTATTCAGAGTTTCCCTCTTGTTAGCTAACTTCTGACTTTATCAAATATATCCTTTTCTTGCAATTGATCATTCTTGATGACACGTTTAAAATAATCGAGCCACATATTTACCTTTAAGTTTTGCATCTTTCTTTTGTTTTATTAGTCCTTTTTATTTCTCCCCAAAGGCCTCTGATGAGGTACTTAAGGGCAGGTGATATTAAAGGCAGTAAGTGGAGAATGTGACTGCAGGGTGGGACATTTCGTATTTTTTCCCTGAAGCTTGATCATTATCTTTCATCAAAGGCGAGATTTTTTTCACTTTGCTTCTTTTTTTATCCCCTCCAAGTCTAAATCCATTTTTTTTTTGAGAACCTCATTCTAACTTCCCCTGGGATAATTTCTTTTTACCTAGGAACGTTTCCTCAGTCATCCCACTGGAAAAGGCTCAAGCAGAAGGACCCAATACTCTTATTTCATGTGGCGCAGTATCTGAAGGCAGAACGTAAATGATCACCCTATTTATAAAGCATACAAACTATCCATCTGTCCCT
>NW_022106212.1:2450-3978 GCF_000313985.2 Echinops telfairi | reverse complement strand
AAGATCATATGCAATGGCTAACTAGATTTGTCAGACTCTGGAGCAGGTTAAAGATGGCTGCAACATTTTTGACCCTCCTTCCCTCAAGAGATGAGGTCTACTGAGGTTCCCTCCCTTTGAAATTGGTTGCACTCAGTGGTTGACCAATAGAATACAGCAGATATGAATGTCGTCTGCTTTGGAGCTCAAGCTGTAAGCATCTGGAAGGTTCCACACCTCATCTCTTGGACTGTTCACCCATGAAACCAAGCTGCCCTACTGCAAGGAAGCTTAGGCATCTCTGTGTATGGACAAACCCCATGGTAAAGACCCAAGCGGCTCCTCCGGATTGTCCTAGTTGAGCTGTCAGCCGCACCTTGCTAGGCCTGTGAGTGCTTCATCTTGGAACCGGTCCGCAGAAATGAGCCTGCTCTGCCAAGCCCAGTCACCAGTCTGTCCTGAAATTACAGAGTTAATTGGAGCAGGGGATTTGGGGGTTGGCTCCTGTCACTTGCCAACTGTGGGAGGTAAGGAGCAGAGCTATGAAAACAGAGGATTTTCAGATAATGAGACTACTTCTCACCTTCATCATTTGCTAAGATATGTTTGCAGTATTTCTTGGGATTTGGAAAAAGGATAACTGTTTTCATAGGCAGGATGAAGGTGGCATCTTTGGCCCTTAAAATAGTGATAGTAAGCCTAATTAAAGACTGGACTGGCCCAGCAGCAAACCAGTGTGGAAACTGTAAGTGCCAGGTCGTACTTGCAGGCTGGAGTGAGGTGAACAGACCGATGACTAATTTACTTGGGTACTTTTGTGTCGCTTTAGTTAGAGCAACCTCGCCAGGTACAGATTTCTTGCTCACAGTTATATCTCCCTGGGATGCATTTTTTTAAATTAATATATACCATTCCATAGTTCAATCATGTCAAGAAGAATTCTACAATTGTTAACACAATCATTTTCCAAACATTCTTTTACTACATAACCTCCTTGACATCGTATCTCCATCAACCTCCCTCCACCACTGAACCCCGCCACCCACCCACAAGACCCTTATTCTACTTGCTGTCTATGGATTTATCAATTCTAGGCTTCATATATCGAGAAACATTTAACACAACTTTAAGAGGGTGACCGCCAATGACATAACACCTCTGAGATACATTCTCATTTGGGCCAGCAAAAACCAAACAAAACAATATAAACCAAAGCTACAGACAACTTAGGAAACCAGGCCAGGTCCAGCCTGTGTCATAGGGGATGCCTTCTGTCATTCCTTGAATGCAGATCTCTCAAAGGACTCAGCAGAATTTAAGGTTCAAACTTCTGAGCTTGCATTCAAACACCTCAGTCCCGTCTCCCTCTGCAGCCTTAGGCCAAAGCCCTGCCCTTACCCAAATTAAACTGCAGTGTGCCTTTGTGACAAGCTCTTGCTGAGCTGTCAGCCTTGAATTCCTTCTTATGCTCCTAGAATTCCTGTTTATCTTTAAAGACCAAGTTCAAATTTTTGTTGAGCCAACCCTGTGATCACAGAAGTGTGAGCAC
>NW_022106212.1:0-1104 GCF_000313985.2 Echinops telfairi | reverse complement strand
GATAGATAGATAGATAGAGATAGAGATATAGGTTTATACAGCAAGAAGGAATATAACAGCTAATTAGTCCACAGAGCAGTACAGAGGGTTCAGTTCAACTCACTTCCGTGGAACAGTTAATATACTGGAATTCCATCTCTGTGGAACAGTTAATATCCTGGAAGTCCTTCAACTCACATGGGCTGCCAGGTCCAAGGTCAGGGAAACAGAGAGTGGAGTCCTCCCTTGGGCAAGGAAAGCAGAGTCCACATACAGGCAGCAGCAGACAGCAAGGTGGGTCAGCAACCATCAGTATCTTGGGAGGTTAGTGAAGCAGGCCCAGATGGGATTTCAAACTCAAGCACAGCGACAAGGTCCACCAGCCTCTAGCTCAAGTGATGTACATACCAGCAGCATGGCGAAGCAGGTCTCAAAGGAGCTTCAAGCTCTAGTGACATGATCCAGGGGTTGGCTTGGCCCACAGGTGGTGTAGCCCACAGGTTGAGGCAGAGAACTAGTTAAAGCAGCAGCACACTCCAGCATGCTCCGATCACCAGAGAACAAGAGAGGAGGAGGCGGGCCTTGAAGAGCCATTTATCTCTTTGCCCTCCATTCAAACTGTGACCTGATTAATCCCACATGTTCCTATTGGCCAGGTTGGCACAATAAAGCTAACAATCATAGTCTACCCCTTGACATCTTAGCACCTGTACACAATTCTTTAGCCATATATAATTTCTAGACATTAATGAAATCGCACTTACACCTAACATCATACATCTATCATGCATATAAATGAAAACACACTGAATCTAATTGTATCTGGTACAATATTCACGAACGAAGGAAATATATTCAATAAGCACATATAAAGAAGAAATACTAACAATCACAAACCTCACTTTTGCAATTAATCACATGGTTCATAACTGATAGGTAGAATTACCTTATTCTAATACCCATTCTGTATTACCTTTGCCCTCAGCCCTCAGTAACTCAGCTGACCTGGGTTCTTTGCCTGGTAGGGTGGCCCAGACCTTTATTCCTGAGGGGTCTGGGTCATTAGACATCCTGTCAGGATTGGGTTGCTTTAGTTTACCATTTACTTTAATCACAGGGCATGGT
>NW_022106211.1:2669-4016 GCF_000313985.2 Echinops telfairi | reverse complement strand
TGGAGATTCTGTTAAAAGTCTTGAGGCAGACTTTTTTTCCCTCTAAGTTTTTGCTTTTAAGATCTTCAACGGATTGCCTGAGCCCCACGCGCATCGCCGAGGGCCTTCTCCGTTCTTAGGGTTGCCTCATTGTAAACCAGTGGTTCTCCACCTTCCTAATACCTTCCATACAGTTCCTCATGTTGTGGGGACCCCCCAAATATAAAATTATTTTCATTGCTACTTCATCACTGTAGTTTTGCTATTGTTATGAATTGGCCGACCCCTATGAAAGGGTCGTTTGACCCCCAAAGGGGTCTTGACCCACAGGTTGAGAACCACTGTTGTAAATGTTAAACCAGCAAAACACTTCTGACAGCAATACAGAGGTCAGTGTTTGAGCAAACAATGGGGCATCCAAGCATAGACATGTGGACCTAAATTCACTAACCAAAGTTTGGCACGTGGTAAGTGCTCAGGTAGTGATTGTGTAGTGATGACTATTATTAGCACCAAAAAATGGGCCAGTGAGAGGAAAAATGTTCCCATTTGCCTCCTGGTCTCTAAATACCCCAAGATAGTGTTGCTCGTTCAAAGTTCAGATCATCCATCACAAGAGATAGGAAACACACACACACACAGACACACACATGCACTTGCATGAACGTGCATCACTTGCTGTGGAGACGGTGCTAACTCATGACAGACCCAGGTGCTTCAGAGCAAAGTGTGCTCCCTAGGGGGTTTCAATGGCTCCTTTTGTCAAAGGAGATGGCTGGATCTTCTGAGACACCTCTGGAAGGACTTGAACTTGAAATCTTCCAGTTAGCAGCTGTCTGTGTTCACCATGTTTGCTACTTAGGAACCCCGAGGAATCTCCACCAACTGTCAGAGCAGATGGTGAGAGGCACAATGAGGATTGAGGGCCCTGAGACCCGCTCACTTCGCTCTGGGAACTTGGTTTGAGATTTCACTTCCAGACTGGAGGATGCTAATCATCACCACATCATGGCCACCTCCTGGTTCAGTGACTAGTTGGTGAAGCCAGCAGGCCTTGGCTGTAATTGTCAAGCTTTACTTCCAGAGGAGATGAACCAGAAAGGACAGAGAACTGATCATGGTGATGCTCCCACTTGCCGACTCTAGGGTGCTGCTCTGATTAGGGCTGACCACGTCTGGCATGCTTTCCTGTCTCCTTTGTGGCATACAGCCTGGGCTCACTGAGTGGAGCCCAGGGCACGACTGGGCTCTGAAGAACGCCAGCCTGACTCTTACAGCCAGAGAGAGTCAGTTTGCAGAAGTGGATGCACCTATCTGCTGACATCTCCCTCCGACACTGCTCCTGCATCCTGCCTCTAGGAGAGGTTG
>NW_022106211.1:0-1267 GCF_000313985.2 Echinops telfairi | reverse complement strand
GTAGAAAGCCTGGTCTTTCTCCCACTGAGTGACTGGTGGTACAGAACTGCTGACCTTGTGCTTAGTAGACCAATGCATCACCCAGGACATCTGCAGGGCTCTTCTCTCCACTTGGCATGTCTTATCTCATCCAGTCCTCACAGTGAATCTCATGAAGTGTCTACTCTCATTATCCCCATTCTTTCAGAGGCAATGAGGGAGCTTGAGGGCTTCAGAAAAAGATCCATGGGCAGTCAGAGTCCAGATCGTTAAAGACTCCGCAGTGCTTGCTCACAACGTTGCTGTTGTGCGTTCTAAATGAAAAGCGTCACCCCCGTTGCCTTTGAGTAGAGTCCGCTTCCTGGCTACCTTGTGCATGTCAGACTGTGGGGTTTTCAATCGCTGGTGTTAGAGTGGGGAGTCTTTTCAATCTCACGTGAAAGTTGGACATTGACTAAAGAAGACCGAGATTTGAGAATCGATGCATTTGAATGATGGAGCTGGCAAAGAATAGTGGAGGGACCAGGGGCTGCCCAAAGAGCAAACAGACCTGTCTTGGAAGAAGTATGCTCAGCATGCCCCTTAGACGTGACGGCGGTGGCGAGACTCCATCTCGTGTGCTTTGGACATATTCTCAGAAGGGACTAGCTCCTGGGGAAGGACGTTATGCTCGGTAAAGTAGAAGGCTAGTGAAAAGCAGGAAGCCCCTCCACGGGAAGAACTGACACAGTGGCCGAAACAATAGGCTTCAGTGTGCAAGTGCCGGGGAGGCTGGTGCAGGCTGGAGCAGCGGCTCGTTCTGCAGTATGAAGGATTGTCATGAGCGGGCACCTGTGTGATCGCACTGCATGAGCGGGGACCTCTGTGATGGCACCGAGCAACAGCAGGGGTGAGGGGCAGATCACTGGCCGGGTCTTTCTTCCAGGTCCCTCTAGGTGCACTCACACCTACGCACTTTTGGCCTGCAGACAAGCATGGGCACTGTGGGCATGACGCAGGGACTCTGCATCTGCGACCAAGTTCGTTATTTGCAAGTGGTGGTACTTTCGTTAACAAATGGCTGCACCCTTTCTTCACAGGAGACTGGAATGGCTGGTATAGGGGAAAGGATGGACATGTCGGCAGGCCCAGATTCCAGGTTTATTGGTTTGGAAGCCTGAGCAAGCCACTCCTTGCTTTGCAATTTGGCTTCACCGTCAGGTGCCCTGTTGTCCTTTGCGAGCGAGGAGGAGCCACTGGGCTGAGAGAGAAGCTCTAGATCCCCACAGCATCCCTCTGTAGGAGGAAA
>NW_022106210.1:2736-4017 GCF_000313985.2 Echinops telfairi | reverse complement strand
TGCGAAACGGAATGCATTTTCTTTGAACTAGTCAGACTGATTGTTTGAATTATATCCTTTAGAAGGACCAGCACAAAGTTGATTTTTATAAGGTAAAAGATGCCTCAGATATCTTAACTCTTCCAAACTGTATTACTCTGTCATTTCGACATCAACTGCTCCTGCCCCTCCTCAACACCCTCCCTTCCACATGTGGGCTTCGTAATTCACTGTAATGTCCCAGAACTCATGAACTATCAGAGCTTGTCAGTTCCACAATCTCCTGTCAGCTTGAGTGAAGGGGTGGGGCCTGTCAATCGGGTCATGGTCAATGGTCCCTCTGTGTGGGCATGTGTCTCCTGAGGATCTGGGAACTCCTTTCTTCCTCCTTGGAGGTGGGAGACACACTCTCCCTGCGAGACATTCCTGTTGACAAGCCACTGAGGGAGCCAGAGCTCTAGAGCTAGAGCCACGTGGAGACCCACGCCAGTGCTGAGATGCTTCCACTGCCAGTGGATCCACACACTTTCTACCAACTGGCCTGAGATCTTCCTGCATTCACATTGCATGTGCTTCATGAGTCTGAAGAGGAATTGATAGACTGGTATCAGACATATGGGCTAATACTGGACTTATGGACCCGATCTGGGATGTTTTCTTAATATACAATTACTCTCTTTCTTACATGTATATGAGTATCTCTGGTATAGACTGGTATCAGACATATGGGCTTATACTGGACTTATGGACCTGATCTGGGATGTTTTCTTAATATACAATACTCTCTTTCTTACATGTATATGAGTATCTCTGGTATCGACTGGTATCAGACATATGGGCTTATACTGGACTTATGGAACTGACCTCGACTGAGCTGGGATGTTTTTTTAGTATACAATTACTCTTTGATATAAAGCTCTCTCTCTTACACGTATATGAGTGTCTCTGGATTTGTTTCTCTAGTCTACCTGGACCAGCACCCAGGGAAACAGCTCATGTGGTGGTGGATGCTAGCAAGTCTGAAATCCATGGGTCTGGCATCAGTCTGGAGGCCTCTCCTGACCTACATAACTGATGAACCCAGACTGGCAGGCCACTAGTTGACAAGGCTGTGGAAGCTAATCAGGGGCCACTAGATTAAGTCCTAATAACCAGTGGTAAGAAAAGGATATGGTATAGTGGTTACACATTGGACTGCTAACTGCTAGGTCAGCAGCTCAAAACCACCAGCTGCTCCACAGGAGAAAGACGAGGCTTTTTCCTCCCATAGAGAGGTACAGTCTTGGGAACTCACGGGGGGGG
>NW_022106210.1:0-1065 GCF_000313985.2 Echinops telfairi | reverse complement strand
TGCAGGAATGCATAGTACTTCTTGTGCCTCAGCAAGTGCAAGTGAGAAGAGTCTAGATCCCCCCAGGTCTTTTCATTTTATAGACCCAGTTGGGCACATCAAGGGAGTGGGCCAATATGACCTCCGGCCGATTCCAGTTGCCCTCCATCTAGGAAGGGGGTTCTTCTGATGGGCAGCGACATATCCCACTCGAATGCATCCTCTACACGTTCAGTGTCCATAGGGCCCTTCCGCATATGGGCATCCCCTTAGCAATCCAATTTTCTTTTGCCCATATGCCTGACCTTATAGCTAGGTAATTGCCCATGAGTGTGTAAAACTCCGATCATAAGAGCTGTTGTCTTTGCTCACCACCGTGCAGAATGCAGCATGCGGCTCTGTCCATTGAGTTGACGCGGTCTTAGCTTCTTCAATCCGGGCCTTTCCCGCTGCTGGTTTTAACACAGCGGTTTCCCCCCATGCATCCCGGAACTGGAACTTTCAAGCAGCCTTCTGCTGGTGAAGGAACAATTTCCTTTATGAAAATTGGCACAAGACTGGTCTCAGGAAGGGTGGAGGTTAAGCATATTCCAAATGTCACCTTTCCACACTGCTGTGCCACTTGGTCACTTCTGCCACCAACCACTACCTTCTCCCCTTAGTATACTCCTGTATGTCCCAGCTGCATGGGATAGGCTGCCATGGCCCCTCTAAACACACAATGGCTCACCTCTTGTGGGTGGGGAGAAGTCCCAAATCACCATGCAGACATCTATCTGGAGGACCCTCCGGGTCCCCAGTGCTGTGCACGCAAGTGTAATACCAGGTTCAAGAACTGGACTCTTGCTGGTAGTGAAATGCCATTTCCTGTTTCTCTGAAGGCTCATTTTCTACGCAGCAGAATGGCAAGCACATGTCGCCTGTTGGCAGTTAACTCACAGGTGAATGCTCTCAGTCTCTTCCCCGTACTTTCTTACTCAGACCCAGGCAGGGAAAGGTTGTTTGTGCTACAGGAGTGCTACAGAGACTGCCCCACAGCTGGTCAACCGGAAGTTGTTCGTAGTGCACTGTCCATAGGATGACAGG
>NW_022106209.1:3062-4027 GCF_000313985.2 Echinops telfairi | reverse complement strand
CCCGCGCGAGAAAGCTAAGTGGATATTTGACAGGTGAAAGCTAGGATAGGTGTTCAGGCAGAGAAAACAGTATGTGTAAAGAACTAGAGGTGGAAAAGGACGCAACAACCTGACACACAAAGAAAACAGTAAGCGAGGGGAAAATGGGTTTGAGATGGGAATGACAAAGGTTGCCAGGATTCGTGTCAGGCAGGGTTTTAGAAACATATTATAGCCTCTGGAATCTTCACAGTTTTCTTTAAAACAGTGAAAAAAAGAAAGAGTTTAAGGAAAAAAAAGAAAGGTTTAAAACAGAGGAGTTATATGATGGATTTATATTTTATAGAAAAGTTTAATATGGCTCTTGGTGAAAATTAAATTAGAGCATTTTCAATTTGTATAATTTAGGGATACTAAATTGAAATGCCTACTGACATAAACAATTTAAATACTGGATTAAATAATCTATTTTAAATGTAACTGAGGTTTAGTTTAAATTCCTCAGTTTGTGCCTTCTCAGATATCTTTCCAAAGCTGAGAAGAAGTAGTCATAAAGAATCTCTAGAATAATACACAGTAATTTTAGATATAGTAGATTAATCCAAAACTCAATACATAAGGAAGAAATCTAATGGAAGTTAAATTTTAGAACAGAAAACAATAGGTTTATCACCTTGGGATCTTCAGATAATAATTATTGGTGCAAATCATAAAACTAATATGTATAAATTATTTAAAACATTATAAAAGAATGAATACAAGATATAATTACATAAAATGGGCATGAATATTTTCAGAAAGAACTGAAAAATATAAAAATTAAAATGGAAAATATAGCCATTTAAGTAGAAGTACTATTAATTCAAACAACATAGCAAGTTAAATAGCTAAAAAGATAAATAGTGTCTGGGGTATACATAAGTGAATTACTTTGTGCAAAGTCAGCATATTGAGCTGAAGATATATGAAGCAGAAAAAGAAAAAGA
>NW_022106209.1:0-2689 GCF_000313985.2 Echinops telfairi | reverse complement strand
AACTGTAAACCTAGGTGTCTATACACAGCTAATGCATCATTCCAGCTGAGGAATGACAATAAACAGAAGGCATGTTCAATGGGAATTTCTATTCACTGGTAAAAGGACGTACTTGGTGAAGATGGACTGTGCATATGGCTTTTAAAAAAGCAAATCATGTAAAAGGAGTAGTAAGTAAAGAGATGTGTACCGGTGTCAGTAAATCTAGGAAAGTAATACCATCTTAAAGGCATAAAAGCAAGCAGGAGCTACATTAGAACAGAAAAGTAGCATTTAAGTTAGAGTTTTATTCAGAGTTAAATTGTTCAGGACAATAGTAGATGAGTCATTCACTTTAGATTGATGCTAAAATGTTAAGAGTAACCACAAAAAGACCAGGCTCAGAGTCTCCAGCAGAGATGGAAGAGGGAATAGAGAAAAGCGTTATCAATCCAATAAAAGGCAAGAAAGAATGAAAGAGAAGCCACGGCAAAGCCGGGTAACTGGTAAACTCACTGCTTCAGAATATAAATCAACTCATTAACTAAAGGAAATTGCCAGAGTAGATTTTAAAAACGCAGCATATGTAAAACGTACACCTAAAACACGTGGTAGTCGGCTTCCCTCGAGATGTATAGCCTTGGAAACCCTGTGAGGCAGGTATCCCCTGTCCTATAAGGTTGCTTTGAGTCAGAATTTGATTTGACAGCAATGGGTTAGCAGGGTGCGTGTGTTTCTGTGTATATGTATATACATAATTGTACTGAGATGGTGGTAAATGTCAGGAATTTAATGATTTTAAATGCTAAGAAAAACTTATGCAAAAGCTTGATGTAATGAACATATTTGTTATCAGTTGCCATGGAGTTGATGGAGACCCTGTCTGTGCAGAGTAGAAACGCTCCATATGGTGCAGAGGATTGCGATCTTTTAGCAGTAGGTAGCCAGGCCTTTCTTATGAGGCACCTCTAGGAGGGTGAACAGTTCTAAATAGTTCACTATTTAGCCATTTGTAGCATCTAGGTAATCTCAATGAACATATACAGAACTCTGAAAATAACAAACTACCTACACCCATAAATTAACATTTATAAAAATGCACCATGCCTCAGTTTACAAAGTAAGTCTTGAAATGTCAGTATCAAATGGGTGGAATTCTCTTGCCAAAATTTTTGACACATTAGGAAAAAAGTAAAAAGTGATATAGAAAACTTCATACATTTAGAGAATTTGAAAGAAAACAACCAGCTTTCGGATAATTCCCATGTCAAAGAATTCCCATGTCATAGAAAATGTTCTTAATTAAAGCAAAAAACAGAAATATTATTTAGCAACACAGGTATATAGCCGAAACAATATCTACAAGACAATGTATAATCTTAAGTGATTAGTTTATTAAAGGGGAAAAAAAGCTGAAAATGAATTAAGTGTCCACTTAAGAAGTCAGATAAGGAACAAAAGAATTAAACCAAAGAAAGTCGCTGAAAGAGTGGAGGCAGCAGGTCACACGTGTCCTTTCAAGAGAAATCAGTAAGATAAGGGCAGACTCATGACTGTGGATTTAAGCCAGTATGATCACTGGTGATTAGGCAAGAGCCGATTTCTAGTGGGAAAGGAAGGAAGAAAATCAGGTGGCCATAACTTGAAGAGAATGGGAGGTGAGGAGAGTAGAGACAGAAAGTAGACAACTCTTTCTAGACAGCTAATTTCGGAGACAAAAAGATAAACACAGTACCTGGTTGTTACGGGGACATCCCTAGGGCTGAGAGTTTTGCTTTATTACACGGAAGAGACTTGAGCATCTTCAATGCTCATGGAACGAGAGGAAGGTTAGGCGTGTAGGCTGGCGGAACGCTGCTTTGGTCCACATTTCATTTATGGGACTTTGCGTAAATTTTGTCTTCTGTGAGATTGAGATGAAAATAGCAAGAGGGTTTTTGAAAATTTCAATAGGGTTATTGAGAGGACTACATGGAAAATGCCTTGTGGTATAGAGTAAACCTCAGGAAATTTTAGTTATATCTTAATTTTTATCTAAAATATAATGCTGTTGTAATGAAGTCCTTGAGAAGGCAGTAGGGAATGATGTTTCTGCTCTCTGCTATAATACTGTGTAACAAGCTATCCCCAGTTCAGTGAATTAAAACACAATTCATTGTTCTCTGGGGATTTTGTGTGTTGACTAGGCTCAGCTGAATGGTTCTCACTTAGGGTCTAAGGCTGTTACCGTCAGATGGGGACAGGAGTGGGAGTCAACTACAGTACCACCGAGAGGGCCATCCAAGAAGGCCCGTTCATGTTTTCATGGCCTTTGCTTTGTCTGTCTCTCTTGGATCCCTTTCCCTCTTCTCTCTTTCCAGTGACACTTTATCACCCAGCGGTTTTCCAGTGGTTGGGGCTTCTCTGACAATGGTGTTCTCACAGTACACACCCTTCTTATATGATGGCTTGCTTTCCAGAGGCAGAAAGCAGAAGCAGCTAGGCCAAGCACTATGCTCAGCCCTTCAATCCATTTGTAACATCGAGAGTGATTCTTAAATGTCCTAATTCTAATTATGATGCAAAATAGGTTGAATGATGCCTAATTTCTGATTTTTTTAGCAAGCTCTACAGGTGGGTCATACACATAACTAGATTTAACCCTATAGGATTAGGAAAGGTCTGATAGACCCAGTAGGCTCTCAGTTTTTCTCAGCATCCACCACCTCCC
>NW_022106208.1:2591-3963 GCF_000313985.2 Echinops telfairi | reverse complement strand
TCAGGACCAGTGGTGTGAGTGGCGATACTGGGAGCGTAGAAGGAGAGTGGGTTGGAAAGGGGGAACCGATTATAAGGATCTACATGTGACCTCCTCCCTGGGGGATGGACAGCAGAAAAGTGGGTGAAGGGAGACATGGGACAGGGAAAGATATGACAAAATAATAATTTATAAATTATCAAGGGTTCATGAGGGAGGGGGGAGCGGGGAGAGAGGGGAAAAAATGAGGACCTGACGCCAGGGGCTTAAGTGGAGAGCAAATGTTTTGAGAATGACAGGGCAATTACTGTAGAAATGTGCTTTATACAATTGATGTATGTATGGATTGTAATAAGAGTTGTACGAGCTCCTAATAAAACGATTAAAATAAAAGAAAAGACAGGGAGGGGACTGATCAGTAAACGGAACGTCAGATCAGAGAGGCTGTTTTATTTTTGAAGCAATGAATGGATCATACCTCTACTGTGTTCACACTTTGAAAACATGAATGCAAATGGGAAATTATTAAAAAATAATTCTTCAGTGTTAGGCTAACTCTCTCGTGTAATGCATTTCATGAGACAGGAGAGGTAGTAAGAGCGAGGCTGCAAGGGGGGTCTGGACTTCTTTCACCTTCCTCTTTCCCTTTGGAGTCCCTGGTTGGTACAAGGGGTTAAGTTTGCGGGTTCAAGTTCATCCAAAGGTATCTCAAATGAAAAGCCTAGGATTCACTTAAAAAAAATTCAGCCACTGAAAACCAGGTGGAACCCAGTTCCACGCAGACATACAGGGAGCCACCATGTGTTGAGGTCAGCAAACGTCTCATTTCAACCTCTCGCATTTGTAATAATACAAACAGGCCACTGACCTCTTTCTCTTGTTTCTGATGGCATCGTGGATCATCTTTACTTGCACTGCCACCACGGACAGGACTTCCACAGCAATTCGGTTGAACTCATCAAAGCAGCCCCAAGCTCCTGTCTGCACCAACCCCTTGTAGATGTTGCCTATGGACTAAATAATGGAAGGGTTGCAGCCAGAGTTTATCAGAGGGTGACTGTAGGCTAGGATTTGGAATCCCTCTAAATCTGGAGCAATAGTGTCAGAAAACAGCATTTCATACAGCATTTTATCACTTGCTTACTTTGTAGTCCATTTGCTCTGAGCAGTTGAACACATAAACCATCATGCCAAGGGCTCGGCCGAGATCTTTGGTGGTTTCCGTTTTCCCTGTGCCAGCTGGACCGGATGGAGCCCCGCTCATGGTTAGGTGAAGCGACTGAGTTAAGGTAATATAACACCTTCAGCAAGAGAAAACGCAGGCGTTACCCTCTAGTAAGAGATTTGTCTACACTATAAGATGCAACTGGAATTTTTATTTTCTTAGGTTTAA
>NW_022106208.1:0-1092 GCF_000313985.2 Echinops telfairi | reverse complement strand
TCGGCATTAAGTGACACAGAGTCAACGTATCTCCAAGGTGTCATTATGTTAAATGCAAACAGTCAGTAGACAATTAACAGATCATCCGAAGGATGACAAGGAAAGGAAACACATAATGCAGATATCGTATCCAGCATGATTTCCAGTCAAAACGCACATTCTTCTTCCACCTTACAAAAACCCAAAGAACCCATACAGTGATTAAAAAATAAAAAGGGAAGTTAATGATCTACCAAGTCTCACGGCAGTGCATTTAAACATGCCTCTTCCCTGTCCCCGTCCCTCCTGTGCCTGCTGCTCGCTCTTCATTCCCAACAGCACTCGCAGAGCGGACTCCACGCAGCTGGTTTGACCATGTTTAGATGATTTGGTTAAACTACACATTGTAATCCCCATGCTGAAGCAGAGGAGCAAGTACTGCCACAAAGTTAGTGAAGGAGCCTCCCCAGCCAAGCGCCTTAATCTAACGCTCCTCTAAAGACATCTGCTTTAAACGTGATAACTTTGTCCTGATATAAATGTTAGACTATTGTGGTACTGGATAAATAGAAGCACTCTTGGGATTGTTCGTTGTGATTTATCTTTCATGAAGGTTAAGAATTCTTCTTCCCACCAAAGAAGTCAGCGGAGATGAGAATACAAATGAAATAAATGCACGCCAGGATGGCACAGCCCTTGCTGCCTTTAGCTGGCATGGGGTTCGTCCCGACTCACGGTGACTCGAAGGAGGATAAAATGGAATATGGTTGCTTCTGCACCATCTTAATGACCATTGGGAATTTGAGCCCATTTTTTGTAGCTGTTGTGTGATGCCTTCCAACCCAGGAGAGCTCAGTTACCAGCACTGGACTGGACACTCTTCTGTTACACTCTGTTAGGTTTTCATGAATAATTTTGAGAAGTAGTTGGCTAAGCCTTTCTTCCTTGTCTGTCTTAGGGTGGCCTCTCAGTGAAGCTTGTCCCTCCCTCTTTAGATTACTTGTGGCACAGTTCCCAGCATCCCTGCCACAGGCTGCCTACCACAGTGACCTACCGACAGAGGGTGGTAGGTGGCATCTTTTCTCCTACAAAATTCAGTGTGTCTGTGCACTC
>NW_022106207.1:3113-4018 GCF_000313985.2 Echinops telfairi | reverse complement strand
CATATGGACCCCTGGATTTGGTCTGGATTTTAAGAAAAGTGTTGTTCATTTTCTCTGTGATTGATTGTTTTGTGTGATCTTATTACTGATGTTTCTTGACTGCTGCTTGCATGGGCACTGATTATAGATGTAAGTAAAATTAATCTGTTGACAACTTCAGTGTTTGTTCTGTTTATCATGATGTTTTCTATTAGGCTGTATCATCAGTGTATTGCATCCGCCTTTCCTGGCTGATTTGGGGAACTTGAAATGGTTTCATGACAATAATTTTCTGCTTTCTGAACTTCATTCAGCTAACCTCTAGTATACATAGAAAATGCCATGTTCTCAACAAGAGACTATAGGGATTTGCAACAATAACATGTTTGAGATGTACTCACAAATTAATTGGCATTTTATGAATGACACTAATAGAAATATCAGATTTTTCATGTTTAAAAAGGAATTATTTAAAATCACTTATATGTTGTTTACGAGGTACCAGGTATTGTTGAAGAAACATGTTACAAATATTTTCCCATTAAGTCCTCAAAACAAGCCAGCAACGTGATGGTGGTTGTGAATTTTTACTGAGGTGGCCCTAAATCATGGCTACGCTGTGAGAAGGAAAAAAATAGGTAAATATTACTGAGTTCTGTGCCATTTCTTTGATTTTTATTACATTTAAGTGTACTGTTAAGGATATTGTATCAATCCAGCGCATTGTCTTTTGCTTTGACTTTTGACCAGACACGATGTCGTTCTCTAGCAATTTTTGCCATAAAAGGAAAAAAAAAAGACCCAAAGCTGTGTCCAAAGTAAGAAAGAAAAAGTCGCCTCATTCTTGAATTTTATTTCTTCTAAGACTCATTTGCTTGTCCTTTGGCAACACCTCAGTATAAATGCACCGATTCTGTTTTGGTGTG
>NW_022106207.1:0-1011 GCF_000313985.2 Echinops telfairi | reverse complement strand
AGGGAGAGGAGCTGCCGCCATGTCCGCAAATCTGCAATGGATGGTCGTGAGGAACTGCTCCAGTTTCCTGATCGCGAGGAACAAGCAGATGTACAGCACCGAGCCCAAGAACTTGAAAGCCCGCACCTCCTTACGCTACAACAGACCGATACACTGCAAGATGGTAGGCGTTGAGCCCGCTGCTGGCCACAAGGGGGTTGTGGTCGTCCTGAAAAGGAGGTCAGTCCAGGGGAAGCCAGCCACCTCCTATGTTCGGACCACCATTAACAAGAACGCCAGGGCCATGCTCAGCAGCATCCGGCACATGATCCCCAAGAACAAGTACCTTCCCGACCTTCGAATGGCTGCCATCCACACAGCCAGCGCCATCCTATGCAGCCAGAGCCTGTGATGGTGAAGAGGAAGCGGACTTGAGCCACCAAGAGCTCCTGAGTTGCCCTCGCCCAGAGCAATAAAGAGAACTGCCCTACAAAAAAAGAGAACAATCTGTGAATAGATCAAAGTTTGATCTCTAGGTGTGTCCTTTATTCAGGTCCGATGGGGTATCATACTCTGGCCCAAGAGTCTGTCCTTTGTACTCCCTCAGGGGCTCCCTGCTCTGCTCCCACAGTTGCTCTGCCGCATGCATGCCTTTGCTTTGCCTCGATGTCACAGGGTCAGTCTGGGCCAGTCACGACACTGAGTCTCCAGTGATGTCCCCCTTAGGGCCCTGGGCCAGCAAGGGACGGCGTGTCTCATAGTGGGATCAGCCATATTGTCCACTCTGTGCATTGGCTGTTCAGAGTGGGGATATTGTCCTGCAGGCCTGGCGGGTCAGGATGTGCTCCACTCTCTCTTCCTTCCCCTTCATTTGCTCTCATTTGCTCTGATCAGACATGCCCCTCTCCCCTAGCTGCAGCTTCAGTGCCATGTTCTAAAGTAAATTCTTCTGGGGGGAGGGCCAGTTGTCCACATAGCTATGATGGGGGCTGAGTCTTCAGGCCCCTCCACTGGCTCACTACCCCTTGCCGG
>NW_022106206.1:3016-4018 GCF_000313985.2 Echinops telfairi | reverse complement strand
CACACGCACACGCACACGCATGGCACTCACTTCTCTGCTGTGTGCCACTTTGCTGTCGGGAGGGGTTCACAGGCACACTCTGCTTTCAGATAGCGAAGTAAACTGCTATTTGAACTTGCCCGTTTGTCTGCAGGCGGCACCCTGAGTCTAGCAGAGCAGGGTCGTGTGAATCTCGGAGCTCTCTCCCTTGTGTGTGCTGGGAGGCGTGCACCGCTGAGAGCGTACCTTATCCTTGACCAGTCGGTAACATGGCGGACACTCCTGGCATCCGGGCCAGGAGCGATTGTAGAAATAGTTCTCTTCACACTGGTCACAGCGATGTCCCACAAAGCCTTGTTTGCATTCACAGCGCCCGTCATCTTTGCACTGCAGTGAGAGGGACCCCTCAGGGTGGCAGTCACAGGCTGTGGGGTGAAAGGTGAAGAGTAAGGAACAAGATAAAGAAGAGGCACATTTCACACACGCCCTCTTTTCTTTCTTCTTGTGTCTGCAGCTTGCTATGCAAGCAGGCTGGGCCATCCCTGGAAGCGCAGGCCTCCTGATGAGAATCCCAGTGGGATAAGTCCGCTTCCCAGAGAGAGATGTTTTGGAGGCAAACTTACGTTGGAGAGTAATATGTACACCCGTGGAGGGACCTTTCAGATGACTGGATAATGACAGAAGTTACTCGATGGAAATAACGTAGGCCTTTCAAGAGTTTGCCTCTGCCCTCATCTCTCTGTATTCTCTTGAAAGCCCAAACGCGAGCCCTTAGTGTGCATTATTTTACAGTTGGATCACTCGCTGTGTTCCCTGAACTGAGTTAATGACTTATGCTGCATTCCAGAGGAGACATGAAGAAATTCAGAGAGCAACCCAACTGTTCTGCGCCCTAATTCCAGGCCAGTGTTTACGCCAAGGAGAAGCAGATGTTTGTCCGTAACCGTACCCAAAGGCCCCAGGGGTGGGAAGCAACTGCAACCAAGCAGTCAACAAGCTCATTCTCCACAGAAGATTCTTCAC
>NW_022106206.1:0-955 GCF_000313985.2 Echinops telfairi | reverse complement strand
TAAAAGACAAAAGTGATTAAAAAGTACAGAGGAAAAATTAGATTATTTTTCAATTCTACTTTCCACAAACTTTTTGAGGTGTCCTTATAAAGAAAACAAAAGTTACCACTTTAAGTATACATACAACAGATAAGGTACATGCAATATTACAACTGCAAAATTGTACGAGCATCACCTTGTCTATATCCAGGTTTTTCATCACCCGAACAAAAAGCGCTATAACCATTCCCTCCTCCTGCCAGCCCCTGGTAACCACCAATCTACTTTGGTCTCCATGTACTTGACAGTTCTAGATATTTCACATAAAAGGAACCATATAATTTTTGTCCTTTTGTATCTGGTTTATTTCACTTAGCATAACGCTTTCAAGGTTCCTCCGTGTTGTATTATTTATTAGACTGTATTGCTCTTTATGGCTGAGTAATATTTCCTTGCGCGTATGTATGTATACACTGCATTTATTCTTCCGCTTTGCTCCCACGTTCTTGGCATTAGGAAAAGTACTGGAATGAACTTCAGTGTACCAAGTAAGTGTGTGAAGCAAGGGTTTTCCATCTGACTGGGTATAAACCTAAGAGGGCAATTGCTGGATCATACACTACACTTTAGAAGCCCTGATGGTGTTAGAAGCTACTAACAGAAAGGTCAGCGGTTTGAGCCCACCAGTCTCCATGGGAGAAAGCTATGGCAGTCTGCTTCCAGAAAGATGTGCAGCCTGGGACCCCCCTGGGGCAATGGTGCTCTATCCTAGAGGGCAATGGTACTCTATCCTAGAGGGCAATGGTACTCTATCCTAGAGGGCAATGGTACTCTATCCTAGAGGGTCACTGTGCACCAGAAACGACTCTGGCAAGCGGGAGAGTCTTCTCTGTCATTCCTGGTATGGTAAATGGATGTGCAACTTTTTTTTCCTTTTTAAAAAAATCATTTTATTAGGGGGCTCATACAACTCTTA
>NW_022106205.1:2711-4020 GCF_000313985.2 Echinops telfairi | reverse complement strand
CTGGATGGGCGGAGGCTAAAGAAGCAGATACCTATACTTCATCCTAGATTATAAGCTATAGTACAGAAGTTTTATTGCCAGAGCAGCACTAATTTTTTTTCTTTAAGGGGAGTGGTGGGTAAAATAAGTTTGGGAGCAGATGGTGTAACCTATATAATGCATTCCACTATTAAAAGCCAGAATGGTACCAATTTTCTTGGTATAAAGTATTTAACTCCAAAGTAACTTTTATAAGGAAAGAAATGAAACTGTATTTCAATCATCTCATAAAAAGAAAAAGTGTATTATTGGAATAGTCATTGTTTATATTACAAACATTAAAAAAACCTGTTTTACTTATGAACTCAATAGAAAGGGTAAGGGTGTCTTTACCCTCATCAAGTAAAATATATTTATTTTTAGCACTCTTAATTTTTATTATTATCTGAAATAATAAAACCAGTATCTAGGTTGGGGTGGGGGTGGGGTGAGGAGAAGAGCTGATACCAAGGGCTCAAACAGAAAGTAAATGTTTAGAAAATGATGATGGCAACATAGATACAAATGTGCTTGATATAATTGAATGTCATATGAAATATTATAAGAGCTATAAGAGCTCTCAATAAAATGATTAAAACAATAATAAAACAAAATAAAACAGTTGATACATAGCAGGAAAATACTTTATTTTCCCTACTATACTAATGACTCAAAGGTAACGTGGTTTTCATCTTTCTGGTGTATAATAATGTCTGATAAACAATGTCAACCAAAAATGAAAAACCAAGTGTTTCTCTGTGAAAATGTTTTCATTCTTTAAAAATAGTGTGAGATTAAAAAGAAATTATACTGTCCATATTATTTTTCTTGAGAAGTCAGCATAAAATTTAATATTGCATATATACCTATGCTAGTACTTTTTACATATTACAGTAATAGAATAGAAAATCAAGCCAAAAACCTTAAATAAGTAAATTTTAGACATTGTTCCTCTAGTAAAATTCGTGTATGCTTCCTACATGTTGTTTATTTTTATGCAAATAACATACACACCTTCAAGAGTATTTACTTGTCAACTGTTCCCTCCCCAGGGATATTTCTGTAAATGCACTGTGCCAATTTTACTTTTAACATCAATATATAAAAAGAAAGTGGCATAAAAACTTACAAAAATACCTCTGTGGAGGAAGATAAGGAAAATTATGATTTGGCAAAAGAGGCACATGCTATCTGCATAAAAATACTCTATCTGGGATGTAAGAATGCGTAATAAAGAACAACACATAATATTCACAGATATTAAATAATAATAAGGAATAAAAATAACAAT
>NW_022106205.1:0-934 GCF_000313985.2 Echinops telfairi | reverse complement strand
TGATTGGCGGCCTCTGCTTGTTTGGAACGTTGCAAGGAGAAATATATTGTTCTGGATTAGTGGCCACTGGAACATTTTTAAAAAAATCTTTTAAGTAAAAGAAAGGTTAGAAGAACAATTATAAAAATAAGTAAAATTTAATTAAATAAAAACTATTACTTGGAAATCACCCATAAACAAAAGTGAAGCAAAAAATCAATTCAGTAAAACCTTTTTCCACAAAGAAACATATAAGTAGTACTCAAAAGCAAAAGCAAAGACAACATACTTTGAATAACATGACAGATATATAGAGATATGGAAACGTAAATAGTTATAGACACAACTGTAACTATAGCAATGGAAAAAACAAAGAGAGCAAGCAAGAGAAATAGAGCAAGTGAGAGAAAAAGCAAAATATAGAGCAAAAATGCCAGAAATGTAAGGGTAGCTACTTTTTGTAGGATTGAACCTTCAACAAATCTGTACTTCTTGTAGAGTCAACAAATCACACTCGAAAAATCTTTTCTTTACTAATTAATATTGAAATGACTTAGTACTAGAAATTTGGAAGTCTCTTTTCATAGTTTTTCAAACTTGTAGTAAACTTTGGTTGTACCATAATTTAATGGGGTTACAAAACAACTCTTGTTATTTAGGAACATTTTAAGTTTTTAGTACACTTCTAAATTTGCCTATTTCAAGAAATGGGATTATTGTAGAAAGTATTCAGCTTCAGTTTAGCGATTTTGTTTATAATTTATCTGTCCTTAAGAATAAAATAGTTTAGAAATTTTAAACTACAGGCTGGAAAAAAGGTTTATCGAAACAAATCACATTAAAATTATCTCCTGCCATTACAACGTTGAAATGTGAATGGTGTAAGATACAGGTGACTAGTTTTAATATTCTTAATATATGCTATCTGCCTTTATTTAAAAAGCAAGATATACTC
>NW_022106204.1:2458-4020 GCF_000313985.2 Echinops telfairi | reverse complement strand
CTTTTCATAGGGTTTTCAATGGCTGGGTTTTCTGAAGTATATGGCCAGACCTTGCTTCTGATGTATATGTGGGTGTACTTGAACCTCCATCCTTTCTGCTAGTAGTCAAGTGTACTAACTGTTCCACCATTCAGGGAATCCATTAATATAGTTCCAAACTCAATGCAAGCAAGCTCACTATCATGAAGGTGATTCTGGTTCATAGCAACCCTTCATAGTGTTTCTGCAACTGAAAATCTCATTTTTCTCCCACAAAGTTACTTCTGGGTTTGAACTACTGACCTCGTGGTTAACAATCCAATGGTTACCCAACTGTGCTACCAGGGTGCCCCGCTCTTCTTATAGAACACTCTTAATTTTGTCTTTTGCCCCACCAAACCTAAAATATTTACTGTCTGGCCCTTACAGAAAATGTTTGCCAACCTCTGTCTGAAGAATTGTATTACAGGTTTCTTTCCTGATTTTGATCATAGGAAACATTCACACCCTTTTATTCAACTCTTTTAGCGTAATCTTCCTAGTAATTAAAACTGTTATCCTTTAACAGAACCTCTTTATAATTTTGCAATCCCTTCTGATGGTGAGTGAAAAGCCACAGAAGTACTGGTGCCACCTACTTTTTAAAATCAGCAAATACGCTTCTTTGAAAGTGTGGAAGAGAAGGGAACTGTGAAACGCGCTCCGCACATGCAGATCCAGTCTGACTCCCACTTAGTGGAACCAGGCTGACGTGTTTAGGCTAAACTGAGAACACCTATTTGCTCTCCCTTTACATCCATTTTAAATTTGTTCCAGTTTTTAATGTTTGCGGTTTTCCTTTTGACTGAGGTTTTTTTGGTTGTTGTTATTGTTTTATTTGGTTATTGTTGTTGTAGTTTTTATTTGCCTCTTGGTTTTTTTGGTATGTTTTCCTGTATATGACATCCATGATAATTGTACTTAACAATTACCTAGAGACATGGCAAGGGAGGTTAGTGGAGAGCTAAAAGTAGTAACTACAAGAAAGAAGAGGATGGTCTAAAATTGTGGTGATGGTTGCACAGGTCTTCTTAATACAATCAAACTATTGTATGATACGTGAATTATATCCCTTTTTTTTTTTTAAAGAAGTAACTTGGAGTCAGCTCTTTTTCTTCACTAGTTGCTCCACCTATTTGGAATGACTCTGTTGAGCGTTGGTGCCCTTGTGGAGTGAACAGAATAGTCTACAAACAGGGTAAGAGGCCTTCATCAGTATGTTACACCGCATGGTCTAGAGAAGCAAAACTGATGACCCCTATATTGATGTACGAAAAAACTTTATATCAAGAAGTAATTTTATATCAAGGAGGCATCACAGCCCAGTCCAACTCAAGTCCATGGGTCTGAAGCCAGCTGGGACCCTCTACAGCATCAAGTAGCTGCAGGCTGCTGAAGCAGTGTGGGAAGCAGGAAGATACAGGCTGATAGGTGCTTAGTTATATGGATCCAAGGTAGATGGGAATATGGTAGCGTGCTGGCAACTCCCTGCATCAGTGACCCACGTGGGGCCAGCTCTGGAGATAGACACAGAATTCCAGCAA
>NW_022106204.1:0-1336 GCF_000313985.2 Echinops telfairi | reverse complement strand
ATATGTCATTTGGATCATAGCTGTTCTAGTGGTGTCACCTGGTGTCTTGCGGTTTTAGTGTTTACTCCTCTCATGATTCATGAGGGTAAGTATCTTTTCCTGCAATTGGTGGCCATGCATATATTTTTTGGCGAAATGTCTGTTCGACTCCTTTGCCCAGTTTTAATTGGCTTGTTCTTGCTTCTGATTATTGAGTGGCCAACTTTCTTTATCCATCCTGCGTGCAAGTTCTTTACCAGATCTATGACTTGTAGATGTTTTTTCATAGTCTGTGGGTCGAATTTGAGGTGTCTGTCGGAGAACATGAATTGTGAACTAATGACTTGGAAGTAGTTTCCAGTACTTTGTCTCATTTTGATTATTTTAAGCCCAAACTGAGGGTTGTAGGAGCTTGCGGAGCTCCTGCAATGACTCAGCAGTAAGGTGGCGGCAGTGTCACCTCTCCGAATGATTTTATTCCTTTGGGTCCCCACACAGTGCTGGAGCTCCATGTTCACTGTCTACCTGGATCTGTTTATGGTACAGCTACTGTTTGGGGTGTCCCAAGGGGCTACAAACAGTTAATAAATACATTTGCCTGCTAACCAAGAGGTCTGAGGTTCAAATTCATTCAGAAACATCTTGGTGATATACTTAAAAAACAAAACAAACAAAAAAAACACAAGAAACAGCCAGTTTACTCTGAGCACAGCTCAGTCTGACCAACATGTATCCCAGGACTTGGAATTGACTCGAGGGCAGCTGGGTTTACTGCCGTTGTTGCTTAGAGTGTGGCTGTCAAGCTGACTGCAGGGAGATAGTCTAACGGTTCTATGCATTCAGGACCGCCAAGGCCAAGATACAGGATTACTTGTACTGATTTATAAATAAAAGCTTTTTATTGTGAATCAGGTGGGAGCTTACATTTGAGATAGTCAATTTTGCATTGAGCTCCTTAAATTACTTATCAAACTTCCCTATAGGTATTCCTTGTTTTGTATCCCCGCCCCCACCCCCTCGCTTCTTTCTCTGTCTCACACACATCACTCATCTTGTTTGGGGTCTGTCATTATTCATTGAATCATTCATCCATTTATTATTTCAGCAAGTACTGGGGCTCTGTTGACTGAAGACACCGTGCTCGTGCTGAGCTTACCTGTGCGCCAGACCCAGACTCAGCGCTTACAGAGCTGAGAGCGTCAGGGGGCAGGGTTTCCATCCCAGTTGTAGCTGTGTGGATTCACTTAATGGATGCACTTAAATATGCACATTGCGCTTGCCATTGCTTACTCCTCAATGTCGTCATTCTGGTCACTTGCGTGTGTCATAGTACACTGGGATGATGAATTAGTAACCA
>NW_022106203.1:2599-3954 GCF_000313985.2 Echinops telfairi | reverse complement strand
GTCTTGGAGAAGATGCGAAGGTGGAGTCCAGGGGCTGCAAGGGACGGGTGCCACTGGCCCAGGGAGGCCCATGGTTCTGAGGCAGTGCATGGCCAGGGCATCATCTCAGCCCATCTCTGGCCTCAGAGACAGGCTCCCCTCCAGACAATGGTGTCTGGGCCCTGGCCTTCATAATCCTGCCCTCTACCTGCTCAGGTGCTCCTCCCACAGAAGAGTCCCCCCACCTCCAGGCGGGAACCCTCAAAGGGCAAAACCTCTGCTAACAGTCAGATATACCCTTTTGCAGTGGGTGGTGGGTGGGTGGGGGTCCCCTCAGTGCACTACTCACGCCTCAGGAAAGGCCACGGCCACTGTCTTGATCTTGCGGTGCAGGGCCAGAATGTAGTCATCGATGAAGGGGCACTACAGGCAGAGAGGCACAGGGATGAAGGTCAAGGGCATCAACCTCTGCTGGGGAGCGGGGCATTGGACCCCACCCCTTGGTACAGAACACGAGATGGGGTGGGGTCTAACTTAAGGACCTGGAACCCAGAAAAAAGTCAACACTACAGAATGAAGGGGTTGCTGAGGTTGGCCTCCCCCTCGACCTTCCAAAACCACTCCCCAAACTCACCACCATCAAGTCAATTCTGACTCAAGGCGACCCCTGTGGGTTTCTGAGACTACAGCTCTTTACAGGAGTAGAAAGCCTACTCTTTCCCCCATGGAGCAGTCGGTGGTTTCAAACTGCTGGCCTTGTAGCTAGCAGCCCAATGTGTAACCACAACGCCATCAGGGCTCCTTGGCCTTCCAACTACTGAAGGCAGGCCCTTTCCCCTTAGAGTGGGGAGCTTGGGAGCCTGTCCATGGAGACTTCCTCCTACTCCCCAGCACCCCACAACCATCACCAGCACACTAATGGACAGAGATCTTGGCCAAGTCAATTCTGGTTACTCCCCAAACCCAGTTTTGGTGAAAGAGAACTTATTGAATGACTGAATGATGAAATGAATGCGTAAATGAATGAATGAATGGCATCAAGGGACAGAAGGGCAGAGAGCATTCTGGCTGGTGATGTGTCACCATCAACACTTCCCCTCTGGAGGGTGGCTGTTCCTGGACTCCTTCCCGTGAACCCCCTCCCTGAAGGGGACACGAGAAAAATCTCCCTTGGTCCTCTCCGAGCTAGGTGGGTTCTTTCAAAAGCCGATGTGGACAGGCAGGGTAGGTCTCCCTCACCCAGCACTCACCTTTCCGTAGACAAAGCAGTACAGAGTGACTCCGGTGGCCCACACATCCAAGGCCTAGAAGCAAACGTGTTCACATCAGTCCCTCTCAAGGGCGCCAAGTGCCTTGCCCCCCTGCTCCAGCCACTG
>NW_022106203.1:0-1204 GCF_000313985.2 Echinops telfairi | reverse complement strand
GGGCCTGTGCTGAGTGCTGGGGACACAGCAAACACTAGAGCAGGGCTCCTGGGGTTCCAAGTCTCCTTGGGTCAGGCCCAAACCAGGTTTGTTCCGACTCAACCATTGTAAAACCGCCTTCATCTCCAGCTCTGACTTCAAGGGTCACCCTTCTCCAAATCACACACTGGAAAAACCACTACCCACCTTCTTCCTGAGATTGGCCCCAGCCCCTGGCCATGCCAGGCCCCCAGCCTCCAGGGCTCTTTGGAGCTCTTAAACAATGGCTGGGACTCCCTCACACCCTGGCCTCTAACATGCGCTCCCTCTCTATTTGCCCCCTGTGGACCTCCTCCTCTCCCCCCAAGTCATTCTCAAATCCCCATCTTGCTCCTCCTGTCAGAGATACACCATCTGACTCCCTCAGGGAACAGCAGAAGCAAACTGGCAACAGTCTATACAATAACAAGCCTGCTCTCTGTTAAAAGGATGCCAAAGTCAAGAGCAAATCCCCCACCCCCACCCCCCAAAAAAGGTCAGCAAGTTTCCAGATTCAACAAAGTCCAAACTTGCAGGACCTTTAAACTCTGCCCCAAGCCCACTGGGCTCCCCACCCCATGCCCCTTCCATCTCTTGCTTGGCTCTACCTCCTGTTCAAATCCTCGTGTTCTTCAAGGTCCACTGGAAGCCCTGCAGTGTATAACCAGTCCTGGGGAGCCCCCAACGTCCCCTTAAACATGAGCTCACCTTCTTCATTCACTAGAAGGACATAGGGCAGAGCTATGTGCCCATCTCTCCCATAGCCCAGCTCAGAACCCAGCCCGAGCAGTCGGCGGCAGGAAATCTCTACAGGAGAAATGTGGCACCACTTTGCTGGCAAATCAGAGGAGGCCAAACTCAAGGGGTTTGTCAGCTGCTAAGGAAGAATGTGGAGGAGAGAATGTTCCCTTGCAGGCCACAACGGTCCTGCCATCCTTGGCCTAGAAGCTGAATCTCTGCTACAAGTTGCTCGCCTGCTCCCCTCGAGCCCTGACCCGGCCCAGGCCCTGGCAGCCACCTTTCCACTGAAGCTCTGGCCGGAATCAGAAATGGCCTCGGGGGCCATGAATGCTGGGGTGCCAGCCGTGCTGGACAGCTGAGCATCGTTGCCCTCAAACTGGTTGCTGACCCCGAAGTCGGCGATCTTCACGTGCCCGTCGTCCCCCAGGAGCAGGTTAGAGGGCTT
>NW_022106202.1:2967-3961 GCF_000313985.2 Echinops telfairi | reverse complement strand
ATTCCAGTTCAGTGACCCTACATACAACAGAGCCGCACATTGCACATCCTGCTCCAGCCTCCAAACTGGCATCAGGTTTGAGCCCGTTGACGCACGCACCACTGTCAATGCACTTTGTCAAGGCCCTTCCTCTGTTTTGGCACGTCTCTACTGGGCCAGGCATGATGTCCGTTGTCAGAAAGTGGTCTTTCCTTTTCCCCCCTAGGAAGCTCAAAGATCTCTTCTTCAGACAGGCTGGTTCAGGGTAAAGGAAAGTTGATGCGGCAGTGAAAGAGATGGAGATCTCAGCCTGGCTCTTTGCCTGACGCTGAACACATCAGCCCGTCTCATAACAACTTCACTTCACTGTGGACGACAGCTGCACAGCTTCAACCACAGGACACTAGAAGGCTGCAGTGAAATCATTCATGGAAAGGTTCTTTAAATTATGCAGGATGTGTAAGGCTATGCAAGCCAATATTGCTATTATAAGATATAAGGGATACTTATAAAAGTTCCTGAAAAATGGAATAGAAAGTAAAGGCATTTTCCACAAACTTTTTTAGAAGGCCCCTCATACATAAAGGGGTATTCTCTGCCATCAGTCAACACTGACACATTACACTCTCAATTTAGGGTTTATGAGAGTGTACATCTTTATCGGAGCCAACAGGCTCATCTTTCTCCCATTGGCTGTTTGAATACCCCACCTTTCATCTAGCAGCCCAATTCCTAATCCACAGTCCAAGCAGGGCTCTGCTCAGAGTGAATAATGGGGGCAAAAAGTCCTATGAAAACACCTCATATTCCAAGTAAGCATCTGATGGTGACCATGGCTCTAGAACAGGGGTTTAACAAACTTTTGAGTCAGATATGTCAATTCTGTCCCTCCCAGCAATTTTTAAATATTATTTGAGAGTCAGGAATATATTTTGACCAACAAATGAAATCACCATGATCTGAAACCTTTAAATGAAGCCGTGATAGTTCTGGTGTCAATTTTTCTTCAGAGCCA
>NW_022106202.1:0-1130 GCF_000313985.2 Echinops telfairi | reverse complement strand
ACCCATCAGAAAAGTAATGGGAACACCGATTCCCTAGGGAAACAAGAAGAGAGGGGGAGGAGGCTGAAAGGGGGAACCAATACAAAAGATGACTGTATGACCCTACTCAAGGGGAATGAATAGCAGGATTGTAGGGGAACAGATACAGTGAATGGTGTAAAATATGGCAGTAATAATAACAACTATCTATAATATAAGAATAGGAGAGCTGGGGGGCAGGGTGAGGGAGGGTGGGAATAAAGGGGACCTGATATCAAAGAGCTCAAAAAAGGAGAATGTTTTGAAAATTAGAGTGCCAGTAATTGTACAATTATGCTTGATCTAATTTAAGTATGGATTGTTATAATATCTGTAAGAGCCCCCAATAAAATGATTTAAACAACAACAAAAAAAGTTGATGATGTCATAGGAGTGCTCGCTAACTAGCTGGGGCTTCAAAAGGTTTGTAGGAAAATTGAATTGAAAACTCATTATTTTTCCATGAAGCCCTCTGTGTGCGACTGGAGGAAAGTTTGTGATCGCCCATCCCAACTCCTTCTTGCTTTCTCTTCCTGGAGAATAAATGCAGACTGACTCAGCAGCTCACAGGGCTCCGTTAAGCATCACATTCATCCATAGCCCGAGTTTAAAAGAAAACACTCAGACACACACAAGTGGAAAACATTGCAATATCTATTTTCTGTACATACTTTTCATTGTTTTTTTTAAGTCTATTAGATGATCTAAAGTGTATAGCTGGGCATCAAGTTCTACAGGAAGGAAGATGATACAAAATAAGAGCAAAGGTCTTCTCAAGCACTTGCCCAAACATGCTCCGTTCAGGGGTGATCTCTATTGAATTAAAGAGCTGGAAGTATACGATTGGAGGATCCAAGTTCCAAATATATTTATAAAAGTGTACTAGAAACACCTAGTTATCAAGGGTGGTTAAGAATCAATGTGTCATCTTCATCAGATAGGCTGGTTCAGTGAGGCATGTACTTCCCCTGTGGTTGATAATTATATATATATATTTCCATACATTACAAATGAACTTGTATGTCACCAAGGACTCCAGTTTCATTTCATTTCCATTCTACTTCCCCACTCCCCTCGCTTTTCAGCTTGATAATTATACATATATATACATA
>NW_022106201.1:2729-4021 GCF_000313985.2 Echinops telfairi | reverse complement strand
TCATTGCTACATTGCACCCTGATTGGCCCTTCTCCTCCCTGAAGAGGAAAACTCTCGATAACATAGGTTGACAGTGGCTGTAACAATGGGCTCCAATATACCTGTGTATGGCAGGGCAGTGTTTCCTTGTTGCTCTACACACCATGGGAACCTATTGGAGGGCACTGAACAGCCACACGGTCCTCTCCAAGTACAGACGGGGAGCATAATGGCTACTCCTGTTAGGAGGTCACCAGGCAGTCAGTGGGGTGAACTGAGCCTTAAACTAGGGGGTCTGGATTCTAGTGTAGGCATGGTGGAAGAGGTGGAGTTTTGCCGCCAAACTTCATGGCAGAGGAGAAGCTGCAGCGATGATCCTACACACTAGCCCTCAGGCCAGGGAGGAAGTTGCCTTCTCCTGGAGATTTCTGGGCTTCCTTGTTCTAAGGCTTCATTGTGAGCATCAAGGAAAGCCCCAGATCCTCGCCCTGGAGAAGCAAAGGCACAGAGAATGTGCAAAGGTTTTGAAACCTTGGAGTGCTTGCTCCAGAGCTGTGACTCTAGGTAAATGGTGCTATCCCGGTCCTGAAGGGGCCAGCGACTGTCAGAAAGAAGCACCCATTTCTTGTCCACTCAGAACTGAAGCCCCATCTCTGCTGGTTACTGTGCTCCTCCCTCCAGGTCAGGTCTTGAAAGCCCTGTGGGGAGCGAAGGTGCCCCTCTCTAACCCACTGATGTCTCTTCTCTGCTGGAGGTTATGGGACACACATCTCGGAGAAAGCACAATTGGCTAATCTTCTCTAAAAAAGGGAGCCGTAGGCCTGAAGCCAGTAGCCCAAGGGATCTTGGGTTGAGTATCGGCTGGGACATAGTTTGTTATGAGTGTTTGACTTTTGCCATAGCCTAGCCCCCCCAGGGAGAAACCCTGATGGTACAGTGGTTATGCATTGGGCGGAGATCCCCAAGGTCAGCAGTTTGAAACCACCATCTCTCCCAGGGAGAAAGGCAACTCCTGTAAAGAGTTACAGTCTCCGGAACCCACAGGGGCAGCTCTAGCCTGTCCTATAGGGTCAGAAGCCACTCTGTGGCATTGAATTTAGTTTTGGTTTGGTTGGGCTCCCAAGAGACCTAGGAGAAGAGTTGGCACCAAGTGCCACTTGCCCTCCAGAGTAGCCCAGAAAGAGTCTTCTGGAATGGACTGGAGACTCCATTCTTAGAGCCTAAGGGAACTTCATCTTTTCAAACACTGACAACTGCTCCTTTTCCCTGCCAACACACACACACACACACACACACACACACACACACACACA
>NW_022106201.1:0-1179 GCF_000313985.2 Echinops telfairi | reverse complement strand
TCAGGCTTCAACTCGATGCGTCAAGATGTGGATCCAACATACTGACATGTACTAGGGAACAAATAGAGAGGTCTGTGGGGGCAGCCCCAATCTTGACTATGTGCCCCCGCCCCACCCTCCCACTCCCCCAAGAATGCACCTCAAAGGACAGCACTGAAACTACAGCTTGGGAAGAGGGGCATGTCTGATTAGAGCACACAGGAGAAACAAATAGGGAGGGGAACAAATCCTGGCCTACCAAACCCCAAGGACAATATTCCTGCTCAGAGCAGACAATGCACGGAGAGGACCACAGAGCCAGCCCCACCATGAGACACAATGTCCCTAACTGAACCATAGCCCCATGGGTGGCAGCGCCACAGACACAGTGTGGGAACTGTGCCCCATCATAATGGGGTGAAACACTGAGGGCATGCAACAGAGCAGCAAGGGGAAGAAAGTGATGAAATTCCCAGGGAAATACCAAAAATAGACTTTGGAGCCAGAGTGTGGCACCCCATCAGACTGGAAAACACTGGTAAAGGCCAATAAACCTTGACCTACTTATAGGCTTTTCTACTTGTGTCAGTGGCTTTTGTTTTGCTGTTGTTATTTTGCTTTTGGTTTTTTTAGTTGTTATTGTTTTGTAAGCTTTGATTTCCTTTGTTGTTTTGTTTGGCTTTGCCTAGTTTTTGTGCTTAGTAATGTCTCTGCATATCTATCCAGATAAGATGGGCGGGATAAAAAATTCAGAGATAAAAAGAAGGGGAACTAATGGTTTCTGGGGGGTGGGGGTGGGGACGGGAACCAATGGTTTCTGGGGGTGGGGGATAAGGGAGAAGGGGAAGTGGAAGGAAGGAAGGGGGAGGGGGGGAACCACCCAGGGAGAAGGGAACAAGTGAATTAAAATCAATGGAGAGGAGGGTGTAGGATGCTTAGTGGGGCTTAATCAATAGCAATGTAGCAACAAGGAATTACGAAACCCCAGTGAAGGCCAAACATGATGATGGGACAAGAGGAAGGTAAAAGGAAATAGAGGAAAGCACCAGGAGGCAAAGGACATTTATAGAGGCCTAAATAAAGGCATGTACACATGTAAATATATTTATATATAAAGAGAGGGGAATAGATCTCTATACTTATATCTATATGTTAAGAATTAAGGTTGCAGATGGACATTGGGCCTCAACTCAAGTACTC
>NW_022106200.1:2528-4023 GCF_000313985.2 Echinops telfairi | reverse complement strand
CTGTAGCAATGCATGGCAAGGTGACCCAATGCACTGTTTGGCTAGGCCCACTGGTAATGCAGCATACAGGTGAGTCAAAGGATGAGCTCAGGAAGTAGTGTGCTGGTCTGATCACCAGGGAGAAAGAGAGATGGAGGCTGACCCTGGAAAGCCATTTATATCGGTCACCCTCCAATCAAGCCGTGACCTGACTGAGCCATGTGGGCACAGAGAAACCTAACTATCACAAGAGCCTTCCTCTTTTTTGGCTATTGGTTGAGGAGAGCTGTTATTGTTGACCAATGACAGTAACCTTACAGCTTATTGATCCTGACATCTGCTAGCCTGTTAACTTTCCTAAATGCCCTCTATAGTGATTTTGTCTGTGAGTGCTGTGTGGCCAATGCAAAGACTGATTGAACCCAGCACAGGTGTAGAGCGAGAGTGTAGTGGGACAAACAGTTGATGCCAGAATGGGCACACCAGAATAGGAACAGAGGGTGGAGCCAAGTCTGATCTTTGCCCATGGCAATGGGGAAGCCAGAGGAGGTCAGATATGTGCCCTCATTCCATTTTTTTCACAGTGACATCTGAATTTTTTTGAAAAAAAAATTCAAGGCACCTGGGTGTTTCATGATCTTCTTTCATTAAACTTCATCTGTTAATGCTGTCATTCAATGCCAGAGGATCTTGATCCTTCAATGGCAGTGCCAGCAAACGTTGAACTTTCTTCATCAATTAGTCAAGATTGGCTACGGAATGCATGCGGATACTTGACGTGAGATGGCCCCTTCAGACACAGTAGTCTAGTCTTCCTCCACTGTCTGTCAGATGGCACACTGTGGTGGTGTGTGTGTTGCTGTGATAACGGAAGCTATGTCACTGGTATTTCCAATGCCAGCAGGGTCACCCAATGCGAACAGGTTTGGGTGGAGCTTGCAGACTAAGAACAGACAGTGGAGGACTCAGCCCCACCCCCACCCCCCACCCCCGCTTTGGAGGAAGAAGCCACTGAAAACTGGATGCAGAGCTTCCAAGCATTTTCAAATACTGAAAGCCTAGACAAAGGAAACAGAATGTTGTCAGAGGGACTGCCGGCAGATTGGTCCTTCAGGGGACTCAAAATGTGTCTGAAGAGGAATTGATTTCTTGGAAAGGAGTTGACCATGAATCAGGTCAAGACTGTGGGCATGGAGTCCTTGAGATCTTCATTTGTTGATGGGGCACGACTCAAGGTAAAGAGAAGCAGCTACAAAAATCTTGTAATGAGTGGATCTTGGAATGTGCGAAGGATGAATTCAGGACAATTGGAAGTGGTACAAAGTGAAACAGAATGCAAGAAGATTGATATCCCAGGCATTAGTGAGCTGAAATGGACTGATACTGGCATTTTGAATCATTGATTTACTATATCAGGAATAACACAATCAAGAGGAATGACGTGACATTCATTGTCAGAAAGGATCTTACTAAATTCACCAAGACGTACAATGGTACCTGTGAATGGATTTTATCT
>NW_022106200.1:0-989 GCF_000313985.2 Echinops telfairi | reverse complement strand
AAGTGGATATTGAAAACATTCAATAATTTCCGTTGCTCTCATTTCTTATGCCATTCTCTATTGACTTCTCCCCATGGGAAAATCTATGCTGTTATCTATATTATCTCATTTCCCTCATTGTCTATAGTATCTTATTCTTACAGAACCATTCTTTCTTGGGTGCTGATTCATAGATGCACTGCAGTGCAATAGTACTGAAATCTCAGAGAAGTTAGGTTATAAGCAACCCCCAATTAGTTAAAAATGATATTTCTAAAAGTTCTTGCTGCCACGTCAATTCTTCCTCATAGCAACTTAGAGGACAAAGTAGAACTGCCCGCCTTAGGTTTCCTATGCTGTAAGCTTTAAGGGAGCAGACTGTCAGTTCTTTCTTTCACAGAGCACATGTTTTTACCACTGTACGACCTGAGTTCCTTCTGTAAAAGCTAGGTGAGTCTATAAACAGCAAATAGTTTCTGAATTCAAGTGTAAGCACAAACGTTTTATTGAATTAAGAAGATTGGCTACTGAAAATTGTTTTCTCTTGTTAGGATTATATGTTGAGTAATTACCTTCCTGGGATGTATCCTTAGGAAATAACTCAACAGAAAAAGTTATATGTTAAAAATTGTTCATTGTAACCTTATTCAAAATAGCAACAGTTTTTAAACAACCTAACATTCAATAAGAGAGGAGTGGGTTAAGTGGTTGCCAATTACACTCAAAGGATAGATTGTAATGTAATTTTTAAAAATGATAATTGAAGAGTTCACAGTTCCTTGATGTAAACCCTGTGCTATAACGTGAAATGAAAAATGTCAGAAGGCAAAGATGTGGGTTTCCCCATCAATAGAGCAGAGATTCACTGGGAGAAGCAGGAACCAAGGAAAGCAATCAGAAGACACTGAGGTAAAACATAACGTCTGTCATTTCAGTGGAACTTGAAATATGGACAAATGAAGGCAAGAGAGGCAGGGAAAGCTATGGTAAAAGTCATTAATTTATCAGCT
>NW_022106199.1:2822-3973 GCF_000313985.2 Echinops telfairi | reverse complement strand
ATTGCTTCTTAAAGGAGTAGAAAGCCTCGTCTTTCTCCAGAGGACCCATGGGTGGCTGCCCAGTGTGCTGGCCTAGCGCTTTGCAGCCCAACTCGGAATCGCCACACCGCCAGAGCCCCTACCAGGAGGACAAGAGAGACATAAACGACGGAAGGATCGTGTGGAATCACAACGTATCGGTCTATTTAAAATGGTTAATTTGATGTGGTGTGAATTTCACATTTAATAAAAAGCACCTACTTGGCAAAGGCACTTGTCTACTTTACTGAGTGCCCACCCGAGGGCAGCAGAGCTTCTCTGATGCCTGAAACTGCCACCCTTCCTCGCTCCCAGCACACGCAGCAGAACTGCGGAACCCATGCAGCACCGCCCCCAGCCCATCACTTCAGGGCTCAGTCCTCCTTCCGCTTGAGCGACTCTGGGTTCCTCCATCCAGCCACCCTCTACCCAGGGCGTCTCCCCTTCCCAGCCTCTGTCCACTGGATGGAGCCAAAGATCACATCCTAGGGCTGCTCCCTGGCATCCCCCAGTTAGCTCAGGTACTCCATATACTTGCCTTTCCTGGCCCTCCACCATAAAGACCTCCTTCATTCCTAACACTGCAGAATCCCCATGTCTAGCCGTGGCCTGACACAAAGCAGGTGCTCAATGCATACTCATGATATGGCAAAGGAGAAATTGCATTTGCCTAACCTCACCTCCCTTGTTGACACCTGAAGTCTGCATGGGAGGAGGTGACCACTGTGCTGCCTAGGGGATGTGAGGTCTTCCACCCTAACAGTACCAGGGGGCTCCTATCAGTGAGAGTCATTGGAGAATGATGCTCAGATAACAGACACATGTTCCCTCCCCCGAAACTCTTACCTTGTGAGTGATTACCCATCCTACAGGAGGGCCTGAATGGGAGACCCCATCCTTCCTCCTCCCGCAGAGACCTGACCTCACACCAAACTCTACAACAGAGACCCCAGAGAGTGTTTCCCCAGGAGGGCTGAGCCCCAGCCTGACCCCAGTAAGCCAGAAGGCTGCTGCTCAGCTGAGACCCCCTGCTCTGTGGACACACCTAGCTCTGTTTCTCTAAACAGGCTCACCAACCCCAAGGGCACTGGGGATGAGGGTGACATCCTCTACCTGCCAGATAGGGACCAAAC
>NW_022106199.1:0-1073 GCF_000313985.2 Echinops telfairi | reverse complement strand
ACAGATTATCCCATCATGATCAGTGGAAGAGAGTGGCGATACCGGGAGGGTGGAGGGAAGGTGGGGTAGAAAAGGGGAACTGATTACAAGGATCTACATATGGCCTCCTCCCTGGGGAGTGGACAACAGAAAGGTGGGTGAAGGGAGATGTCGGACAGTGTAGGATAAGACAAAATAATAATAATTTGAAAATTGTCAAGGGTTCATGGGGAAAGGGGAAGCAAGGAGAGAGGGGAAAAATGAACTGATACCAAGGGCTCAGGTGGGAGGCAAATATTTTGAGAATGATGATGACAACAAATGTACAAATGTGGACACAATGGTGTATGTATAGATTGTGATAAGAGTTGTATGAGCCCCCATTAAAATGATTTGTAAAAAATCATTAAAGAATAACTCTCGATTGCAAAAGGAGTGCATACTGGCTCAGATCAGAGATGAAATTGGGAAATTTCTAGAAACCAACGAGAATGAAAACACAACATACTAAAACTTATGGGACACAGCAAAGGCAGTCATCAAAGGAAGTCTCATAGCATTACATGCACACATAAAGAAGGAGGAGAGGTTTATGATTGATACACTGACACAAAATTTACAGCATCTAGAGCAGAGTCAGCAAGACAATCCAACTAATAGCAAAAGAAAAGAAATAATAAAAATTAGATCTGAGATTCAGGAGAGAAAATAAGGAAACTATGGAAAAAATCAATGCTGCTAAAAGTTGGTTCTTCGAATGGATAAATTGAATTGACAAACCTTTCCCAAATTTGACCAAAGAAAGGAAGGAACGCATTTCAATAGCAAGGATGAGGGATGAAAGAGGGGATATTAAAATGCACCATAGTGAAATCAAAAGGATAATTACACAGTACTATGAAGGACTGTACTCCAATGAATTCAAAAACTTGGAAGACATGAACAAATTCTTGGAAACACAATCCCTCCCTAGATTATCCCTAATGGCCGTTAAGACCCTCAACAGACCAATATCAATAGAAGAAACAGGCAAGGTTATCAAGGGCTTACCAACAAAAAAAATCACCTGGACCAGATGGGTTTACAGGAGAATT
>NW_022106198.1:2391-4023 GCF_000313985.2 Echinops telfairi | reverse complement strand
ATTTCAGTTGGTGTTCCACCAATTCCTGGAGCCTTGTTTTTGGCTGATGCATGCAGTGCAACTTGAATGTCTTCCTTCAGCACCATTTTCTTGCTCCTATGCTGCCCCTGAAATGGTGGACTGTCGACTAGTTCTTTTTCTTTCTTTCTTTATCACAGTGATACTATTCTTTCTGTCTTCTTTGGATGACTCCTGCATCAGTCAATATTTTGCCCATCGAATCTTTCATTATTGCAACTCGAGGCTTGAGTTCTTTCAGCTGAGCTTGTTCTTCCCTTTTTCTAATTCTAGGTCTGTGCACATTTAATTATAATTGGCTTTGTCTTTTCAAGCTGCCCTTTGAAATTTTCGTTTCAACTCCTTGCCTTCATCGTTTCTTCAGTTTGCCTTAGCTACTCTGTGACTAAGAGTGAGTTTCAGTCTCTTTGACGTCCACTTTGCCCTTTTCTTTCTTTCCTGTCTTTTTAATGGCCTTTTGTTTTCTTCATGAATGTTCTGGACGTCCTCCCACGGCTCATCGGGTCTCCTGTCATTAGTGTTCAATGCAGCACGTCTGTTCTCGAGACACTTTCTAAATTCAGCTGGGAAGGACTTAGGTTATATTTGGGCTCTCGTGGACTTATTTCAGTTTCCTTCTGCTTTATCCTGAACTTCCATATGAGCAATCGATGGTCTTTTCCACAGTCAGCCGCTGGTCTGTTTTTAACTTCGGATGTTGAGATTCTCCATCCGCTCATCCCACAGTTGTAGTCAGTTTAGGTGAGTAGTGATTTCCAAATGGCCACCAGAATTGTGGATAACGCATTGTAGAAATTTTCAATTCTGTTACTTTCTTCTGAATTACAAAAATAAGATTGTAGTTGACAATTAAAGTACTGGTGTATTACATTGGTTATGTTTTTCGCTCTAGTAGCAAGGATCTGAAGGTAGCCCATTGTTTTCCCTGAGCGCCTATAATTTGGCAGGACTCGGCCTTCAGGTTGTTTCTTGCAGATCCTGTTAGCTCTTGGTTCTAGAGTTTGTAAGGAGAAGCCTGACCCTTAAGTTACAGCCATTCTGGTATCTTGGCTAGTGTTAGTGTCATCTATCCACTCAGGCAAAGCAGAATTCCTCCCCCTCCTACAATTTACCTCTAGTGTATCAGTGATTTTCCCAACCCTGTTGCAGCTGCTATTTGGTCAACTTCAAAATGGTCTCACCCTGTGCCTGTTAGAGCCAAGCCCTCAGTACAAACCCATGGCGAACACCCACATGGACTGTGGGCCCTAACTACGCAGCTTTCTGTCTCCAGGGTGCTGCTCTGAAGAGTCCAGCCACTCAGAAACCTCAACCCCTGCCTCCTGTGTTCACCGCCCGGCTCTCTGTGACGTGGTCCGGAAACTCCCGGCAGAGAACCAGGTGGCTGTGCAGCCTACTTCTTAGGATCTAAGTCTTGCCCAGGCTGTCATCCTTTGCCTTAAAATAGCCGCCCCTCTTTCTCGCTCATTCCCACCTCCCCCTCCCAGTTCTCTAGTTTATGGCATAAGATCTAGTCCAATACTCACTACTCCCCTGTGGTGAGAGCTCAGACATGAAACATAAACAAATTTGACTTCAGTTCTAGGGTTCTGTGTACCTTGCCACAGCCGATCT
>NW_022106198.1:0-1038 GCF_000313985.2 Echinops telfairi | reverse complement strand
TTCTGAAAACCAGCTCATGATTTGAAAGCAGGCCTTATTTGAAAGTGGAGGACGATGGACGATCACATCAAATCAGAATGACTCTATTATTACATAATTTCCAAATTACTTCATTACATAACTACCAAACCAGAGAATCATGGCTCAGTCAAGGTGGCCCATAACCTTTACCTGTGTGTTTTCCTTGTTAGTTTTCTTTGTTTGTTAATGTCTCTCTGTATATGAAACCCGAGACAAGTATATCTATAAAGACAGTAACTAGATGAATAGTCCCTTGGGGGTATGGCAGGAGAAGTTGGGGGGAAATGAGGAACTAAGACCTCTAAGTACAAGAATGAAGGAAATGTTCTAAAACTGATTGTGGTGATGAGTATGCTCTTTTCTTAAGGTCATTGAACTGTTGGATTGTATGCTATGTGAATTACATGCCAGTAAAACTGTTGGAAAGGAGGGGAAAAGCAACACTAGTATATTAAGTTCATCTTGAGTGCAGTCCTTCGGCAATAATAACAGTGCAGAGAGCATAAGATCTAAGCAGAAATGAAAAATAGGTTTCACTGACAGATCATCATAAAGATGGGTATAAGATACGAAAACCAGCTTTCAAAAACCTAGACAACCAATAAAGCCAGTGGCACTTACGATGCAAATGAGAACTGTGAGCTGTGTCTCAGATTGGCTGAAATTAAGATGGTTGAGGATCTGAGGAGCTAAGCACTGTGTTCCACGGTGACAGGACTTCCAGACCAGGGCAGCCTTTTTGGAGAAGAGGTATCCAATCAAAAATTAAAATGCACACGAGGGTATTGCTACTGGAGTCCCACTTCATTCATGCATGGGTTTACTCCCCCCACCCCCAATGTGTTTAAACCTGTCTGTTAGAGAAGGTCGCTCAGAAGGCGGTCGTAACTGTTGGGGCCCCAAAGGGGGGGTCCTCTTGAGAGATTGTTTTCCCAGGACACGGGATGATCACAGGGGCTGATTAAGGAATTTCTAAAGGAACATGATTTTAATTTCTCAAGGAGACCCAAGTGCCAT
>NW_022106197.1:3444-3782 GCF_000313985.2 Echinops telfairi | reverse complement strand
AGTTTTGAAGACCTTTTAAAATGGGATTCATTTAAGAGATATAATTATTTCACACACCAATAAATGGTAAGCTTATTTTATTTTAAAGCAGCAAAATGAAATCAGACTGGTAAACTTTTCTCATAAAAAGGTACAGTCTCAGAAACCCACAGAGGCAGTTCTACTCTGTCCTATAGCGTTGCTATGAGTCAACATCAACTCCACGGTAGTGGGTTTTTTGAGTGTGAAAAAATTATCACGTTAAATAAACATGAACATATTTTGGAAGACAATTTGATTTACTTTGTAAACCCTTTCCAGCTGCAACTTTGAAGTACTGTTTCAAAGGTTTCCCAAAG
>NW_022106197.1:0-2676 GCF_000313985.2 Echinops telfairi | reverse complement strand
GTACTGTTTCAAAGGTTTCCCAAAGGTACAAACTCCATTTGAGTGTCAATTTAGAGGGCTAGAAAGATCATGGGACTATCTTTTAATAATAATTTTTATACTATTTGTAGTGTATATTAAAATCCTTTTAGAAAGAGCTCAAATGGTCATTTCCTAGAAGATAACTGAAACTTACCCATTTGCCCTTTTCTCCCCTCAAAAGGAAGAAAACTTTTAAAAATCACACACTTCTGTAAATTATGGAGGTGTGTTTGTTTTCTATAGTTCCATATTTTGGAACTCTATTTAAGGACATTTTAATCATCTGCTTAGTAGATCTAAATACAAAGGATCTTCAAACATTTTGGAGAAAAAAATTCATTATCTTTTAATTAATTTTTTCCATGAGTTCACCAAGAGGTGCCTAGAAGGAAATATCTGGTGATCTAGTTCCAAAATTCACCCTTGAGAACATTATAGAAACGAATTCTACTCTGACACACTTGGATATGCTATGAGTTGGCATAAACTACAGCAACTGTAAGAATCTGTATGCATTCTCATTTAATTTGTACAATGAGCTGGCTGTAATTTTCCTCATTTAAAGAGACAAACAGAGGCTGAACACATGTAAATAACCTGCACAGGTACACACAGCTAATGGATGATGAATTGGGGACTCCATTTAGGTAGATGTAATATCAAAGCTAATGTCCATCCGACTGCTCTCCACTGCTCCCAGTGAGGTCCGCTGTTCATCACACTCCACAGGAAAACTTCCAAGCACCTGCCTTTTCCCATTCGATAGAATTTACTTTCATTGGACCTGTCAATTTTAGATGGTCATTATTTGTCACTTCAAAAACGAATTCTCTTTCGCTCAAAGAAGTACGCAGTATTGCCTTTTGTTCTTGTGAACATTCCATTTGGGTGGTGCCTTTTGGTGCTATGGACATGATATTCAAAGACAGATGTTAACACGTTATGATCAGCATTGCCTGTTCTTCTTCCCTGGTGAGAATGCGGAATTCCATTGGACATTCATGGCACGTAGCCATGAGGAGTTGACTCAACCTTTCTCTCTTGACACGTTTCCATGTTGAATGACTAGCTTCTTTGTTGCTTGCTTCTGGTTCAGGTTTCTTGGGTCATGTTCAATTGCCATTTTCAAGGATGAGTAGTGGGAGGAGAATGAGGTGGGGTGAAGGGCTGGATAGAAGAGATGGCCTTTCTGAAGCAATTTTTTCATGCTGATAATTTTAGTAGGATAACTTTGAAGCCAAGTATAAACTAAGTGGTTTATTAAGATTTATCCTTTTTGTGTGTTTTTTAAATTATTTTATTGGGGACTTGTACGAGATTTTTCCATTTGAAGACTGCCACGTATCCTAAAACTCAGAGGGATTTTTCTGATACGCATCTTTAATGCTAGATTTCTCAAATAATATTGTACTGGTTGGCATAACAGTTAAGTGTTGGCTACCAACTCAATCTTTGACAGTTTGAACTCTGCCAATGGCTCTGGAGGAAAAAGGTTTAGCAATTTTTCCCATAAAGATTATCTTCGGCGCAGTTTTACTCTGTCAAATGGGGTTGCTATGAGTTGAACTTGACCAAATGGCATGTAACAACAACAGAACTTAAACAAGGGGAAAAAACAAAACAAAAGCAGCAGAACTGATTGCTTCAGATCCCACTTTTCATATAATCAGGGGCATTTCTTTTTACACTGTCAATAATGTTTTCATTTCTTAAAACCTCATATGAGTTGCACTTTAATATTTATCTCCATTTAAAGTGCTTTTTCATTTCTTTCTTCTTTTCTAATCTTATATCTGAAGCATTTTGAAGGATTGAGATTCTTTCCAACTACCGTGTTTCCCTGAAAGTAAGACATCCCCCGAAAATAAGACTTATATACAGTTTTGCTTCTCGCTGAAATATAAGGCATCCCCCCAAAATAAGACCTCCCCGAACATAAGGCCTCCCTTCCCCAAAAATAAGGCCCCCCAAAGTTACTGTAACTCTGGACTCTGGACTGTAGCAGTGGATGCTGCCACACAGCTCACTGTTGGCTGCAATGCAGCTGGAGCAGACAGGAAGTGCGAATATATGTACCATAGATTTAGAGTACATGTACCATAGATTGTTGTACATGAAAATAATTGTAGTAACAAGAAATTCTTGATACGGTAGGATTCACAGTTTGTCTGGTTATGTTGGTTTGTGATGACAACTACTACCATACTGTATACAGGTAATACATTTCCTTTTTTGTTGTTCAACAATAAATGTGTACCATATTCTTCTTCATGTAAAAATAAGATATCCCCTGAAAATAAGACCTAGAACAAAAATTAATATAAGACACTGTCTTATTTTCGGGGAAACAGGGTAGTAAATCATAAGAGTAGGTGAAACATTACCTTTTATCAACATGTAGAAATGTATCTGTGGGAGGAGGAAAGGAAGGGGTCGATGAGTGGCAAGAATCACAATGATCGAAGCATAATTCCCCACCCTCCCCACCAGTGGGAGGAACAATAGAAACGTGAGTGAAAGGAGACAGGGGTGGGTGTAAGATACGGAATCAATAATAATTTAGAATTTATCAAGGAGTCACAAGGGTGGGGAGGCGCCAATAAGGGGGAAAAGAAGAGCTGATACTAAGGGCTCAAAGAGAAAGTAAATGTTTAG
>NW_022106196.1:2795-4024 GCF_000313985.2 Echinops telfairi | reverse complement strand
CTCCGGCCTCCCGATCCCTGTGCCCTGCCCAGGGAGGCACCTCTCCCAACAACTCACTCTCTAGGCGTTCCATGATACTGACATTGGCACCAATTTCGAAAAACCTAAAACCCAATTATATTTGATGAATCCTCATTCATTAGAACCAACTCGTTTCAATTATCGCTTTATTTCCAATCTCATCACCCAGGGTGTGAACTGGGTAGACAGACAGGAGGGTGGAGGAAGCACTTGGGACGAGTTCAGCCCTGGCTGCTGCCAGGAGGAGCCACAGTTATACTTCTTTAATGAGAGCACAGTGACTTCATGGGTGGGAAGCCAGTAGTGCTTAGAGAGTAGAGTCTGAAGTTACCCAGAAATGTCTACAACAGGGGGAAGAGGACTGCTCTCTCTGTGTTGGGGAACCACTCTCTCTGAGGCAAGGGGAAGTATTATGTCCCTGTAATTACATCCCTCCCAGTGATTAATTCCAGAAAACTGTAAAGCATAGTCCCAAGTTTTCAACAACACAAATTAAAAACTGATTTACTGCAAGGTTGTTTTTCACTCTTGACAGCAGCTGTGCATCATCGTCTGTCAAACCTTTTCCCTCCAGATAAGGTTCTGATTATGAATGACAACGAGGGTCCCAAGCTCCTTCCCTAAATTCTCTTCATGAGTCAGTCCTCTTTTTGTCCCCTGGGGAGAATAATGGCACTAAGTTGACACGTACAGGTGCCAACTTTAAGATCTTTTGCATATGTTCCAATGCTTGTAGAAGGGCTAGTAAGTAAGTAGGTAGTATAAGTAGGGGTGTAAGTAACATCATTATTATAATGATCACACTAACCAGACATGTGCCCAATGTTAAGATGTACTAATTATTTAGTCTTCAAACCTAGTGGCACAAATGTTAAACATTTGGCGGCTTCCCAAAAGGTAGGTGGTTCAAACGCACCAGAAGCGCTACAAGAGAAAAGGCTTGGCATTCTCATCACTACAGTCTAGAGAATTCGACTGTGTCCCAGAGAGTCATCAGTAGTCAGCATTGACTCAACAGCACACACAGCAATAACCTTTAGTCTTTGTAAATGGCTGTGGTTTATGTGTTATTGTTATTGTTCGGCTAAACGTGGGGCTCAAAGCAGTTAAGTAATTTGCCCCAATTAGAACAACCAATCTATAGCATAGGTGGATTCAAATGTGACTGTCTCCTCCCTTAGTTACAAAGCTTCCCGTGCAATCCGCTA
>NW_022106196.1:0-1379 GCF_000313985.2 Echinops telfairi | reverse complement strand
TATATATAGTATATATGTAATATATATATAATTCCATAGCTGCAATAGCCTATATGCTAGATGAGGGTAAGTAAACATGGATTCCTCCCAGGGTTCAGGTTCACAGGTTGACTGCAAAGGAAGCATGTCCAAACATGTCCTCGGGATCCTTTTTGTGATTTGGCACCGCTGTTAGGTAAGTGTTGGATGGCTGACTACAAGGTCAGCAGTTCAAACCCTCCAGTTTCTCTCTGAGTGAAAGATGAGGTGATCTGCTCCACTGAAGATTCACTGCCTGGGAAACCCTATTGAAGGACCGATTAGGAAATGGCTTCCAACCAGTTCCCTCAGTGATATGCTTATTTTCGCCTTCTCAGGGTGTCTTCAGAAAGGTCCCAGTCCACAGAGGGGATCTGTTGGGCCAGGTGAACTCAAAACAGAAAGACTGGTTCAGGTCATAGAGACCATGTTTTGAAATTCCAAGCCGGTGATCTTGATAGACTTTCTCAATGGACACGGGAAAGTCAGGGAGCTTATAAGGAAGTTTTAGGACATTTGAAAACTGTATTGGTGAGATAAAGGCCAGGAAAAGTTGCCCTGAAGAATTTATTTCCCATCCCAACGATCCTGAATCATTCTTGGAGGGGAGCAAGGGCTGTCTATGAGAATTTGCTTGAGAAACATCACCCCACCTACCCTACAGCCTCGATTAGTCCTTTCAGCCTTCTTTTTCGCTCCTCAAACTTGAACATTGAAAAGGAACACAATTTAAATCCCTTGGGGATGGGAAAACTGTCTCTTGATGTGGTGTAAATTCAAGAGTGCAGAATTTTCCAGGGAAGGGTTCGAGAGATGGAAACATCCCATTCACATAGCCCTAAATGGAGACTCTATCAAGGTTTTGATGTGTTTGCTTAATGATAACAGAATTATTGAATCCTGAATCAGCACTTTTTACTTAGCACACGTGTGGATGTGTGAGTGAGTGTGCACATACAACGGCGCTTTCTAAAGCCATCGAAGGACCCAGAAAACAGAGGAAACTCAGAAGACCATTCTGGAGTCTTTCTGAGACGTTGGGGGTGAAGAGGGAAGCACGGGTGTCAGTTCTTTGCGAAACTCCATGCGTGGCGGACCCTGCTGAATTAAATGTTCATCCCTGCGTGCGTTGGCATGGTCTTCGTATATTACACCCTTACATTTTCTCACTGTTTCCAACTCCTGCTTCAGATGTATGAGAACAGAGCTCTTAGAGATGGAAGAAGCCGGGGATAAATGAAACCTGGCTGAAACGCTGCCTGGCTGTCTTCACAGGCACCTGTCTGAGGGTGGGAACAGGTGAAAGGAAGGCTTCCTGGTGGGCTAACGCCTGTGGGAGGGGCTAGCTGTCTGCTCCCATC
>NW_022106195.1:2444-4025 GCF_000313985.2 Echinops telfairi | reverse complement strand
CTGGTGAGCAATATTGAAAGTACCATAGACTGCTGAAAAGCACGGCCAGAGCACGCCTTAGAGGACAATGGCAAGACATAATCTGACATACTTTGGACCTATTTTCCGGAGAGACCAGTCCCTGGAGAAGAACCTCGTGCTTGGAGAAGTGGAAGGTCAGAGAAAAAGAGGAGCGCCGTCCATGAGATGGGTTTTCACAGAGGTGGCAGCAATGGGCTCAGGCATAAGAACAATTGTGAAAATGGTGCAGGACCGGGCAGTATTTCACTCTGTTGTGCATAGGGTCGCTATTGGTTGGAGGCAATTCAATTGCATCTAACAACAATACCATATGGAACAAGATTTTTTTTTCTCCCCATACTTTCCTTCTGCTTCTGCAGAGCATGCATGCACACCTCCAATACACACATCCCAAACACACAGCTACAATGCAGCTTGTAACAAATGCTGTGCAAGTGATGCAACAGGTCAGCATGTCCTACTTGATGGGCTTGTAGTCACAGCCTGACCTTAAGGTGGACGTTAAACTACATGCATAATATAGAAGAGAGGGTCTCAAACTTTGGGGCTTCCAGGTGCATTTTCAAACTCTAGAATGTTTTGATCCCTTAGCAGGGAAGAGGGCATACATAAACAAGGAAAAGTAGGTACCAGGTACCCCTGGGGAATAAAATGGGAATGGGAGGATATTACATTTTATTTAATACTGTTCTGAATTTTCTGAACATTTTTATTCATCCGCACATTTGATGTTTAGAAAAAAAGTGTAAGTGACCCCCTGGTGGGTCTGATGTGCAATCAGGTTTAGACACTGGATTAGAGAGTCAAAGAAAACAACTACAAAATTAGTGAAGAATTCAAAATTAGTTATCAGGAGGGAGAGAAGGGTTGCTGGTTATATCAGTGGGTTTTTTTTTTTCATTTCATGAGTACATTTTAAGTGTTATTATTGTTTTTAAATAGGCCTTCCCCGTTCCCTGCACAGTGAGTAGCATTGAAAAGCCAGTATTCCGTCTTTGCATAGTAGTTCAGTCACTATTTTTTTTAGTATTTCAATTGTCTTCCTGCTTACTCTGGTTGCATGTCCATGTCAGTCCCCTCTTACAATGCAAACACTCTTCAGAGGTCTAATGCATATTATATAATCAATATCTTAGTTTGAACTTCTTGCTTGCCTTAATTACTTTCTCACTTGGAGGAGTAAGAGGAGAGGATAAACCTCTCCATAGAATTCCAACTACGGGATGTTTTGTGTGAGGTATGGCAACAGTTTGATCCCCCCTTTCGTTATTTGCAATTACTCACAGGCTAAAAGCAAATTTGTCATTTTAAACTCCACCCTTTTCTTACCCTCTTTCCAGAACCTAATTTTAATATCTTGGTAGGGAAGCTCTGTGCAGAGTTTGCCTTATATCTGTATGAACTCAATTTAGAGCCAGAATCAAATATTCATGGGTACTGACAATTCACTGTTTTAAGAGGAAAGGAAATAAGGAAGTCATAGATTTTTCCTGCTGACTCACTCTCGTATCTGCCCTGCTCTGAAAGAGAAGAAAATCAGTGTAAACAGAGAAAGCTACC
>NW_022106195.1:0-1067 GCF_000313985.2 Echinops telfairi | reverse complement strand
GAATACAGCTGGATCATTGTATCTGCTTCTGCATTCAATCTGCTCCACTGTAATTTTGGCAAAAGTCTATGAAGACAACCAAACACACAGCTAGGTGGTTGAAAACAGGAAGTTTGCCTTAATAATCTCTGGTCATTTTTCTTTGATACTATACCCAAACTCAACAAGTGGTTTTCTTAATGATTAATTGTAAAAATGGAATCTGAAACCATAACAATAAACTTTTCACACTCTGTAAAATCCATGTCTTTTTTGCACTTTGAAAGGCTCCTAATTCATACATAATTTTCTAACTAGTAATGATTATTTGAAAAACATTGGTTCACTGAGTTGTACAGATCTTCTAAATATTGGTATTTTCATATACAATATCATCACTGAGTCAATGAGTCCTATGGGAAAACTCTACCATATACTAAAATGAAAATGAAAAGGCAAATAGCATCAATATTATTATTTTAAAAATAGATATGACTTCATGATCCCTAAAACAGCTCCAGAGCCCCCAAGGTTCCCAGAACACACTTTAAGAACAACTAAATTTAAAAAGGTGACAAACATCATTTTATCTCTTACAGTCTTGTGACACACAGTCCCAAATTAAGTAGCACAATCACGTAGTTTAGGAACTTAAACATCTCAACTGCTTAAGCTGTTTTTGTGGAAAAACAAGATCACTGATGCTTTGTGCAGGCATGAGATTACAATTAATAGAATGTTTCATCCCTTTATGTCATTATAGTACAATTCATAAATAATAGCCCCCTTTAGAATCTAGGAGTTGCCCCAATCATAGAGTTAATAAGAAACTGTGTTGAGCCAAAACCCACATGACTTCATATGATTACAACAAAAAGAGTTGATTTTTCAAATCTTAGATTGTGGGCAGTTGATATAAGCAGTATTCAAATATACCATGTTTTAGAATAGTAACGTGTTTTTCAAAGGAAGGTTTACAGGTAAAAGGTTTTTTCTACATAAATGAGAGCCACCATGGTTAAGTGCTCAGCTTCTCTCAAAAGAAAAGGTCAGTGTTTGGAAACCCCAACCACGCGATTCAAGCAAGA
>NW_022106194.1:2977-4028 GCF_000313985.2 Echinops telfairi | reverse complement strand
GGCACCCCCTCCTACCCCTGGGACTCGGAAAATACCGAAGTGCCTAGGCTTCCTGGGGGCTAGGGGTGGGAAGAGGGGCCGTTGGGTGCTGGTTGGCGGTCCCAGCTGGCTGGCTCTTTCTCCAGGAGGATCTGGGGGCTGGGAGGGTGGACAGAGAGCAGGTGAGGGGGAACACAGGACCCCGTCGGAACATGCAAGTCCAGTTGTTTGTCTGTTCGCGCGGGCAGTCCCACTGGAGAGAAGGGGGGGGGGGCGCTAGCGGCGTCCAGGCTGTGAAGGACAGGCACGGTCCCGCAGGGGTGAGCGTCACTCCTGCTGCTCGTCCTTGCTGGCACTGGGGGTCCGACTGTGGACCTGGTTCCGGCGGAGCTGCTCTATCAGCTCGGGGTTCTGCTGCTGCATGTGCTGCACAAACTGCTGGCCAGCCTGGATGAGGCTGGCCTGGTCATTCTGAGAGGGGCTGGTTCCAGAGGTCCCCAGGGGGTTGTGGCTGCCGGAGATCACCCCAGACATGAGCTGCGGGACCTGAGGGTTGTTCATGAGGTTTGAAGCCATGCTCATGAAGCCTGGGTTGTTAAGCAGGCCGGCGATGTCAAAGGTGCCCCGGTTGGGCTGGGTGCCTCCCTCCGCTTCAGCTCCGCGATCTTGAGGTTTGACTTGTAGCTCTCGTTACCCGGATCCAGCTCCAGGGCCTTCTTGTAGTGGGTCACAGCTTCCGAGTGCTTGTTCAGGCTGGACAGGGCCAGGCCCATGCGGCCATAGGCTTTGCTGTAGGACGGGTCTATACAGATGGCACGCTCGCAGTCCTGCACGGCCCCCGTGTAGTTCCCCAGCTTGCTGTAGGCCGCGGCCCTGTTGCAGAAATAGATGGCGTTGGCGGGGTTGAGCTCGATGGCCTTCCCGTAGAAATGGATGGCCGCTTCGAAGTTTTCCACTTTCATCTGCTCGTTGCCTCTGTCTTGAGGCGCTCTGCCTCCGCTGAGTCCTCCTCGGAGGGTAGGGTCCGCTCCTCGGGGATCCGCAGGCCAGGTGGCAGCTCCTGGCCGGGGGG
>NW_022106194.1:0-940 GCF_000313985.2 Echinops telfairi | reverse complement strand
GGGGAATTAGCATAAATGGTGAGCAACCCGGTGCTGCATCTCTTTGTTGAAGCTTTTCAATTGGCACTCCATTAATTACTAGAGTCTTATTTTTCAATAATGTCTTCAGTACTGTTTGGACTTCTTCCCTCCGTACTGTCCATTCATGATCATCTTGTGCCTCCTGATAGGGTTGAGTAATGACCAACTCTTGGGTACAGTGATTTCTTCCATCTTCTTCTGACTCTTCCATTCATTCAATCTTTTGCCAAGAATCATTTAATATTGCAATGTGACGCTTGAATTTTTCCTTCAGTTCTTTAAATTTCTGAATTGCTGAGCATGTTTGTCCATTTTAGCTTTAACCCGAAGTCAAAATGAATATGGAACTCAAGTTTTATAAGATCATGACAACTGTGTTGTTTCTTCCCTAATGCAGTTGAAACGCATCTGCTTGTATAAGGAATATATAAGCTTCTCTATTGATTGACAAACCATCCAAATTTCATACCAAGTGATTAGGTATAAAATTACACTAACTTTTGTTTATTTTCACTTCACTGATCACTAATAAAATCAAAGATGAGGGTGAGTCCAAATATATTGCTACAAACTCATAGGTATATCTTCTTAATTAAACAAAAATAGCAGAATGTGAAGCTCTTATTTCTCAACATAGAATTCATCCATGCCTATACACTTCTAACAACAGTTTTCCCATCTCTCTAATGCAGAGGGGTAGGTGAAGGGAGACGCTGGGCAGTGTAATGTAAAATATAATAATAATTTATAAATTATCAAGGGTGCATAGGGGAGGGGGAGGAGAAAGGGAGGGGGAAGGGAAAAAAGAAAAATGAGCTGATTCTGGGAACCCAAGAGGCAAGTGAATTTTGGGAATGATGAGGGCAACAAATGTATAGATGTGCTTTACACAATTGATCTATGTATTGTGATGAATTGT
>NW_022106193.1:2923-4020 GCF_000313985.2 Echinops telfairi | reverse complement strand
TGGAGACGCTTCCACTGCCACTGGATCCACAAGACCTTCCACCCACTGGTCGGTGACCTTCCTGCATTCGGCATCATTACATGTGCTGCCTTAGTTTAAAGAGGAATTTATGGACATATGAGGTAATATTGGACTTACGGACTTGATCTGGACTGGGCTGGGATGTTTTCTCAATATATAATTGCTCTATGATATAAAGGTCTTTCTTATACACATGTAAGTGTCTATGAATTGGTTGCTCTAGTCAACCAACCCAGCCTAACCCAGCCAGCCAGAGGGGACCCTTAAAGGAGGCTCTGCTGTTTCTGGATTTCAGTTTCTGGAGAGCAGAGGCGTCTTTGTCCCCCACATTCCTCTCCGAGGGCTGCCACGGCCCAGCGTCACAGCTGGGTGACCTGTGAGGACAGGGGGGCACTCCCTCTGTTCTGTAGGCTGGGGGTCCGAACGAGGGTGTTAGCAGGGCTATACCCCTCCACATCAAGCACCCTTCCTGTTGCTCCAGCTCAGCTGGCCCCAGACAGTCCTGGCCTTGCGACATGTCCTGTGGCCATCTTCCTTCCGACTCAGTCTTTCCTTCTGTTATAAGGACACCCACCGTGTGGGGGCAGGACCTTGCCTGCTCCAGCCTGTGCTCCTGTGAACTGATGACCTCTTCAGATCATGTTTCCAAACAAGTTCACACGCATAGGTGTGAGGTGTAGGACGTCAACCAATCCTCTGTGTGCATCCAGTGGGGAGGGGTGGGGCGGGGCACAATTCAGTGGATAGCATTCCCTAAAGCGATCCTGACCTACCTGGTAGCTGGCAGAAACAGCGTTTTCAATGGCATCCTAAGGATGCGTGTTGTCCTGACTTTTCTATGCAAGCCAGGATGCACAGTGGTTATGCCTGTGGCTGCTAAGTGCAAGGCCAGCAGTTCGAAATCACCAGCCACTCAGTGGGGAAAAGAAGAGGCTTCTACTCTCGTAGAGAGTCACGGTTTCAGAAACTCCCACGGGGCAGTTCTGCCCTGTCTTACAGGGTTGCTATGAGTTGGCATCGGCTTGATGGATGGCAGTGATGATGGCAGTGAGTCCAGAGTTTGGTTTTGGCTCTTT
>NW_022106193.1:0-1024 GCF_000313985.2 Echinops telfairi | reverse complement strand
CCCCCCAACCAGGAACCCCCAATCCAGTTTGTGTCTCTATAGATTTACGTATCCTGGGTTTCAAATACAGAAACATATTAAAACAGAAATGAAAAACTAACGACCATCAAGTAAAACAGAGAAAAACCTCAATCGAAAAGAAAACCGGAAAGATCGGAAACTAGAACATCCTTTTGATCATTCAACAACACTCCTGCTGTGCGGATGCCTCTGTCGTCTAGCCACGCACAGGTGGAAAGGTAACAAGGTGGTGACCTTGACTCTTCAGAATCCAGGATGGAGAGTTTGGAGGTTCCTGTAGACCTGGTGGCATGGTGGTTACACATTGGGCTGCTAACTGCAAGGTCAGCCATTCAAAACCACCAGCCTCCATGGGAGAAAGATGGGGCTTTCTCTTTCCACGAAGAGTTACAGTCTCTGAAACTCACAGGAGCAGGTCTCCCCTGTCCTACAGGGTTGCTTTGAGTCGGCACGGACTCGCTGGTGTGCGTTGGGGTTTGAGTTTTGTATAGACCTGGTTACGTGTTGTGCTGCCGACGGCAAGGTCAGTGGTTTAAACCCACCAGCTGCTCCACTGGAGACAAGTGAGGCTGTGGTCTGCTGCCACATGAGTTACAGTTTCAGAATACCTGTCTTGCAGGGTCTCTAGGAGTCGATGGAAGTGAGGTTAGTTTTCTTTCTCCTTTTTGATAGGGCTCCTGGGCTCCTATCAAAGTAACCAGCACTCGCTGTTATCAAAGAGCCGGCAGTGAGAGCCACCAGCTGTTCCATGGGAGAAGATGAAACTATCAGTGTCCATAAAGATGATCATCATGGGGACCCATGGAGCAGTTCTACTTGGTCCTAGATCAGCAGTTCTCAACCTGTGGGTCGCGACCCCTTTGGGGGTTGACCCACCCTTTCCCAGGGGTCGCCCAATTCATAACAGTAGCAAAATGACAGTAATGAAGTAGCAATGAAAATAATGTCATTGTTGGGGGGGTCACCACAACATGAGGAACTGTATTAAAGGGTCGTGGCATTA
>NW_022106192.1:2873-3966 GCF_000313985.2 Echinops telfairi | reverse complement strand
TCTAGCGTAGATTATTTACTGAGTGTTTTCATGTGATTCAATCTTCTCCATGTGGAAGGTTGGTGTTTATTACCTCTCCCTTTGATGCCGGCAACCTTTTGCTGATGTCATAGGCTGTGTTACTCATCCTCAACTCTTCCTTTGGGGAAGCTGTCCGCTGACTTCAAGAATGAACTCTGATAAGAGTTTAATTTTAGCGTCATGTTTACCGTAGGCAGACTTTTCCTCCTCATGACCCAGTCCTGTGGGGTTCAAGCAGCGCACGGAGACTTGGGGTAATGAGGCACCCTCGAGATTAGATGCACTGCAGGGAAGGACAGATGCCCTTCACCAGGTCTCTATCCGTTTTATCTCAAAGTGCTTGAATTATTCTTTACTTAATGTTTTCTACTGGTTCTTGGGTTTTAGTAGCTCTCTCCCTTTATAGGTTCTTTAAAACTCTTTGTGATTTGAGAAAAAGTTTATAGCGCTCATTAATTTTCCATTCAACTGCTCATGGATCATTTGTTTTGTGCATGGATAGCAATCCCCACAATGTAGCAGCATTCTCACTTCTCCTGTTGACCGTTTCCATTCATCCTGTTTTCCTGTGCCTTCCTGCCCTCTGAGCTTCGTTCCTGGTAAGGATCATGTACCTGAGTCTGATTCTTCACCTTGTAAGTCTGTCTGTTGTTTGGTTGAAGGTTCAACCATGGGAACGAATTCCATTCCAGGTCTGAGATGTGACCAATGGCCATTGTCTCAGGGGGTTTCACCGGTATATCAGACCAGTATGACTGGTCTTTTCTGTTATTTTGGTTTTGTTTCATTTTTACTTCCACGTGATCTAAGCTCCTCTGTGAGACCCCTCTCTTGGTGGTCATCAGTGATAGACTTGTATCAGTGTCATGGAGTCTGGGGTTAGCAGGTCCATTGTTTGGACTAATTGTTTTGTGTGTTGTGTTAGGGTTCTCTAGAGAGATAAAACCAAATTGCTGATAATTAAATATATTTATTTATAAAGATAATTAGATATATATAACACAAGAAATGAACTGTTAAATCATATACAGATAAATATATAATACAAGAAATGAACAGTTAAATTATAAAG
>NW_022106192.1:0-1144 GCF_000313985.2 Echinops telfairi | reverse complement strand
TGAAGAAGAGTGTGCCATTGGAGGATTGGAGGAAAGCTTACTAACAATGTGCAGTAAGCAATGACACAACCTTCCTTACTGAAAGCGAGGAGGATTTGAAGCACTGGCTGATAAAGATCAAGGATTGTGACCTTCAGTGCAGATTACAACTCAATGTAAGGAAGACAAAAAGTCTCACAACTGGGCCAATAGGTAACATCATGATCAATGGAGAAAAGGTCCAAGTTGTCAAGGATTTTGTCTCACTTGAGTCCACAGTCAATGCTCACGGATGCAGCAGACAAGAGATCAAAAGGCTTCTTGCATTGGGTTTAAGTGCTGCACGGGGTCTCGCTAGAGTACTGAAAAGCACAGATGTTACACTGAGGACTACGATGTGCTGGACACAAGCCGTGGTAGTCTCCATTGCCTCATGTGCACATGGCAGACACGGAATAAAAACAGACTGTAGAAGAATCCATGCATTTGATTGTGATTGTGGTGCTGGAGATTATTGAAAGTACCAGGGCCTGCTAAAAAGACAAACTGATCCATATTAGAAGTAAGGCCAGAGTGCTCCTTAGAGGCAAGGATGGTAAGACTGTGTCTGGCATACATACTTTGGACATATTGTCAGGAGACACCAGTCCCTGGAGAAGGACATCATGTTTGGTAAAGTGGAGGTCCAATGAAGAGGAAGGATCGACACAGTGGCCGCACCAATGGGCTCAGGCATAGGAACAATTGGGAGTGTGACGCAGGACCAGTCAGTGCTTCATTCAGTTGTGCCTAAGGTTGCTATGGGTTGGAGGAGACTTGACGGCACTTAACTACAACAACAGTAGATGTTAGCCATTTGCTAAAGATAGCTGTCTTTTGGCACATAGATTTCATTCTGGGCCCTTTATCTTATTCCATTGATCTACGTTTCTGTTGTTATACCAGTACCATATTATTTTTATCACCATAGCTTACCGCCTGTTTCAAAACCAGGAAGTGTGATGCCCTCTAGTTTTCTTCTTCACTAGAGTTTGAGTTAGCTGAGTTCCTTTGCCTTTGATTTTTCCATATCAAGTTACTGATTGCTTTTCCCATCTTTTAAAAATATTTATGGAATCTGGCTCAAGATTATATTATATATATAAATATATATATAATATTTTTT
>NW_022106191.1:3100-4026 GCF_000313985.2 Echinops telfairi | reverse complement strand
AGGAAATTTCTATTCAGAGTCCTTGCTTCCAGATGTATGCACTGTCCACTTACTGACTCCTGGAGGGGCACCATCAAGTTTGATGGGCATTGTAGATTTGCACATTTATTATGGAGTATCTGAGTGGTGCAAAAGGTTCACATGTCTGGCTACTAACCAGAAACTTTAAGTTCCAGTCTTCCCACACATGCCTTGGACGAAAAGTCTGTTGATCTGCTTCTGAGAATCAAGCCACTGAGAACCCTTGGGAGTGCAATTCTACTCTGACACACAGGGTTTGGCACCAAATCAGCATCAACTCCACAGCAATGGGCACACTTACCATGGTTTCAGAGAAAAACATATTTACTGCATTAAAGTGTTTGGAACAAGGAGTCGTTTTTCAAAACGCACATTGAGCTGGGTGTCAGGACTGAGTATGTTGATCTTAGGACTGGATATGTTCCTTTTCAGGCCTGTTAATAGTTCTCCTACCAATAACAACCAAACGCGTTCTTGTGCACTTACTTGTGCCAGGCACCATGTGAGATGATTTACCTTCTTTATTATATTTGTTCCGCACAACAGGAGATAGGTGCTGGGGTAGTTACATACGCTCCTGTCAATTTGAGAAGGGGTGGAGTCTAGCCTGTCAATCAGGTTGCAGCTTGATGACCTCATTTTTGGAGGCACAAAGGAGATACATAGCTCACTGGAGGCCAGAGACACGCTCTCTGCTTTGAGACTTTCTGTTTTGTCTTCCTACTGTCAAGACACAAGGAGCTATGCTAGAGCACTGGAGCTGGAGGAGCCATGTGGAGATCCCTGCCAGTACTGAGCTGCTTCCACTGCCACTGGATCCACAAGACTTCCACCCACTGGCCTGTGATCTTCCTGCATTTGGCAACATTGCATGTGTTCCGCGAGTCTGAAGAGGACTTTATAGA
>NW_022106191.1:0-1458 GCF_000313985.2 Echinops telfairi | reverse complement strand
GATCCGTTTCCATGGGATTACAGCCGAGGAAAGTCTTTGGAGCAACAGTGCTGCTCTAGAACACGTGGACTCAATGGCAACTGTGCGCGTGCGTGTGCGCGTGCGTGCGTGCGTGCGTGCGTGTGTGTGTGTGTGTGTTTCTTGGGGTGGGGTGGGGAGTCAGTTTACCCCATACTGTGCTTACTTGATAAGATACAAGTCATTGGAAAACACCACGGGGAAATTGGAAAACGGGCTCTACCCTGGTTTAGACCCACCCAATGGTCCCTGGCGATCTGCTCCTGGAAACCATCACAGGCAAGAAATCCCTGGGAGCAGTTCTTCTCCCACACATGGGGCCCCCATATGTTGGAGTCAACCTGACCATGACCGGGTGTTTTGTTTTTGTCCCCACCTGTAGAAAATAGGATGAATGTAATACAGGAAATAGTATTCTGCCCCAGATAATGACAGTAGTGCCTTTCCTTGCATATTCAAACTGAGTTCAGTGATCTCCTCCCACGATGTGTGGATTGCATTTCAGCCTGAGTGAATGAAGAGCAAAGAGACACAAAAGCCATGGTTGTAACAGGGCTTTTTAAACCTCTTGACCATTTGGGGCTGAGCTCTTTATTGGAAAGAACATCGTTCAGAAAATTCGTTGTTAGGTTTTACCTATGGAAACTAGATGGTTACCAAAGTTGTAACAGAGCTTTACTCCTAGGAATTTAACCTTAAAGACCATCCATATTTAAACGCAGGGTCAAATTTATGAGTCTGTTGGGAGATGGGCGAAGGCAAGCGGTGTGGAGGAGGCTACAACTGAAGGGAAGCGGAGTTGACGAGCGTTTCAGAGAAGTCCTCCCTGATCCTGATAAACGCCATTGAACAAACAAGTCATCCTCTAGTGCTGGTCTGTGTCCACTCATCACACCCTTATTCATTCAACCAGTGAGTACTTAAGTACACCTGACACCGCCAGCTGCGGACTAAACAGGAAAATGCAGGGCATGTGGGCCCTATCTTCAACCTTCCGAATGCGGCGGCCCTTTAATACAGTTCCTCATGTTGTGGTGACCCCCGAATCATAAAATTATTTTCGTTGCTACTTCATAACTGTAATTTTGCTACTGTTATGAATCGGGTGACCCCTGTGAAAGGGTTGTTGGAGCCCCCTAGGGGTCGCAACCCACAGGTTGAGAACCGCTGGTCTAGAAAGTAGCTAGTGATACAAGTAAGTACATTTATCAGTCAGTATAGGTTACGTTATGCTGCTGTGAGGTTACAAAGTGCACAAGCTACTTGCCTTAGACTATCAAACAAGTAGGTGGCGGTTTGAACTAATCCAGTGGCACTGCAGTAGAAAGGCCTGGTGATCTGCTCTGATAGAGATTACAGCCAAGGGAAACTTGGGAGCAGTTCCGTTTTGTCACATAGGACATAACCTGAAGACAATGTTTTATTATTGTTGTTGTTGTT
>NW_022106190.1:2500-4026 GCF_000313985.2 Echinops telfairi | reverse complement strand
TACCCACCCCCATACAAGAACACTTTATTATAATAACTTGCAATCTGATATGCTCACCCTCCTGGTACAATCGCTGAAGACAAAATGGGTGCATAAGCAAATGTGGGGAAAGAGGCCAATCGTGCCTGGCTATTAAAAGAAATAGCCTGGGGTCTTAAAGGCTTGAAGTGAAACAAGTAGTCATCTAGCAGAGAAACAAGAAGCCCACACAGAAGAAGCACACCAGCTGTGCGATCATGAGGTGTCATCGGGACCAAGTAACAGGCTTCAGAAAGCCTTTAACTAACAAACACACAAACAAAGCCATATGATTGAGAACGAGGGGGATTGGACCAGCGACCCAAAGCCTATCTGTAAACAGTGGAACATCCTCACAGAGGGGTTACAGGGAAGGGATTAGTCAATAGGGTGTAGTAAAGCACTGATAAAACACACACTATTCCTCTGGCTCCTTGAGGCTTCCTCACCCCCACTATCATGACCCCAATGATGCCTCTTATGTTGGACTAGACCATAGCATGTACACAGGTGTAGATAAGAGATAAGAGCATATGACACACACAACCCAGGAGCAGGAATGGGAGTAGCAATGCCTGATTGGGTGGGGGAGGAGGATGGGAGAATTGATCGTAATTATTGACACACAACCACAAACACTCCTCCAAGGGGAAGAACAACAGACACCATGGGGGAAGGGAAACAGTGGTCGGTGTGAGATATGAAAATAATAATAATTTATAATCCATCAAGGGGTCACGAGGGTGATGGGGAGGATGGGGGAGAGGAGGTGATACCAAGGGCTCAGTGGAAACTAATTGTCTAGAAAAGAATGATGGGAAAATATGTACAAATATGCCTCATACAATTGATGTATGGATTGTAATAAGAATTGTAAGATTCCTCAATAAAATGATCAAAAAGAAAGAAAGACAGGTTTCCTAGAGTCCAGAAAGTCCTTTTATTATGAATATTTCAATGGAACAAATGGGCTCTTTATGAGTGGAGCATGTACAATAATCTAGTTCTCCCTTTAAGAAAGACCAATTGCCCCAAGAGCTGGTGTTGGAAGGATTGCAACAGACTGTCTTCCGCTGTCATCCTTCTGAGATATTATTCCAACTGTGCATAGACTTGTTATTTGAGAAGTAGTTGACATCTAGTAACTGAGGAAGCCCAACTATTTTGGCCCCAAGTGGGACAATTGTTTCTGTTTGTTGTTAGATACCTTTGAATAGGTTCCAACTCACAGCAATCCACTAGACAACAGACTGAATCACCACCTGGTTCTGTATCATACTCACAATTGTCCTTAAGGTGGATGCCATTTTCACAACCATTGTATCAATCCATTGTGTCAAGGACGTTCTTCTGTTACACGCCCCCTCTACTTTACCAAGCCTGATGTCCTTCTCCAGAACTGGTCTGTCCTAACAAAATATTCAAAATATGAGACAAATGATATCTTGCCATCCTTGTCTCTAGGAGAATTCTGTGTGTATGTCTTCCAAGACAGATTCGTTTGTTCC
>NW_022106190.1:0-1571 GCF_000313985.2 Echinops telfairi | reverse complement strand
ACTTAGGATCATAGAATCCTAAATACACCTAATAATTGAGGAGCTTATGTAGAAAATTTGACTATCTTTTCTTATAGTCTTCACTGATAATTCTTACTCATTTTGAGGAATCTTTTCCTTAGAAGGCTAAAATTGTGAAGTCAGATTGAAAAATACCTCTATAATAGAACTAAAAATATTACATTTTCCTTCTCTGTGTGATTTATAACCATGTAGAATCACATGATCTATGTATTACAATTGTGTCCAAAAACAGCTATGTAATCTATATTAAAGGGAATCAAATAAATTTGAACAAGCTATTTGTGATCAGTTTACTTTGAGATTAGGCATCTATCCTGGGTAGACAGACTATAACACCTTAATTATGTTCTATACACTGTATGACATTGCAACAACTAATAGAAGCACAGAGTTGAGCAGGTACAACATGAAAGGACCAATAATGAATAGGTGCACACACTATGTTGATTAATGATTTCCTTGAATAGTTTTCATATTTTGATTTTTCTTAGTATATCAAATCTGTTAATACAATTGAAGTCCTCCTGGAATTGACAACGTACTTCAACTATGCAATGGAGTGGTTATTTTAAAATATTTTTTAAAAATAGAATTTCTATAAAAGTCAAACTAGTATGTTACAAGCAAGCCACCAAATAGTAAATTAATATATGTAAGGCATTTAAATTAACTATTTTATAATGCTATTGATGTTATGCATTTTCAAGTTGGTTCCCTGTGTAGAATGGCACACAACATTGCCTAGTCAGAGACTATCATAGCAATTGTCGTTTTTGACCCTATGGTTGCAGACACTTTACCAATCCATCTCTGTGATGGTCTTCCTATATGCCTCTGCCCTTCTGCTTTACAAGAGAGAGAGAGATTAGGCTTTCTACTCCTGTAAAGAGTTACAGTTTTGAAAACCCACAGGGGAAGGTCTGCCCTGTTTTATGGGTTCACATTCTTTGTGAGTGATGTTCTTAATATCCTCCCATACTCATCAGGTCTTCTGTCATTAGCGTTCAATGCAGGAAATCTGTTTTTTGACATGTTCTCAAAATCAGGTATGAAACACTCAAGGTCATATTTTGCCTTTGTGGACTTATTTTAATTTTCTTCAGCTTTATAATTCATTTACATAAAAACAATTGAAGGTGTGTTCCACAGTCAGCCACTGGTTTAGTTTTAGCTGCAGATATTGAGCTTTTATATCATCTCTTCCCACAGATGGAAATTTGATTTCTGTGTATTCCATTTGGAAAGGTCCATGTGTATTCTGCCTTTTGTGTTGTTGGAAAATGGTATTTGCTATGAAAAAGTGGTTGGTTTGGGGAAATTCTATCACTCTATCTCCAGCTTCATTTCTATAGTCAAGTCCCTTTTTTCAAGCAACTTTTCCTTACTCTTTGTTTTCAACTTTTACATTCTAATCACCAACAATCATCAATGCATCTTCATTGTGTTGTAGATCAATATCCAGCTCAAGTGGTTGGTAGAATTCTTCATTCAGGATGAAACAAAAGGTCATTAAAAAGAAAGATAAGATCAGACTAGATGTCAGAAGA
>NW_022106189.1:48502761-48503604 GCF_000313985.2 Echinops telfairi | reverse complement strand
CCCTGGTCTGACTGGTCACAGCACTGGGTCCTCGTAGGACATCACCACCTGGCCGCCACAGGCCCACAGCTGTCACAGAGTGGGCAGGCACCTCCTGAGGGTAGAGGTGGGAGGGGGAAGCTGGAGGCTGCCTGATGACACTGCCCACTGTGCCAGGGCCAGACAGTGACCACCTGTCTCCAGAGGTGGACTCACTATGAGAGGACCCCATCACGTGGGTGGGTCATCAGAACCAGTACAAATCATACATTAAAGGTCATGCATGGCCCACTGAGCTCTCAGTCCCAAACCCCTCGGACCCCCTGACCAGTAACCTCACTCCCTCATCCAAGAACTCTTGATTGGTGACCCCTGATGGTACAAAGAGCCAACATGCTACCGGCCAGAGGGCTGGACGTTCACGTGCACCCGTGCGTTGAAAGAAAAAGGGCTGGCTGGCAACTTCACACTCCTGAGCCAATGGAAACCTATTGCATGCAGTTCCACGCTGACACACGTGGGGGCGCTGTTGGGAGTTGGAGCCAGCACTCTGCTGCCATGGCCGCCTGGTGGAGTAGTGCTTGCTGCTGGCTGCTTACCTTGAGGTCAGCAGTTCAAAACCACCAGCTGTGCTGTCTGCGCCTGTAAAGGCTGACAGCCTCGGAAACCCACTCTAGAGTAGGGCAGCTCTACTCTTTGCCGTCCTGTAGGGTTGCTGTGAGTCAATTGCTTGGACAGCAGGAGGGTTTTAACGCTCCTCAGAAGTGAGAATGGCAAGTCTTGGTCTCCCGGACTTTGGATGTGTCGTCAGGAGAGACCAGTCCCCGGAGAAGGACGGCGTGCTTGGTCAAGCGGAGGGGCAGC
>NW_022106189.1:48499551-48501323 GCF_000313985.2 Echinops telfairi | reverse complement strand
CCCAGGTGAGCAGAGTGACCCTCCCCAAGCGGATGGCCATACCTGGAGAATGGACCACTTGAGCGCCACGGGCTGGGGAATGCAGGGAGCACCTCGCTGAGGAGCTGCGGGGCCTTGGGTTGGTCAGGAGGGATGGGGGACTTCCTGCTCAGGCATCTGGTCGTGGTGTCATGACTGCACAGGTGACACTGCACCAGAGACCACCCCCTGTACATGCTCCCTTCAAGGGGCATGTGAGGGACTGGGGGAGGGGTTTCCCTTGCAGTGGGTAGGGGCAGGGATAGGCCCTGGTCTGATCTTGATCAGACCTGATCACCTCAGCGTGATCTTAATGGAAATAGGGTCTTTACAGATGATGTCATTTAACATGATGTCACACTGGAACACAAGTGATGTCCTTATAACAGAGGTGCAGAGACAGGGTGGAGAGATGTGCCCACAAGTCAAGGGACACCTGAGCCCCCCAGGAGCTGGGAGAGACCACGAGGAAGGGCCCTCCCCTGAGGCAGCCCGGCCCGGCCACCCCTGGACGTCAGACTGGTGTCTTTGCAGATGTCACTCACTCAGCATGAGGTCACCCTGGGGCGGGGTGGTGGTGGTCCTCACCCTACAGGAGTGGTGTCCTTATCACAGAAGGGATGCAGAGGGGAGACGGCTGCGTGGAGGCAGAGGTCCCCCACCCCCACCCCCCTGCCTAAAGACAGCAAGAAGGAATGTGTGTGTGTGTGTGTGTGTGCGCGCGCGTGCCCACACTCACCTGGACAAAGAGGTGTACTCACGTTCACCTGGCATGGAGAGATGGTGCAGGGGCACGTCCCAGAGCCAGGACCAGTGACAGTGATGTGACAGACTCCAATGGGCCACATCTGTGACAGGCTCACTAGAGAACCCAGGGACCAAGACTAGAGAGCAGGTGACATCCTAAAGCCTACAGCAGTGAAGCTGTTGTGCCAGCAGAGAGCCAATCTTTTCAGACCAAAGGAAAACCGGCAACTACACCTGGGAGCAGGTCCTACGTGTCTGGGAGCACAAAGCATGTGTCTGGGAGCCGGTGCCGTGTGTCTGTGAAAGACCTCCCAGTGTGTCTGACATGTGTCTATGACCATGTACTGTGTATCTGTGAACAGATAACTGGTGTAATATTTTGGCAGTTGCTTGTGTCTGTGAGCAGGTACTGTGTATACACATGAGCAGGATCGTGTGTCTGTGAACGAGTAACCTGTGTGTGTATATGACCTGGTTCGTGTGTCTGTGAGCAGGCCCCTGTGTGTGTATATGAGGTTCTTGTGTCTGTAATCAGGTGCCGTGTGTGTGTAAATGAGCAGGTTGTTGTGTCTGTGAGCAGGTAACGTGTGTATGGGTCTGCAGGCCTGTAAGTCTACACAGCAGCCGACTGACCGCCTTCTCTCTCCTGTGAAGCAGCTGGTGTGTTCAGATGGTTGACCGTTAGGTTTTGCAGCCCAGGGCTCTCACGACTGTACCACTAGGCTTCTTGCTTCTATGACAATGGTGTGGGGTCTTATCCCATTGGTTGCCAAAATGAGGTATGTGGCCGTTTAGAGGAGGAAACCATGACTTATGTCCGGTGTGCCCAGGGGCACCTGTTAAACACCTACTTTGGACTCATCCACGCGACAGTTTCTATTTAGAGCAACTGAGTCATCCTTCAATGTATTTCCACATAAAATCATCCAGTTGTTATGGGAAAATTACACAGAAGTGGAGTCCAGAGCAGCCACCTTCTGAGATCTTTGGAGACCAGGGACTTTGAC
>NW_022106189.1:48493914-48497916 GCF_000313985.2 Echinops telfairi | reverse complement strand
CTCACCTGCTCCTCTTCTGGGTTGGGTCTCTGAAGTTCGAAGATGTGGCTGAAGGAACCACCCTTTCTCCACAGTGTTCTTCCGGCTTCCTTCCCCCAACTTGTTATCCACTACCTCTCTTTATCCCCGTGGTCCGACATTAGATCCCGCTTCTTCTAGGTAGCCTTCCTCGCTCACCCCAAGCTTCCTTCCCTCGCTCGTTTGCGGTGCTGGGTAACTTTCATTTGGTAATCAGAGCACACGAGGAATGTAGAATTTACCAAATCGCTTCAAAAAGAAAACAAGAAAAGTAAAGGAAGTGTACATGGGCCACATGCAGGCTTTCATGTTTTTGCCTCTGGTGTGTGACTGAGGTGTTGGGTGCTGGCTGGAAAAGAACGCTTTGACAGGAGTCCTCTTCAGAATCTGCACTGCCTTGTGCTCACTGCTGCCAGCAAACTGCCCCGGGCCTTGCTCAACTTTCCCATCTGCCACGAGCCCCCAGCCCTGTATGGAATTGGGGTCTGAAATCCAGCCTCTGTGGCTGGTGGAAACGCCTCCTTCTCCACGGCAGGCCTTTCAGTCTGTGTGTTCTCCCAAACAGAATGATTTCTGGGCCTTGGTGAGACTGTACCAATCTCCCATTGGATGTAAGATGGTCATCTCGAGTTTGAAACGCTCATGTCATTTAGCTCGAATCTAGCTTCATGCTTACCCTGGGTTTCTAATTATGAGCCAGTAAGGGAGCATCCAATTTTCCCTCCCAATCCTCCATATATTGAATCCTTGATAGCTTTTACTTAGTCTGGAACTAAGAACCTTGACTTGTCCTCCATTACACATATCCGTCTCATGGAATTCGTAGTGAGGAAGGGCCGGGCTATAGTATCACTCTAGCCAAAAGGTCCCGAATCATCATGGAGTCATTGGAGTCCACTTCTCAGAACCCCGGAGCCATGGACGATGGCTCACAACGCTCTCATCGTTCATAGGTGTCTTTTGTGCTGTGATCCAATGGGGATTTCAACAGTGGTGCAGTGATGTTAGACTTCTTCAGGGGAACAGTTAAATTTTGACAGGCTAGTTTATGGAAGTTAAAAACCTGTTATACATATGTTGGTAGGCATGTAAGACATGCGGCCATTTAGTGACTACTTACTTGCGGCCCAGGCATGACACCACATTTATAACACACATTGTCTCATTAATTCTCACCCCAGCTAAGGAGTCGTTTACCATTACTATCCCCAAATTACTGGGGAAGCTGGGCGTCCACGCCTCAGGTCCTTGCCAAAGGCGGCACTGCCAGAATAGCAGATTCGGGTTCCCATTCTGAAGGCCTCGCTCTCCGGCTCCGGCACACACTGCCCTTCAGCCCTCGCCTGTGGCAGGGCTGGCGTGGCCACATCCAGAACACACAGTTCCTACACAGGAGACACCAAATGTGGAGGCCATCCTGGTCTACACACTTAGATAAGCTAGATAAAATCACAAGACAAAAATATTGTTTAGAGCCACCAAAAAAAAAATCTTAGTAGAAAGGGCACATATAGCCAACCCGGATATTCATAGCTAAGCATGAACGACTAATACTGTGCTGCTGACGGAAAGCTCCGGACAGAGAGAGCCATCTTTAAAGCATGAACTAAACACTGTTTGGGGAAGATTTTATGTTGATTATATGCTGCAGAAACTTCCCTCAATACACAAGATTCTGATGACACTTATTCTCAGACAGTCAGTGCTAATCAGATCCCTGATAGAAGCCTGCATGCCAGTCCAGAGTGTCCAGCAACTCGAATTATTTTCCATTAAAACAGAAATGACAATATTACAGATCAGTTCACAGTCAAAACTGGCCAAACACATGCGCAAACAACCCACCACAAAAGACGGTGAACACACAGGGGAAACACAGACTGGCAACCTCAGAATTGAAGTCCCTCGAGCAGTCTGAGGAGGGCTGCAGTCAGGGACAGGGGCTTCCGAGTAACAGGCTGCATGGGATTATGCACAGCTTTGCAAACAACGCGTACAGGAATTCGAAGGAAAAGGTCGGCAATACTAAAAATCTGATGGATTCTATAAGGAGAAGACTACCTTAAAAGGAAGTTAACTGGAATACACATCGCAAGGACTGAATCAGGAGAAAAGTACATATACAGAAAAACAAACTTATTTCAAGACACACTTGAGGAAATTTCAGAACAATAAAGATGCGGTGAGTATTTCTACAAAGCCATCAGGAGGAGAAGTCAAGCTACTTACAAAGATGCACAAAGGCCACAAGGCAGTGGGATACTCTCCCCACAGGACAAACATTGAGAGACTGCGGAGTGCAATGACCCATGCCGAGTACACATTAAATAAGACGCTCTAGACCAGTGGTTCTCAACCTTCCTCATGCCGCCACCCTTTCATACAGTTCCTCATGTGGTGGTGACCCCCCCCACTCCAACCATACCATTATTTTCGTGGCTACTTCATCACTGTAATTTTGCTACTGTTATAAATCGGGCAACCCCTGTGAAAGGTTTGTTGGACCCACAAAGGGGATCTGGACCTACAGGCTGAGGCATTTGCTCTAGACAAAGGAGAACATTTAACCACCATTCCGGAAAGCTCCCCTAAAGCACTCTACCTGAAAACAGTGGTGGCCAAATTGACAATGATAATAAATTATATAGTGGGTTGAAACCACAGTAGAGCTATCAATAAACTGAAAAGGCAACTTATAGATGACAACTATGTGGAAACTGTATGTGTACAGGTTTAATTGCTAAAAAGTATGAATCATCCCAGCCATTCAATAACGTAAAGTCAAACAATTTATGAAATGGCAAGGGTCTTGAGTAGACTTTCTCCAAAGAAGGGCTAGGGAGCGCAGAGACATTGCTCAGCAAGATCGGGCCTGTGGGAGGTAGGACTTCTCCACCACTAGTTTGGCTGTTCTTTGGACACGGGGGAGGGGCACTGGTGAGACTGGGGGAAAATTGGAGCCCTCTTCCGACGTGATGTAATCTTAACATGATGCCACCACGGAAACAAAAACAGCCCTCCAAAACGTAGAACGACAGCAGGGCCGAGCAATTCCGCTCCTAGGAGCATACCCCCCAGACTGCGAGGCAGGGATCGGAACAGATATTTGAGATCTGGCAGTCGTCACCGTGAACTGGAATAAACGCAGAGGCAGCAACACATCCACAGAGAGCAGAGCCATGGTTCCCGCTCTCTCAGCAAACAAAGCCAAGGGGGTAGCCCCAGGGCCAATTCCATGGACAAAGTGGGCTGCTCCACCGGGATAGAGAACATGTTTGCATGTATGATCAGTCTACAAGATACATGGCAGTGCATCTTCAAAATATAAAATGCAAAATGAACTGCACAACATGAAGAAGTTCAACCAACCAACCAACCACAATGCTGGTGAGGAATTGGGATATTAAGTAGCTTGACATCAACAGTAAATAGGAAGATTTGCCCCTGTGGATACATACTGAACCCCGGACTAGCTACTACAGAATGCAACTTATTTAAACACACACACAGAATGCAACTTGTTTGAACACACACACACACACACACACACACACAGAAAACACAGTGAGTCTACACAAAACAAAAAGGATGTTTTAAGCAGAATGCAGTGGCGCTTTAGATATCAATAATAAAAAGATAAGAGTTAGGAGATTCTGAATCACTATTTTCAAAACTACAGATCAGAACATGATGATAATAGAAAGTTGTGAGAGGTGAACAATGAAAACCCTTTATATTCGATTTATGGGGATAGACGAGCACGCACATAGGCAGCTGCAGGCACAAACAAAAAATATCATATGCAAAAAGTTAGCAAATAAAAAAGAGTGACCCCTCCCCAGACACATGGCAATCATACAGACAAGAAGCTGGCCAAATAAAACGGGATGTGAAAGGTACAACAACAAAGAGGCTTAGACCATGGAAACAATGATGCCTTCTTAAAGGACATGAAGGAGAAACACAACTCTGTCGGTGTGAAGG
>NW_022106189.1:48491045-48492691 GCF_000313985.2 Echinops telfairi | reverse complement strand
AGAGTGAAGCCGCGGAAGTCGAAGCGCGAAGTGGCGAGGGTTCACTGTACAGGGTAGCTAAGAGCTGGGGGGGGGTGGCGTGTCTCTCTCTCCCTGTTACCATTGAGATTCATCCTGGGAAAATAACTATTTTCAAGTCAGATACTGTATTTACTATTACAGATATGTTTATTATACAGGATCTAGTTACTGGCTTTAAAATTTGAAAGTGACATCAGTGTAAGGCATTGTATTAACAAATTAAAGGAAGATGATTCTAGTAATGGATGTAGAAAAGATGTTTGATACAGTTCAACAGTCATACAAGTGTCAAACAACAGAAGCAGCAACAAGAACTCATAGAGGTTTTCTTTCACCTCAGTGGTTTCTGAAAACATACAGCAGATTTATATGTAACATGGAATGATAGAACGCTTTTCTTTAAACCTGAATATAGTTGATATTCTCACTACTTCCATTTAAAAATGTATCAGAAGTCCAGAACAGTGAAACACACACACACACACACACTCACTCAAACACACAGTTAAGAATGACAATTAGAAAGTAAACTTTCACTAATGATATTATTGCCTATGCAAGAAGTCCAAGATAATGTATACGCAAGCAATTTGATCTAAAAGATCATTTAGCAATTTGCTAGGTATAATCTATTCAATGTCCATAAATCAGTGATATACTAATAGCAGTTACCAATTAGAAAATATAAGTTTAATAGATATCCCTTATGATGACAAGAAAGGTATATACTATATTTTTAGCCTTTCATAAATAAAATTGTAATACTGTATTAAAGGCACTGAAAAAGATGTCTATAGAGAGACTCAGTCTATGAATGAAAAGGCCAACTTTCCAAGGAACTTTCTTTGCAAGATGAGAAAACGCCTCTAACGGCGGAAACGTTGAAACTGACTCAGGGCAAAGTGAGATAACCTTTCGCCCGAAGATGAGGCTGACTTAGGAGAAGCAGCTGCCCGGTATCATGACAACGACTGGAACTTGCCCTTAGTACGCTCAAAGGTCATTGTAAAAAACTCCATTATGGCTCGATGAATAATTTGGCAATTAAATCTAAAATTAAGAAGTCTAAAGGTTGGCCTGCACCCCCGCCTCCTTTGGGTTTTGGGTTCCAAAGAGCCCCACCTTGTGTCAGAAATATGTAAGTGCACCCTTGCAGTCAATTAGGGATAAGTATTTAGAAGCTTATGTTATCCAATGTATGAATCATATTCTTTTAGCCCATCAATACCATGGTATATTGCAAGAAATTTTACAAGATACTGTAATGGCTCTAACTCAACAAGGACTAAAAAATATCCCCAGAAAAAGTACAAACAGAACCCCCTTTTTCTTATTTGGGGAGGAAAATATTGGGAGAGAAAATAATTACTCAACCTATGCTATTAAGGCAGGATTCATTAAAAAAAAATGATTTTCAAAAATTATTAGGGGATGTTAATTGCATTTGTCCTTTTTTAAAGTTAACCACTAATGATTTGAAACCTTTATTTGCCATCTTACAACTTAACCCTAAGTCACCTAGGGCATTGACTCAGGAAGGAAAATTGGCCATTGAAAAGGAGCAAAAAGCAATAATGAATAACTAATTAACAAGATTAAACAATTTAAAACCTTGGTCTTTGATT
>NW_022106189.1:48488364-48489711 GCF_000313985.2 Echinops telfairi | reverse complement strand
CGGATCCCATCTTCACACACCTCATCCAGGGCCTTGTGTGTCACTGGGGAGTAGAACTCTGGTCACAGATTCTCCTGTTACTAGAGCCAAGCAGAGGCATCTTTGGATGCTAGCACTTATAATTCCCTCGGTTCCAGATTTTAAATTCATTACTACTTCTACTTTACCTCATGATCAAATTCCTGTGTGTGACCCTTAGCCAGAAGCCGATGATAGTTGGTTTGCTGTCAATAGGAAAACAGGATTTCCAAAATGGCATGATTGTGCCATTGTGGGAGCCACATCAGACAGAAAAGGAGTAAAACATCCTTTGAATGGTACAGATTTGTATGTATGATCATTCCATTACATCTCCCACTGACGCTTACCGTGATTTAGTCAAACTGAGTACAAGATTTAATTGGTCTGATGCTGATTTTCCCACTCTTGAACCTTTGGCAAGATGGTTTACCCCAGGCTGGGTTTCTCCTATTTTGACTTTTTTTCAGTTCCAATGGTCCAGTAGTTCAAACATCTTTGTGGAGGCTCTTACGGCTCCCCAAACTGCTGGTCTAAAAAGACCCCAAAAAGAATACAGATACAGAGCCCTTCAAGCTTCTGTGTGCTCTCCCTTTGCTGTTCTATATCCTGGTGATGTTGGCACATTAGAAATATTTGAAAATAATGGGGTCTTTGTTACTCATTGTAAAAATTGTGTTTTAACCAATTGTATTTATTCTCATTTGAATATAACTTATTAGCAACCTCTCCTGGGTGCCTTTCTCTTGCTTTCAGCACGGCAGAGCTGGGTCAGTGGACACCCCAGTGACCGGCAGGGAGCACTGCACCCACATGTGAGCCTGCCGAATGTTGCCACCCACTGGCGCGCACCCGTCACTGCAGCGCAGCCTGGATTTGGCGCAAGAGGGCGACCAGATGAAAGGCAGAGCGGTCAGCTGCTGGACTCCGCGGCAGGCAGGCACCGCAGCAGCATCTTCAGCTCTGGGAACCGCGACTCTCTCTCTCAGCCTGACCCCAGGGGCCACATCATAGCAAGGCAGGCTGCAGCCGGCCCACCCCTTCCCCAACCCTATCTTTTTTGAGTTCTGGGAGTTAGCCAGGATTCTCATCCCTGGATTTTACTGCTGTTTTTAAAAGTAACTTCTTGTGTTGTTGTTCAGAATATGAAAACTCACTGCCATCAGGTCGGTTCTGATTCACAGCGACCCTGCAGGACAGGGCAGAACTGCCCCTGTGGGTTTCCCAGGCTGTCAGTCTTTTCCGGAGCCTGGTCTTTCTCCCTCGGAGAGGCTGGTGGATTTGAACTGCGGACCTTGCAGTTAGCAGCCCAACACTTAAGCCAGTATG
>NW_022106189.1:48468430-48469694 GCF_000313985.2 Echinops telfairi | reverse complement strand
CATGCATTCAAAGCCCAATGTTCGGCCACCATCTTTGAGAGGGCCACCAGAGCTGTTTCTGAATGTTCAAGTTCCAACCTGCAAGAGATGTGGTTGCTATACAATGCATACACTGCCTGTGGTAATTACATGATCTGGTGCGAACTTGAGACTACTAAGAGTGAAGGGGTGGAATTTACCATGTCGATCAGGTCGCAGCTTGATGACCTCATTTGGAGGTGCAATGGAGATAAACAGTCCGCTGGAAGAGGGACACAGACACTCTCTGCTTGGTATTCCTGATGGCAAGACACATGGAGCTATGGTAGAGCTCGAGAGCTGGAGGAGCCATGTGGAAGCCCATGCCAGCACTGAGATGCTTATGCTGCCACTGGATCCACAAGACTTTCCACCCACTGGCCTGTGTTCTTCCTGCATTTGGTATCATTGCATGTGTTTGAAGACAGATGACCGATAGATAGATGATAGATAACCTCACCAGGAAGGCCTCACTAGGCTCTGAGAGGAAAGACTCACACTCTCTGTGATAGGTTTAGTTTGCCAAGGAGGCCAATCAGAACATGTGGGCAGAGTTTAATCAGGCTTCAACTTAATTAGAGGGCAGAGAGAAATGGCTTTCCTAGGCCCCTTCCCTTTTCTCTTCCTGCCTGGTCATGGGGCCAGCTTGAGCTAGTGCTTTACCCCCACCTGGGCTGCACTACCTGTGGGCCAAGCCAACCCATGGATGGTATGGTTAGAGCTTGAGGCTCCTTCGAGGACCTGCTTTGCCAGAGTACTGCCATGTACATTGCTTGAGCTTGAGGCCAGTGGATCCTGTGGCAGTTTAGGGGCCTGCTTCCCTAAGCTCCCGGGCTACTGACAATTGCTGACTCACCCTGCTGCCTGCTGCCTTCGGGCAGACTTGGCCTGTCTTGCCTGAGGGAAGACTCCAATGTCTGCTTCATTGACCTTGGACTGGCATCCCAAGTAAGTTAAAGGTCTTCCAGTACGTTAATGGTTCCATGAAAGTTAGTTAAACTGAGCCTTCTACACTACTCAGTTGACTAATTATCTGTTATATTCCTTCTCAATGTATAAACCTATCCTTTTATATATAATCATAAGGGTCGGCTCACTCCCTGCAAGACATCCCCGAGGAAAAGCCAAATGGACTTACCCTGATGTAGCCAGAGCCCTGGCAGCTGGAGAAAACATGTGGAGACCCCTGCCAGCACTGAGATGATTACGCCACTGGATCCACAAGACTGCCCACCCACTGGCCTGT
>NW_022106189.1:48456071-48468083 GCF_000313985.2 Echinops telfairi | reverse complement strand
ATCTCTCATAAGCCATCAATCAAATATGGAGCAAAACAGGCAAGCAACCGAATGGTCAGCACCAGAGTAAACTGCCACTGGTCCAGGACAGGAGATGTTGTCTGTTAGGGTCTTCCAAGGAGATCAGATCATTCGTCGGTGCTGGAGGGGTACTGGTAGCTTTCTTCAGGCAGAGAACCCTGCACAGCAGCGGACTCACATATCTATACACAGGGCAGTAAACTTGCTGGGAGGAGGCAGGCTTTTACGACTTGACTCAAGAAAAAACAACTACTTTATTCACTGAAAAATAATTATCTTTCCTGTGAACAACTGGCTTTATTGAGGATGGGATATGGACTCATCCCTGGTCTCTCACTCCCTGAACCCTAAAGCATCCCCTTAGGTGGAGAGTCTGCTTGTTCTGTGCCGTCATCAGGGGCTTGAAATTTTTCTGGAACCCAATCTGTGAGCACCTCAGAAGCATACAGGTACCGATGAGTGCACACCTAACTCATGAAGCGCTAGCCAAGGATGCACAGAGACTGCTCTGACAATGAACCCGGGTGTGCTGTGGGTTAGGCATCATGCTGCTGACGGGGAGGGTGATGGTTCCAAGCCACCTGCTTCTCTGCAGGTAAAAGGTACGGCTGCCTGCTTCTGTAAAGATCGGGTCTGTGAAACCCTACATGGGGACTCTGAGTCAGGCTGAAAGTACCACAGACCTGCCGAACAGCAAACCAGCCGCCTTGGAAGCAGGACTGCCAGAGTGCTCTCAGAAGCAAGGATGGCGACTCTCTGTCTCGCAGTCGGACATGACATCCCCAGAGACAGACGAGTGCTGGGAAAGACATTACGCTCGGTAAGGCTGAGGGCCAGCGACAAAGAGGAAGACCCTCAAGCACACGGACGGACACACTGAAGGCCACATCGAGCTCAAACCCAGGAAGAGTGACAACGGTGCGGCGCAGGCCGTGTTCCGCTCTGTCGAACATGAAGTCGACAGGGGTCAAAACCCACTCAGCAGCACCTGACGACTGGGACGGGTGACTGATGGCAGCGTGGACGGCTGGACGGAAAGCTGTGCACGTACACAGTGGTGAGATGGAAATGAAGAGGAGCGTGCAGATCACTAATGCTCTCTGAATTTTCATTTAGAGCTAGTGAACATGTTTACATAAATGCAATGAACTACAACCGGAAGTGGTAACCCCTTCTCCTACTCTACCTGGGCCATCACCGAAGGGTTTGCCGCTAGGTTTCTCAGAGGAGAAGCAATCAAAACACACACATGTTGAGCGCTGGCAACCACAAAGAGGACTGGGGGAGATTTGGCCCTGTGCCACAAGGCAGGTGGGAAGGTGGCTGGCAGTGGCTCTCTAGAGAAAGGTGTGAACTGATCAGATCTTGTCCAAAGAGTGGGCTCTGGTCTGTCCCTGCCTGAGTGAAACTAAATTGCCTTTACCTGTGACCTCAGGAACAGTCTCAAATACCAAGCTAGTCCAAGATCAAACTATCTAACACAGCCGTGTGCAGGGCACCGCTGCGTTTCTCAAGGAGCTCGGGGAGCTGCTTCTTCTGTGGATCAGAAGCTGCAGCTTGTCTTCAACATCCAGACGATTCACATGTGCTCCCCCTGAAGTGCCAGCCACCTCCCCAAGAGAAGCTCAGTCCAGACTGCTGGCGGAGAAGTCACAGAGCATCTGCGCCCCACAGACGGCATCACTGGAGGCTTGGCTATCAGGCCGCTGCACCTGTAACCAAGCACGGCACCTTCCTCTGCCCCAGGTGTCCTCAGAGTCCTGGCTTTCCAGCCCACAGATCGTCCTGGCCCAGCCAGACTCCACCAGCTTCCCGAGCCCAGTGCACTCCCTCCTCTCCTCAAAAACCCCTCCTCCACTCCCACCTGCAAGCCCTCACCATCACCACATCCCTCTGCACCTCAGGGGCTGTATGCACAGGCAGGAGCAGTCTCCCCTCTGGGCCAGGCACTGGGACTGCAGGGCCAGGTGGACAGGGCCAGGTGGAGGCCTCCCCTGGCCGGGGAGCAGGGGTGGGCTCAGCTCCACAGTGGACGTGACCCCGGGGAAGGGACACGGCCGGGCCGACTCTGGTCTGAAAAGCAGGCAGGCAGGGTGTCAGGACAGGCTCTGTCTCAAGTGTCCGGGAGGCTGGGGAGCAGCGTCCACTCACTCAGTGAGACGGCAAAGAGTGGGTTTGGAGATTATTTAGTCTTATTATGAACCGAAACTTAATCATTTTATTATTTCCATATGCTTCATCCAAGTTTTCTTTTAGCAATAAAAATTTAAATAGCAGAGGCAAGGTAGGGTGTAAAGGGGGAACTGATTACAGGGACCTACATATAACCTCGTCCCTGGGAGACAGACAACAGAAAAGTGGGTGAAGGGAGACATTGGATAGTGTAAGATATGACAAAATAATAATTTATAAATTATCAAGGGTTCATGAGGGAGGGGGGAACAGGGAGGGCAGGGGTGAAATGAGGAGCTGATGCCAGGGGCTTAAGTGGAGAGCAAATGTTTTGAGAATGATGAAGGCAACGAATGTACAAATGTGCTTTACACAATTGATGTGTGTATGGATTGTGATAAGAGTTGTATGAGCCCCCAATAAAATGATTTAAAATTTTTAAAATAGATCATTAGTTTTTTATTTTCAAACAAAAATAAGAATGCTTAAGAAAAACTACACTAAAACTGATGATCTTGAGTCAGAGAGAACTGAGAAAAACCGCTACACTGTGCTTGTCTTGGTGGTCTCACGGCCTGGACACGAGGACCACTCCTTCCCCGGTCATGTCTACTGTGGAGCTGAGCCCACCCCTGCTTGCCGGCCAGGTGAGGCCTCCGCCAGGCCCTGCTTGACCTCTCCTGCAGTCCCAGTGCCTGGCCCAGGTATGACCACCAGTACAGAAAGCATGACACTGACTGAGCAATGCACAAACCCCACTTCAACGTTCTCCAAGCTCCCTTTCCAGCCCTCACCCGACCCCCAAGCCCACTTCACATTCTCCACACTCCCTCCCCTGTGACATCAAAGCCCCTCCTGTCTGCAGTCAGGAAGGCAGTTAGAAGAATTCCTCTGTGTCCTGTGCTAGTCGGCTCCCATAAACTCTCTCTTCTCACTGAAGCCTGCACTGGAGCAGACATTTCAGCTTGACTTCAGCAGCAGGCGGAGACCCAACTTCTGTGGCAACACATGTGGGGGGTCGTTCAAGTCCCCTTCCTACCTGTGATGCACAGACCCTGCAGCTGGAGTGAGGCCAATGCCGGTCCCAGCCCCAGGGAGTGTGTTACTGTTCCAAGACCTGGACAGGCACTTCCAAGGAAGAAAAAGAGCAAGAAAAGGCACAGGGCTGTCACACACTGGGGGCTGCCACACACCACAAGGGGGGCTGTCTGCCACACACCATAGGGGGGAACTGTTACACACTGTGGGGGGAGGCCAGATGCTTAATCCTCCCTGAAGGCAATGCTGCCAGACCGCTGTCTAGTCCCACCACAGGGGTAGGCCTGCTCCCTGCTGCTGCTGGAGACAATGTGGAGAGTAAATATATATGTGTGTGTATATATATATATATATATATATGCCATACAATTGTGCTTACTGAACCCGTGGGTAGTAGCAGTGGTGGGGGGCCAGGCCCCCCCCCCCCGCCCCAAACTTAATACTACAACACACCACCCAGCTGTCTGTCACACACCATACAGGGAGCTGTCACACATCACCTGAGTTCCAAAAAGCCAAGACACCTGAGGTCCTGGGCAATTACTGGGCCGACACGGTGGCTGCTGCCTGCCTCTGCCTGAAGCTTGCTGCTCAAGTAGCAGCAGAGACCCTCCAGCTCACAAGCCTCAACTCTGGACCCCAACTGAAAATTAGACTTGTCTTGTAAAGCCAGATTGCCCCGTGAATGGTACCGCGATCTCGGGCAGGTTGTGGTTTCATGTTTCCTAGCAGTGCCAAGTAGGAAACTGAGGCTAGCCAACCTGGGAGCAGCAAGACAAGACCAAACACCGAGGGGAGGTCTAACCGGCCAGTGCGGGAACTACACAAAGGACCAGTTGGCCAACCTACCTCAAATGAGCCAATCAGTGGACTGACGGGGGGGGGAGGCTGGGAACCCCTCGTTATGTATACCACAGATATATAGTTAAGAATTTCTTTTGTTCGGGGCTCTAGCCCAAGACTGTGCAAGGTTAAGCACCTGAGGGCTGGAGCCCTGGCTTAAGCTTGCATAATAAAAGCCTCTCCATATAGAGGCCATATGTTTGATCTCATTCCATTGAAAGGGAAATCACTCCAGGTTGCTAACAGTCTAAACTTGAATACCTGTCTGAAGACCTAGAGTGCTGCCGAGCGAGCGGACATTCCACTGGACCAGACAACAAGGCACTGTCTGTGTGCCCCACAAGGCAGACGACCTGCAGTCTGCATGGAGGAATTGTGGTCTCCACACACAGAGGACAAATTCCATCCGGCTCTCGGTCGCAGCACCCAGTATAGAAGGGATGTGCTGCCTCCCCTGGCTCAGGTCCAGGAACAACTGGGCGGTGCCCTGCTGGATTTGCGGGTCAGCCTCCGTAAAACAGAAAAGGCCACCGAAGTGTTGAAGGCACCTCTGATGGAGCTCATCCCACCTCTGAGCAGCGGAGCAGCAGGGGTGAGCACATTCCTCACACAGGTGCCCTGGGGCATCCGCCAAGCTTTGGGGCTCAAGGAATGTCACTGCTGGAAGAAGAACCTGTGAAAAAGCCTCTGGCAGAGCTCTGTCTACAAAGGGACTTAACCAGGGACCGAGAACTTCCCTCTCCTGTGCAGAAACCAGAGCCGAGTTAGGGAGTGATTTCACCAGGGACCAAGAACTTCCCTTCCGTGTGCAAAAACCAGAGTATTAAAAAAAAAACAAAAAACCTACAGTGTAGTGTAGTGCTTTCACCAGGGAGTGAGTACTTCCCTCTCCTGTGCAGAAACCCAGAGCTGACAGAGAAGTTGGCTCAAGCCCCTATGAGACAGTATTTTTACAAATGTTGCCACTGGGTCAATTTTGACCCACAGTGGCGCTGTGTCAGACAGAGCAGACGTGCCCCAATAGGGTTTCTAAGACTGAACATATTTATGGCAGCAGACTGCCACATCCCTCTCCTGGGGAGCAGCTGGTGGATTTGAACCTCTGACCAGCAGAGAAGTGCATTGTGCAGCCAGGGCCCCTCAGGAGATGCCACGAGGAAGATGCACATCAAACCCACCCTCCATCAACAGAAAAACCTCTCCCAGGCTGCCTGCAGCCCCCCGAAGCCCTTTCAAAACCAGAGTCTGAAACGCAGAACAGGATGCTGCCGCTCTGAACCCCACAGCCTGTGGCGAAAGGAAAACACCAGGAAGAGGCTGCTGGGAACCTGGGCAGCCTCATGGGAAAGTGAGCCCAAGCTCTACCCAGACACAGGCCAGGGATGGTGCCAACATAAGCCGGGTGTTTGTGGGTGCCTTTCCTGTTTACCAGAGAGCCAAACTCTTTGTAGAAGCAACCTGGGATGATTGTTGTAACTTTCACAAATGTCTAATCTTTGTGCCCCGAGGGGTGAAGAGAAGGCTGGACCCCTCCTATTGGCCCTTTGTCCCCTTTACTTTCCAGGCTCCGTGGTGGAAAGGGTATCCCCGACTGTGGGGTTGTACAGGACCACCTTTGAGGAAGGATGAACTCAGACGCGGGGTTCCGCAGGATTAACTTTGGGGAAGGATGGCCTCCCACAGTGGGGTTCTACAGGACTACCTTTGAGGAAGAAGGAACCCTGAACTTTGGGTTCTGTGGCACCAGCTTTGGAGAAGGACGGACACCGATCTTTGGGGAAGAATAAACTCTGAGCATGGGTTTTTCGGGGCACTCTTTTGGGAAGGACGGACTCTGATCATAGGATTCCATGAGACTGCCTTTGGGGAAGGATGAACTCCAGAGGTGGCAATGCAGGCTGTGTCACCAGGAAGCTGCCGGCCTGTAGCTCCACGTGTCCACCACTGGTACCTGGGCCTTCCTCCAGACAAATGGTCTGGGGGTTCTCGCTGGACATGTCAGTGAATCCTGGGGGGAAAAGGGTTCACCTATTACACAGGGAAGGAGCAGGGAATGTGAGGCGGCGGCTCCACATTGAGGCTGGCCACACTGAGCCAGGATCACTGCCTGCAGAAGCCTCTGAATGACACAGTAGTAACACCTATGTTCGAGCAACCAAACAACAGGCTAACTGTCCTCTGTGAACCTCCTGACCCAGGCCACCTGCTCAGGCTGGCTTATGAGGGCACATCTGCTTTCTCCCATTCTCTCTTCCGTGGGGACCTCTCCAGTGCAGGAAATAAGGCTTAAGTGCCCATCGGACCACCTCGGTCTCAGCAACGGTAGCACAGTATTATACTTCTCCCTCTGAGATGGAGAACAACAAAAGGCCATGAACCAAACCAGCAAAGGGGGGCAACAGGAGTGGGACAAACAGGAGTGACGTGACACCAGGCCTGCAGCGTTAGGAAGCTAACAGGAGCCCTGAGAGAGGGAAGCATGAAGGAAAAGCAGGGGGTACTGGTCAAATCACTGCCAAACAGCGGACGGAAACCCTGCCCAGTCCTGTGCCTTCCTCACAACTGGGGCTGTGTCTCAGCCCACTGCAGCGGCCAATATGTCACTCAGTCCATCTTGTTGATGGACTCTCCTTTTTGGATGACCCTCTTCTTTACCGGGCATAACGTCCTTCATCAGAAGCTGGCCCCTTCTGATGCGACACTCAGAGTATATAAGACGGAATACCACCATCCCCTCTTCCAACGAGCTTCCTGGATGTACCTTTTCCTCCTGTTCAAACTTCTGACAGGCCATGCAGTCAGTATGACATGCCAATACCACGATCCAAAGGCATCAATTCTCCTCTTTTCTTCTGTATTCACTGTCTAGCTTCATGTAAAGCAATCAAAAATACCACGAATTGGGTCAGGTGCACATCAGTCCTCAAAATAACATCTTTGGAAAAATAATAACATCTTTGATTTTAAAAGGTACTTGGCAGCAGGTTTGCCCATGAAATCCATCATCTGCTTTCTTGAGGGGACTGTGATACCAGCAAACTGAAATCCTCCAGTTTCCTGTTTTCTGTTCATCGTGCTGCTGAAAGGTGTCCAGTTATGAAGGACTTTGAGAGGCAGCCCATGCTGGGTGGAGGCTGCAGTCGTTATCCCCTTCAGTCGGCGCTCCATGTCCCGTCACGTTCAACGTGCAGCCGTGGCTGTGCCTCCTGCACGCTGCAGGCGATCACTGAGGCACCTCTAGTCCCGACGCTGCGTTCTCCCTCACGGAGCCCCTCTGCTCAGACGCTCTGTCCACATGCAGACTGAATACGTGCAGGGACACCACCTTGGCGAGCACCTCCCGACTGTAACCCACGTGAATGTAGACTGTGAGACTGACCGCCTCGTGGTCTGTGTACAGTTTCCAAATGAACACAATTGTATGTTCTGGAACTCCCATTCTTGGCCATGTTATCCATGATCTATTATGACCCACAAAGAAAAATGCCTTGTTTAGTCAATAAAAAACAGGTAGACATCTTTCTGATATCCTTGCCTGCAGCCAAGATCCATCTGACATCATTAATGATATCCCTTGTTTCGTGTCCTTTTATAAATCCAACTTGAATGTCAGGCAGTTCCCTGTCAGTACCACTACAACTGTTTTTTATATTACAGTCAGCATACTGTTATTTGCATGGGCTATTAATAATGTTCTTCCATGAAACCCAGGATTGATGACCCTATAGGGACAGCAAGTAGAACTAGGGGTCCGTGGGGATGGGGATACAGTGGTGGTCAGGGGTAAAAAAAGATGATGTCAAGGAGTTAGTGTAGGAAGATTGTTTTGCAACTATCTGTGGTGGCAATTCTATTCGCCATGATTGAAATATGGAATGATATGAAATACACATCTGTACTAAATCGCAACTAATAAAAAAATAAATAAAATAATGTGCTTCAGTAATTTGAACATTCCACTAGAATACCCTTCTTGGAGCGGACATATGTACAGCTCTCTTCCAGTGGTTGGCCAAATGGGTAGGTAGCTGTTTTCCACATTTCTTGGCACAGACCAGTCAGTCCTTCCAGGGTTGCATCCGTTTGTGGAAGCATCTCTGCTGGCGCTCCAACCCCTCCTGGAGCCTGGTTTATGCCAACACCAATGCCAGCTCTTGATCTGAGGGTTAAACGTCAACCAGTCCCTTTTGGCACAGTGACTTGCTGTCCTACTGAAAGACATGACGGAGAAGGAGGAAAATTCACCAACTGCAAAAGAACTCTTGGAACTTAAAATAGAAGTGTCGCGATAAAAACTTCAATAGGACTGTTGAGAAAGAATTTAAGAGATATCCCCAAAGTGCACACACTATAAAAAGACCCAAAAAATCAGGAAGAAGATAGGCTACTTGGGAGCTTGTTCATAGAGTTCCGACACCCAACAAGCACGTGCTATGAAGAGAAGACAGAGAACCAGGATGGAAGAAACTGTCAAAGACTTTCATCAAAAGAATGTAACCCCCACATGCCCAGAGTTTAAAGGAAACCAAGGTACTTTACACTGAAAACCTAAAGGGTAAGATGAATTCATCAGATCTAGGGCCAAAGCCATCACTATGGAAATTCTCAAATCCAAAATAAACCCCAAAATATCAAAACCATAAAAGCTCCCAGAGAGAAAACAGGCTACACACAGAAGTGAGCATCAGAATGAGGCCCCACTTCTCGAAAGGACGAATGCTCCACAACCACAGGAAGCTTCAGATTTCGGAGGGAAAACGGTTTCCAACTGCAGTTTCCCCCGACACACTGCCCCTCAGCGTGGGGGCAGAGTGGGACACCCACCGAACACCCAAGACTCGGAAATCTACCCTCCCGGCCCCTCTCACAACACTGATGAAAGACAGTCGCTACCTGAGGGCCTCAGGAAGGGAATGGCCAGGTGCGAAGCCCAGGGCACAGAGGCCCAATCCCAGGGCAATGCCCCAGCTCAGTGCACGGCTCCAGCCTGGCCTGAGAGCGCGTCTGGAAGCAGTACTGACTGAACTGAGCGTCCAAGTTGACCGTCAGAGCCAAGTGTGACAGACACAGACAGGGCCGGGAACTGCAAGGGCGTCGAGAAAGCCAAGACAACAGGACGCTGGGGACAAAGATCTAAGCAAGCATGGAAAGGTGGAGATCTCGATGACTGGCGACTACACGGTGTCCCGCGTCCTCTACAAGGGGCGAGGTCATAAACTACCGCTGCATTTGAGGCACAAAATCTGTATCTGAACCCAAGCAGGACCTTGAAAAGTTAGTGGGGACCACCATACTTCCATAAATGCCTGAAGCCCCCTCAAACGCTTTGTGGTGGTATTGAAAGCTGTGTGGGTGACTGAGCCCTGCTATTCCCCTCACAGAGGGGCGGGGGGACCACACAGGGATGTTAGAGGGTGTCAGGTGGGGCTTGGAGGAGGGGCCACCACGGTTTCCTTTCAGCTTCACTCTGTGCATCCTCTTACTTCCTGCCATTTGAGAATTTTACTGTGGAAAGAAAAAGGTGCAAAATCATCGGAACTACTTGTGTGCAATTCTGTCCAGCTGCCCTGGTTCTGGGTGTAGTCACACCGGTGGCACAGGACAGGAGAGGACGGCCCTGACCCTGGCCACGGGGAACGGAGGCTAACAGGGCTCGGGATTGCTGGGTCAGCCGCAGTAGGGTCAGCTGCTTTAATACATGGGAACTTAAACTATCAGACTCTTAGTCAGCAAATTGATTAGGATTTGCAAGGATTAAAAAAATTAATTTCCCATTTAGAAAGATCCGGGCAGTGTAATATAAGATATATAAGACATAATAATAATTTATAAATTATCAAGGGTGCATGGGGGAGGGGGGCAGAGGAAGGGAGTGGGGGGAGGAAAATGAGCTGACTCCGGAAACCCAAGGGGCAAGCGAATTTTGGGAATGATGAGGGCAACAAATGTATAGATGTGCTCTACACAATTGATCTATGTATTGTGATGAATTTTATGAGCCCCAATAAATTGATTTAAAAAAGAAAAAAGATCCTTAGATTCCCTTGCAGAAGTTGTGTTGCAAAACCGCCAAGGGCTTGACTTGCTCTTTTTGAAACAAGGAGGGCTGTGCATGGGGTTGGGAGAAACTTGTTTTTATGCAAACCATTCAGGAATCATTAAAGATAGTTTAGCCCTGGTTAGGACAAGATTAGAGGAAAGATACAAGAAAAGAAATGCAGGAACCAATTGGTTTGAAAATCTATTTAATTGATCAACCTGGATAACTACCCTAGTAACAGCCCTAGCCGGACCCCTAGTCCTCCTCCTGTTAGGCCTCACATTTGGACCAATAATAATCAATAAGCTAGTGGCATTCGTTACGCAGAAAGTACAAGCCATAAAACTCTTAGTGCTAAACCCACCATACACCCGGCTGGCGACAGCAGATTCAATGATTTGAACTTGGCTAGGAACAGGAGGAAATGTAGTAGCTCTAAACAGCCTTGACAAGAGTGAAGCCATTTTGAGCTGACAGAAGCCATTATGAACTATAAATGAACTAGCTATGAACTATAAATGAATTAGCTGATATTAGGGAGGCAGGCTGTGCTGACAAGCACAACGGATTGTACCGAAGGAAATGTATGTTCAAAGAGCTTGGAAGAACAACTAGAGCGATTATTGTTCAACTAAGAGTAGCCATTGTTTCACTAAGAATGGCTAACCGCAATATCCTGCTTCTGTGCTTTGCTTGCTTGCACACCTGCACATTGCAAAGGTATAAAATCCTTCAGAAAAGTGAACAAGGCACTGCTCAGTCTCCTCTCAGGAGGGCTGACAGTCCCTGCGCAGGTAATAAAACTTTTTCTTTTGAACTTGTCAGTGGTCTGGGTTGTTTTCTTTCTGGGAACGGACAGTAGGCTATAACAACACCTATAGTACTACCCACACCTTATAAAACGCACTGGATAGCACAATATCCTCTGAAAGGAGGACATGTAGACATAAATGAAAAAAAATCCAACAATTGGAAATAGAAGGCATTAGTCAAAGGTGCTCTGCATTCACCAGTATGGACGGTAAAAAAGCCAAATGGGAAATATAGTCTTACTATCGGTGATTTGAAATTACGTAAATGAAAACTCTCCTAAAAACCTAAGTAATTTACCACATGCTTCAAAATTCTAAACTTAGAGCAACTTCGGGAGAACATTACTACGCTATAATAGACATACCAGACATATTTTTCGCAATACCTATAGATGAGATGTCACAAGAATTTACCTCTTTCACATGACAAAACTTACAATATAAATTTACTAGGATACCACAGATTTGAACATTCCAACCATAGCACACATCATGCTAGCGGGACAATCACCTGAATTACCAAATGATTCCTTTGTATAGAGAATATTCTATTAACCAACAATAACCATTTTCATCTTAACAGATTTATAATTTTTGGTAAAACATCTATAGGCCCAGGGGTGGACAATCAACCCAAAAAAGGTACACAGGAGGAAAAAAATGGTACATGGACCAGCGGACCATGTTAAGTTTTTAGGGATAGACTGGTCATCAAAGGGCAGTGGCTATTGAAACCATCATACATGGGAACTAGAAAATCGCAGCAATTTCAATGGGAAAACAAACCTTTCTAAGCCCCAAATCACAGCAAAATAAGAAGAGATATATTATTCCACGAAGACTACGGAAATTGGGCAATTTACAGCCATAGTCAGGTGTGGTTGGAGGGGGTGCCAGCCCCCCCCCACTAATCAGGGGTTCAATAGGCACAATTGTATGGTTGAGATATATTATAATAAAGTCATCAAGAGCATGAGAGATAGAAAAGAGATAGAAATAATGGAGTCAGACACAATTCATGGTAGCAGTGCTCACCTCAGCCTCACTTGGTGGTCCATGTGGAAAGAGGGGGGAAGGGAACAAGGA
>NW_022106189.1:48426756-48455294 GCF_000313985.2 Echinops telfairi | reverse complement strand
GGGTAAGAACTAAAACTCCTATCCCTATTTTAAGTTTAGTCAACCTTACCCCCGACCACATGAGGGGAGCAAGTTTAGATCCGAAACAGCCTAGTCGAAGATGGAATGTACAAAACAGACGTGTGAATGCCAACAATGTTCCTTGAAGGACTAGCACAAGTCCAAGTAAAGCCCCCACATGGTCAGGAGAACCAGAACGTCCCTGGGCCAACATTAGTCAATGGAGTCTGGAATTTGTTCCCGACTTACAAACACTTGGTTCTCAGACAATCAGCACCACCCGAAACGGGAACATGCTATGGAAGGGCAGCAGCCATCAAGATACCGCATCTTCTCCCCTTGAAGGCCAAGGGTAAGAGCAAGTCGGCACAACATGCCGAAATAACCGTAACTCTAACCCTAACCCTAACCCCAACCCCAACACAAACCCCTAAACCTTAACCCTAACTCTAACCCAAACCCCAAACACCTAACCCTAACCCTGACCATAACCCTGGCCCTAAACTTAACCCTAAACCTAACCCGAACCTGTACCCAAACCCAAACCCTAACTCTAACCCAAACATGAACCTGAACCCTAACCCTAACTCATACTCAAACCCTAAACCTAACCCTAACCCAATCCCCTAACACTAACCCTATCTCTAACCCTAACTCTAAACCTAATCCGAACCCTAAACCCGAGCCCTAACCGATACCCTAACCCTAAACACTAAAACTTAAACCCTGACCCTGACCCTTGCCCTAATTCTCATCCTAACATTATCCTAAATATAAGCCTAATTCTAGCCATAATCTTAACCATAACCCTAGCTTTAACCCTAAGTCTAACCGTAACCCTAACCCTAAACTAACCCTATCCTTAACCCTAACCCTAACCCTAACCCCAAGCCCGGCCTTAGCTGTAGAGCCAGCCCTAACCCTAAACCGAACCCTAAACCCGAACACTAACCCGACCTGAACCTTAACCCTAACCGGAACCAGAACCAGAACCCAAGCCCTAGCCCTAACCCAAACCTGAATCCTAACCCCAAGCCCTAACACTAACACGGACCCGAACCCAAACCCTAACCCCAATCCTAAACCCTAACCCTAACTTTAACCCTAACCTTATCCTTAACCCAACCCTTACCCTTGTTACGGAGTAAATGCCCAACAAGAACCACTGACCACAAACCTGTAAAAGCTAAGAGTAAGTTTATTTAACAAGTAAAAGAGAAAGACAGAAACAGACAAGTTCGAACTCGGACTACAGCCTGACCACGCAGGATCAAGACTGCAGCCCCAAACAACTTTTAGCTCAGGGTTTTTAAAGGGGTTACATGGATGGGAACATCAAAAAAATCCTCAGATAGATGAAACATTGACTATCTGTTTAAACATCTGTCAGGATATACGCAGTTTTGCAAGGATGCTAAAACCAGTGAGGTGAGAGGGGGGTCTGAGTAAGGAATGGGGAAGGGTGTTTGCACAAGACAACAGAATGGGGGCAGTTTAGCCTGCCCAGCTTATCTTGGTCCCGGTGGGCTTGTAAAACTTTGTAGCTGACTTAACTAGCTTAGTTTGCAGAGTCACAGTGGCTTACTTTTATGACTCATTCCCCGTCTACTAGAGATAACATTCTCTTCTTAGAGCCGGTCTGATCTTAAACCTTTTCCAATCTTCTCCGGCCACCGACATTGTTCCTCTGGTAACAGTTTAACAACTTATGTGCACAATTATCTCGCCAAGTCATTCTGACCTGCAAAACTCTGTGGAAAGAGAACTAAAATGGCTGTAAGGGGAAATGGAGTTAGATAGGGATAAAAGAAATTTAAGTCTAACAACATATACTATAACAACCCTAACCTTAGCCCTAACCCTAATCCTAACCCTAATCCTGACCCAAGCCGGAACCCAAACCCAGAATCCAGAACCCAGAGCCCGAACTCTAAACCTAAATCCGAACCTGAACCTGAACCCAACCCTGAACCTCTTGCACTGACCCTGGTGACTAGCCCCAGCCCCTAGCCCGTCCTTAAACCAACTGTGGCCGCTAGCCCCCAGCACCTGATCATAATCCATACACAAGCCCCAGCCCCCAGCCCCTTGCCCTGGCTCCTAGCCCCAGGCCCAGATCCATGCCCAGTCCTAAGCCCCAGCCCCTAACCAGAGCTTCTTGCCCAAACCTTCGTAAACAGCTCTGACCTCTAGCCCCTGTGCCGGCCCCTTTCCTTGACTTCTAGTCCCAGCCCAGGACCTAACCCCTAACTTCAGCCCAGGGTCCTAACCCATCCCATAACCCCAGTGCCAGCACCTAGGCCTGGCCTATAGCCCTATCACATTTCTCTATATGCACACACGTAATCCTCTCTGGTTTAGTTTCCTTAGGGGACCCAGCCTAACACCCTCTCTCTGACCCCAGCATCCCTGAGCCCTGGGAGTGGTTGGGGTGGGCAGGAAAGCAGGTCTCCAACAGACTCACAGTTCAGAGTGAAGCAAGGATACTGGGGCTGGTCTGAACCCCTCACTTCATGTATCTCAGCCTATTTGGCACTTTAATGTATCTTTGTCTCATTTTCCAGGAGAACTCTGACCTAACCTGGAGATTTCCTTTTCTGACTCTGAGCCCCAGTTGGGGGAGGCTGCTGTGAGGCAGTGAGGTTGGGGTCAGGGTTAGCCTTGTTGATTGACAGGCAGCAGCCAGAACATGGCCTTTGTGCCCCATGTGCAGTCCCAGAACAGGGCAGAGAGGCCGGGGCAGAGAGGCCTGGGCTGAGAGCAAACATTAAACACACAAGGTCATCATCACCATTTCATAAGCCCCGGGCTGAGAGAGGTCCAAGTCCTGTGAGGCCACGGGCCAAGGGTGAGCCAGACTACAGCCAATGGCCCACAGACATGTATAGGGTGGAACAATCGAGGAAGGTCAGACAGACGGCGCAGGGGAGGTACCGCCCGACACCACAGACCCAGCTTCCCCGAGAGCAGATCTCCAGGAGGCCACCCCACCCCCAGACAGGTCCCCACCAGGTAGCTTATCATGCTGGCTTCCTGCAGGGAGTGCGGATGGGGGTGGAGGACTGCTGGGTAAACAGGACACTGGCGGGTCAGCTGCTCCACTTCCCATGGCTCACCACTGTTTTTGTCTCACTCAGATCAGAGGACACCCACAGTGATGGTCAGGCCAGCCTGCCTCCTACTTTGCCTGTCTGTGGCCCAGGTAAGAACGAGAGTACAGCCCCTGGACCCCAGCACACAGTGTGTCCTGCAGGCGGCCAGGTGTGGGGAGCCCTGGCTAAGCAGCACAAGAGGGCAAATTCAAAATTTACCCAATCTCACCTCAACCTACGCCCTCTGCCCTTTCTGGACCAACTCTGACCCAGGCGCAGAGGGCACTTTCTAGGGTGGGGTGTAGGACTCTCGCACCTGATGCCACCTCCCAGGCCTGGTTCTGTCCTGGCAGACTCACCTGCAGCAGGAGGTCTCTTCTCAGAGTGATAGGGGAGTGTCGAAAAGCCAGGACAAGGAAAGTAAACTTCTGGTCACATCTCCCTCGGAGAAAGCCTTACAGCATTTTCCGATGTTCCCATCAGAGCTCGTTTTCCCAGCTGTCATGGTTCAAGGCAGAGCCCACGTATGAGTGTGTGTGTGTCCCTAGTCCTCCAATGTGGCAATGCAGTGGGGAGGGAGCTGAGAAACTCCTCGGATGAGAACCATCCATAACGGGAAGCCCCTGGGGACACACACTCACACACACTCATACTGGAGGCTAGAAGCTCCATAACCACGCTCATTCACACACGCACACAGATACACACATTCATACAAACATATGCACAGCTTTCTTGTTTAAAAAAACTAGAATCTTTTAAGTTAAAAAAACCTAGAACCTGCAGAGCCCCTGGTTCTGTCTTGTCTTGTCATGACTCCTCCCTCCAGTTCCCAACTAGACTGTGCTGGGATGTATGGGGGCAGTACTGAACGAACGCTACACTGGGGGTGGGGGGGTCGCCGGTAATGGCTTCTGCTACATTACGTCCAGAAAGGTTGGTCGTTTGCATCCACTCAGACAGAGGTCCTGTGGAAGCAGGGAGTGGCAATCTACTTCTGAACAGGGGGCTTTCCTGACAGCCTGTCACATGGGGTCCCCTCAGCCTCAGTTGGAAGTAACTGAGGGTTGGTTAGGAAGTAACTGAGGAAGAAACAAAGGGTTGGTTGTGGGTTCTTGCAAGACAGTTTGGGAGCAGGTCTTGCCACAGGCTGACTCAAGCATGGCATTCAACTGCTCCGCTCTCAGACCCTCTGGACTCAGGGAGAAGGGGGACAGGGAGGGGGGGACCCTTGAGGGCATGAAACCAGGGATGGCCATTGTTTTCTGGGAGTGAGGGTCCACCTGCGAGTCCTTCCCACAAACGTAGTCCCGAGGTCTTCCTGCTGGTCTTGCAGCTTGTTGCCCACAGGACACTTTGTGATAAGGCTCCAGAGAAGCCCCCAGAGCCACCAAGGAACCTCAGGCCCCAGGAGGTCAGTGGGCAGCAGCCGGTGGGGCCTGGGCCTCACATCCTGTCCCTACAGGGCCTGCTCCCGGACTCCCACCTCAGCCTCAGGAGGCAGAAGAGAGACTGGGTGGTCCCTCCCATCAGCATCCCAGAGAATGACAAAAGATCATTCCCCAAGACAGTGGCTCAGGTACAGCCAGGGTCTCTGGGTTCCTCAGGGGGCTCCAAGCAGAATAGTGGGCGCCTGATGCCTTGTCCTCGCCCTCTGGCCAAGTCTACTCAGGACAAGGAGGCCCAGGGTTCATACAGCATCACTGGCCCAGGGGCAGACCAGCGGCCTCAGGACACATTTATCATCGAAAGGAAGACAGGGTGGGTGTTCGTGAGGGCCCTGCTAGACCGAGAAGAGATCCCTGTGTACACGGTGAGTCTCAGTGGCCTGGCCTGGGTGCTGGCAAAGGGGGGTTGCATGCTTTCTCGGTGCCTGGTCACTTGATTCTGGCATGACTTCTGGGAGCGGTCTCGAGCACCCGCTCTACTCCAGATGGCGTGTGGTGGATGTCCCCAAGGTGGGAATGAGCTGTGTGCTCGAACCCAGCTGGAGGGAGCTCTCTAGCTGTGCTGCTTAGATCCTAGATGAGTTACCTGGCCTCAGAGAGCCTGTCCCCACACCTGAGAGAGCGGGGTGGTGACCTGCAGTGCACAAGCTTGGGTGAGAGGGCCATGAGGCGCTCCTGAGCGGACAGAAAGGGCCTCCACAAACCAAGGAAGCCGAGCCTCAGAAATGCTGTGCCGAGCCTCACTTTCCCTACCTCCATGGGGCAGCATCTGTGAAGTGCTGGGGACATGTGGTCACTGCACAACAGCGGTTTTTCGCCGGAGTCCTCCAGCTTGACCAAACTAAAGCCCAACCGGGACTAGTTTCTCCACTGGACGTGCGCAAAGCAAGTCCACCCCCACCTCCCCAAAGGATCGGCCAGAGACGCAGACATTGCTCATATCCGCTCACTCAGACTTCCCTGTGGTCACTCCCAGCTACTGGGAGGCTGGGCACCGAGGGACTGGACTGTCGCATCCAGATATGGCAGGGGGTGGTGGTGCAGAGAGGAATAGGTGTGTGCTGGCTCTGGACTGGACTTTCCCCATGTTCAGGACCAGACATGGGAGGAAGTGGGTCTATCCATGCCCGGCAGGCCACAGGGGTGCATACTAAATGGTCCTCACCAGTGGAACCTGCACACTGTCCTCAGATGGCAGGAGGACAGCCATGCCAAGTGCCCCCTGGTGCCCAGCAAGGCCGACTCCCACCCACTCCCCCATTATTCTCCCACGGCTCTTCCTCCATGCCACGGCAGAGGATGGCACTGCCATCGAAGACCCACAGGAGATTGTGATCTTGGTGAGAGACCAGAATGACAACAGGCCAAGGTTCACCCAGGAGGTCTTTGAGGGGTCTGTGATGGAAAAAGCCAGCCCAGGTGATTGCACCGACAGGGATGAGGGGTGTTGGAAGTAGAATCAGGGCCACAGGAAGATTCTGGAGGCAGACAGAGCAGAGAAAGCCCTACGCTTCATGGGGAGGCAGTGGTGAGCCAGGCTGCAAGGACAGTGTCAGCTCTGAGTGCAGAGAGCAGCCCTGGGGCCCCAGGAGGCTCCATTTGGCTTCGAGACCCTCCGGCTGGCTAAAGTAAGCAGGGAGGGAGGGGCTTCGGGCACATATGGAGGTGGACAAACTAGACAAAGGCAAATAGGCCATTAAAGTTTTCGGGAGATGCCTACCAAGGGCTTGCTGGGGACCCTCATGACGTGCCTCCCCCAGCCCCACACCAGCCCCTTCTTTACTCCGTGGCTGCCCACAGAGCGGCCCACTCAGCTTGGGCCTTCAATGTCCATGTGTCTTTATCCTGCCGGTCACTAATTGCTGGCCACACAGTCTCTCCCTTTCCTGTCTCCAGGCCTCCCCAGTCAGCCCCAGTTGACTGATGAACCCACACAGCGGTTTCAGGCTCCCTCAGGGTACTTGCTTGGATCTAGCAGCCAGGGGGCACCATCCCACCTACCTCCCCTCTCGTGAGTTCCCAATGGCCAGGACCAGTGCAGGGCGGGGGTCCTGAGGGACAGTGAATCAGGAGCTGTGGGTCGACATCCACCAAGACAGGTCCCGCTGCCCCCGAAACAATCAAGTGTGGGTGTGGGCCCTCCACAATAACAGGAGGTCTGAAGATAGATGAAAGATTTCTAAAACAATCAACAAAGAATGTGGAAACGGCTACAGCCATGGATTAATTACTTGAGCCTTGCCAAGCAGTTAGCTGCTGACCAGCAGGGGACAGAGCTGCTTTCAGAGGTACGTGCTGGCAGCTGTGAGGGTCACCACACTCCCATCCATGCAGGAATCGCAGTGGAACAGGTCACAGCCACCGATCTTGACGACAGCGAGAACACCTACAATGCAGCCTTGTTACTCCATCCTCAACCGAGACCCGCCCTGCCTCGTGGCACCAGGTTTGCCATTAACCGAGACACTGTGGTCATTGCCGTGCTGGTCGGCCTTCTGAACTGAGAGGTCAGGACTTCTGGACCCAGAGGGTGGGGTGGTCAGATAGACAAAGCTGCTGGCAGATCAGAAAGCATACCTGATAGACGAGAGTGGGCCTGACCTGCCAGAACTACCACCAACAAGGTGGGCAGATGCTGAGCAGAGCAGTTAGGACAACACTGACCTTTGGCCCAGGCACCTGTAGACAGTGTCCGGCTCTTCTGGAGCCTGGCCTGTACTGAGTGAAAGAGTGACATGCACACCCCACTTAGCAGGCAGGGAGTCAGGTTCGCCTCCCACAGAATAGACAGGCAAGGAACTTGGCGAGAATAGAGACCCTTCATGAGCCCCAGGGAGTGCTTACAGGGTCCCAGACCCCAGCACAGTGCTGGCACTGGGAAGGAACTGGCAGTCCCCTGGGCAGATATGCAAGTTGCCTCTGTGAAGCATGGTGGGAGAGTGACTAACTAGGTGTCTGAGGGGCCCCAGCCTGATGATGACCAATGGGGGGACCGGGGTGTGCCGAACCCCCACCAACACCATGCCCAGCACAAACTCCATGTGCTCGGCTCACAGATCGCGCTCAAGTATACCCTGAACGTTCAAGCAACTGACCTCCAAGGGTTTGGCCTGAGCACTGCAGCCCACAGCCCGGGTGGTCATCACCGTCCTCCCTGAGGTGAGTCCCCTACACCCGACGCCACGCCATGATACTTGGTGGCAATGACACACTGCAGGCAGTGTCCACCAAACCACAGGGCCTTTACTGCCACTGCCCGGTGCCCTCTGCAGTGGGCATGGGGACAGCAGCGGGCTCAGCCCTTGCCCAGAGTTCATCACAGAGAAACCCCGTGGGGAAGACGTGGGTTTGCCAAGTCGTTACACTTGGCTGGTGCCCCCACCCCTCCCCTCTGCTTCCACCCAGGAGGGGGCTGCAAAAGAAGGAAGAGGGGGGGAGCTTCCATGATCTTGTCGTTTCATTGTTCTACCACCTCTCTGCAGCGCCTCCTGTACTGACTGTATGCTCCACACACACACAAAAGAGCCGGAGTCCCTGGGGAGGGGGCGTGTACAAGCTCATAAGCTGCAAAGTCAAGCACACCCCTGGTGCCTTTCCTAAAGCAAGGCCTGGCGATCTACTTCCTAAAAACCAGCGATCTATTGGCAGCCAAGCAGGCTGCAGCACTTCTCCGACGAGCAGTGGGGCGCCAGGAGCAAGGTGATCCGTAGGATCACGTGGGGAGAGAGGGTCAAGCAGCCCCAAAAGCTTCCCTTTATGCCACGGACACCGCTCAACAACCCAGGGTACAGGGAAAGAAACTGAGGCAGGTCAGGGCAGTGTCCAAATCCAAACTTCACCTGGCTCACAGAGGAGACACGTACGCCCCGCCCCGCCCCACGTGGGCTGGGCCGGCTGCCCGGGAGGAAGGTCGGGCGGGGCGGGGAGGTCGACCAGCCACGCCCCTACCCAACCCGCCGGTTCGGTGACTAACTTCCGCCGGAGGAACACAGACAGCTGAAGGTGTGTGGGCGGCCAACAGAGACCCCTAGCAGGGGGCCGGGCCGGGCAGGGGTCGGACTGGGGAGCGGCTGCTGGGCCGGCCTATAGGTGCCAAGGCAGGTGGACAGACCCGAGCGGAGGCCATGAGCTCAGGGGCTGCCCCCCGGCTGCAGCGGCTTCAGGAGCACCTGGGCTCCCGGGTGACCTATCAGCACCTTTCCATGCAGGTGGGCGGCAGGGCCCAAGAACGGGAGTCGGGGTGGGGGGTGCGGGGGTGGGTGTCAGGCTTCACTAAGGGACCCCTGGTGTTAACACCCTTGGGCCTCGGGAGTCAAGTTAAGGAGGAGGATTCACTGGAACTGTGGTCTCCTGGGTCAGTGGGGGCCACGGCACAAGATTCTGACAAGCTTCCCCCTCCGCCCAACTCTGGCCCAGGGAAACAGCATGGATCCCCCCATCAGCCCACTGACCACACACGTGCTGGACACCGCATCTGGGCAGCCAGCCCAAGGCCTCAGCCTCCGTCTGTCCCGGCTGGAGGAGTCTAGCCAGCAGTGGACAGAGCTCAGGCAAAGGTAGGAAGGGGCCCATGGCATGACCTCGATCCCAGAATACGTTGTGAGGCGAGGCCTAGTTGAGGTTCTGGATAGTGAAGGGCTGACCTGGCTGGAGGGAGGGCTTCACCTGGGAACAAGGTCAGTGCCCCAGACGTGTACTGACTGCACGTTCCTGTGGGGGGTAGCCAAAGGGTCTCCACTCCTCCCTGAGCCGGGCCCAGTGGGGCTTGGCTGAGCAGTTGAGGGCTGAGGAGGGTCTGGAGGCCCATTCACACCCCATGCACGATGGGGACGCCCAGCAGGGCATGGGGTCACCTTGCCCAGGCACAAATGCCCAGATGCTGGCAACTGGAAAGCCACACGCAGTATCTGCAGTAACAGACAATGTATAGAGCGTGAGAGTGGCACAGCCACTGTGGTAGTTTGTAACAACTCACGCTGTGCTCAGAGAACCTGGGAAGTACCTGCTAGAAGCCAGCCTGTGATGCAGTGCACCCTGCTCGCCCTTGCTTCTCTGCATTTCACCTTTTCTCAAATCAGCCCAGGCCGCCCCCCTCCCCACACAGCGAAGGGCCCTGTGTAGCTGCGTCAGGGGATGGGGTACAGAGCCTCACCCAGCCCTGTCTTCTCTGCAGTTACACAAATGCAGATGGCCGTTGCCCTGGACTCCTGGAGCCCAGCCAGATGAAGGGGGGCACCTACAAGCTGTCCTTCAACACGGAAGGCTACTGGAGGAAGCGGGGACAAGAGACCTTCTACCCTTACGTGGAGGTGAGGGTCCCAGCTGGTCTCTGCTGGGCATGGGGAGGGTGCAGGCACCTGCTCTGAGCTCCTGAAACAAAGGTGTACATAGGTCCTCGGCCTCATTAGGCTTTATGAGGACATGCCTATGCTGGGCCTGCCCCGGGGTCAGGCTTTGGAGGGAGCCAGCTGCTGTGATTCAGACACCTGAGGGCTGAGGTCATGGGAGCTGCCTCTCCCTTCACTGAGAACCACCCTCAAAGCAGTGCCCTTTCTCAGCCACTGTGAGTCTTTGCCCTGTGGGACCCTCACTCTGGGTGAGCTGCTGCCTCAGCCCAGCCCTCCCAGGAGTCGGGGACAGCATGGGGCTCCACCCTCAGGGTCTGTCCCTCATCTCAGGTGGTCTTCACCGTCACCAACGACACGCAGAAGTTCCACGTGCCCCTGCTCCTGAGTCCTTGGTCCTACACCACCTACCGTGGGAGCTAGAGCCAAGGACGAAAGGGCTGCCACAGGGCTGGTCCCCATGAATCATGGAAGGTCTGACTGCAACCCCTCCTCACCTGAAGTTTCAACAGGCGTCAATAAAGTCCACCTGGCACCTCTGCCTTCCCATCGGGGTGAGGACTGGGGTGATGGGTCGGGGAGAGGTTATGGGGACTCCTGGAGGAGGCTCGGAGGGGGGAGAAGGAAGGAGGCCCGCAAAGGCCAGGCAAGGAGACACACAGGTCAAAGGGAAAACTTTCCATTGCTAACCATACAAATCTTAAAAACAGCAGCCCACCCACTTGGTGGATGAGGGCTGCACACAACGGGGCCTCGATGCCTATGTAGGGGTGGCCACCAGCCCGGCAGGGCCCTGGCCCAGTGTCTGCCCGACGATGGCTGTTTCCAAGGGTCTGAAGCCCACGTTGTCCAGGGGGATCCCGAAGGCCAGGAGCTTCGCCTCGTAGGTCCGAAGGAGGTCGTTGTGCGCCTGCAGGAAGGGCAGTGTGAGCGGAAGCGGGCAGAATCCTTCCTGTATCACCAGACCTGGGGGGGCAGCTGTGCTGGAGGCAGCACGGCCTTTGTGGGATTTTAGCAAGTCAGACACAGGCGGACCAAGGACTGGCATTCCATGGAGGCCCCAGGAGCTGGCTAGAGGAGAGGTGCAGGGTCGCTGAGCGAGTGGTCAGCCTCTGGGCAGAGATCCATGCCCAGAGAACAGGGCAGGAACTCCAGCTGAGGGGGTCTGCCCTGGAGGCATGCAGCGGGACTCTGGTGGGAAAGGGTGTGGAGTCGGTCATCCTCAAAGAGCCCATGTGCACTCATGCACTCATACACTCGTACAGGCCCCACAGTCCCAGCCCCAGGATGGAGAGAGCGTTCCGAGGGCACAGGGCCTGGAGTGAGGATACTGGGAGCCACGTCTCCCCTGGGGTGTGCCCCCGTCCAAGGTTCCTGACAGTGACACATAGGTCAAGGACAGTTAAGCCTAGGCTACCACAGGCTCTGGGTAGTAATTCCATCCTGGTGGACTGGGGCCAGGACGGGATGCCCTCAGAGCCAGGTCCTCATCCTCACAAGGCTAGTGGTCTCTGGGGACCTTCTGAGATCAGAACTCTGGCCAGATGTGCTGAGTCGGGGGTGGGGTGGGGGGTGGTGGTGGTGCATGACTCTGCCAGATGTGCCAGGCCTGGGGGCAGCTGCAAACCTTGCACACTCGGGCCAGCTCATACTGAAGGTCCTTGATGGTGCTGTTCTTGGATTCCAAGATGTCCTGTGGGGGAGGAGACAGGCTGGGATCAGTGCTCACCCTTACACACAGCCACCGTGGACCTGAGGGAGGGTGAGTGCACGGCCCACTCCCATTTCTAATTCAAGGGAAAAGCACTTTTGTCACTGGGTCTGGGTCTGCAGGCCTGGGTCTGTCCCTGGGAGTCCCCACCCTGTCCATGGGGTGTTGCCCAGGACAGCTTCACCCACCCCAAGGGGCCAATGCCCTGTCCAAAAACAGTACACAGACACAAGACCTGCAAATCAAAAGCCAATGGAAATTTGGAAATGAAAACAGGAAAGCCAGGGAAGCATGGTGACCATTCTGCAGAAAGAACGACAGAGAAACAGGGTCACTGAGTGGATGAAGAGGAAAGCCTACTGCTGCCTATTAACAGCAAGGTTGGTGGTTCACACCCAACAGATGCTCCGAGGAGGCTTGCTAACCACAGGTTGGCAGTTCAAACCCACCAATACCTCTGGGTGGGGGAGATGAAGCTGGCTGCCCTCATATACATTTACAGTCTTGGAAAGCCTAGGGAGAGGGCCTCTCTGAGGCAGAGCCCAACGAGGGCAGTGGTGAGTGTGTTAAAACAAACAAACCAGAAGCCACGCAGAGAGTCCACGGATGCTGGGAAGCACCCCAGAATGCAGGGCACCCTAGTGTGCCCCTGATTCGACCAGCCAGCTTCTTCAGGAAGACCTAAAACCTTCAGAGGAAGTGAGGGCCAGTTCCTCACACACACAGCCTTTTAGGGAGGGAAGATTGGCAAGAAGCCAGAGGGGATCCACCTGTACCACTGGGTCCCCACGGTCTTTGAGCGCACAACAGGGCCCCTCGGACATGGGCCCCTGGGAGGGCATGAGGGAGGGGCTGCAGCTGTGGGGACAGAGAGTCCCTGTCCCCAAGACACTCTGGGGCTGTCCCTAGGTGTGAACAGACAGCCTCGGGAACTCAGCGGTAGGGCAACTCTGGCCTATGGGGTCACTGTGAGTCGGCATCAGCTCCGTGGCACTGAGTTTGGTTTTTATTATCAACTCAAGAGTTGATCCCATGGCCAAGTTAACATCCCCGCAGGCTCGGGGGCTCCTGTCCTCGTGTTTAGGCTCTCTGCTCTGTGGGCCCTGCCCTGAGTCACCTTTCCATTCTGGAACTGAACTTGGTGGTGGCTGAACAGCAGCCAGGAGGCCCGCACACCTTTGTGCAGGGGGCCAGCAGGCTCCTGATGGCACAGTGGGGAATACCTGCGTGACGGAACAGATGAGTCTGAGGTGTCGGATGTGAAACTGATGATCTGCTTCGTGAACCTGCCCAGTTCATAGGACGGTACCCGACTACAGGCTTGGCTCTGCAATCCACTCAGTGCTGCACTCCCTGCTGTGGGAGGCAGGGCCTCACTGGGGATGGGGACCCACCTCGAGCTTGCGGGACACGACCGTCAGGGCGGCAGGGTCCAAGTTGGAGGTAGCCAGCACCTCGTTGAGCTGCGCCTCCTTCTGCTCCACGGCACTGCTCAGCGCCTGCAGCTTGCGCTCCAGGATCAGGTTCTGGAAGCCGGCCTTCTGCTGCACCTCCTGGATGGCGGCTGTGAACCTCTGGTAGAGCCGGTCCCGCTCCTGCTGCACCTGTGCCGGGGCCCACACTGTCAGCCAGGGCCACTGGGCAGCCTTGTCTCACCCCTAACCTTTGGATCACTGTGACCCCTGCACCCCACTTCACAGAGGCCGCTACCATCTGGAGGTGCTCAGAAAGTTCCCTCCCACTTGGTCAACTTGCTGGGAGAGACTGAGGGGAGCCCCTGGAGGGAAGGAGTGGTCCCTCCTACTAAAGCAGCAGGACCTGCACCCCTGAACCTAGTCTTGGGGCCGCGGGAGCCAGGGCCCACTCACCCCTGCCCTGCACCCCCACCTGGATGAACCGCTGCTCCAGCACCTCGTGCTCCCACTGAAGATCCTTAAAATCTTTCTCGGTGACTTTCAGACGGGCCTTAGTGCACTGCAGCGGGGCGGGCGGGGCAGAGCTGTCATGGGGAGGTGCAGAGGCCCCTGGCCCTGTCCTGCCCGCCCCTGCCCCTGCGCGCCCACCGTCAAGATCTGCTTGTCGCGCTCATAGTGCGTGAGCTTCCTCTGCATCTCGTTCATGTCGTCGCGTGCCCGCTGCAGCGGGTCCGCCAGGCGCTTGTTCTGCATGGTCACCTCCGCCATCTCCCTCTCCAGGTGGTCCTCCTTCTTGCGCATGTCTTCCATCTGCTCCTGCGGGTGGCAGGGTGGCAGGCAGGACGCTATGTCAGGCAAGTGTAGGGGAGGCTGGCCAGGCCCATTCAGCAAACCCTGCGTGGTCTCCATACTTCCCCACAGGGGCGATTTCTACATGAAACGTCAAACTGCCACCAAGCGCTGCTCTGTGTCCAAGCCCACGGTGGCACCTGCAGAGTGCCCAGACTCCCCACACTGAGGTCTGAAGCGTAGGCTGGCCCGGGCAGCGGCCCGCAGGCGCACCTTGAGAGAGTTGATGAGGGCCAGGTTGTTGAGCGTGATGTCATTGTAGTAGTTCTTGATGTCACTAAAGGCCTCCTCGTGCTTCTGCATCAGCATGCGGATCTGCCCGCTCTTGCGCTCCTCCACCTCGTGGGTCTCTGTCTTTCTGCGCAGGTCCATCTCGTCCCGCAGCAGCTTCAACTTCTTGTCATATTTGGCCTCGATTTCTGGAAGGCAGCGCGCCCACAGCTGCAATGCACAGGCCGTTGGGGGCCGGGGCGTACACGGGCACCGCTGGTCCCCCGAGGCAACACTAGGCAGGCTGTGTGGCAATCGGGGGCCAGCAGGAGTCCTGAGGCGGGAGCTCAGGGCCCAGGCAGCAGACATTCTTGGAATGTTGCTCTGGCCCAGGCCGCCCCCAGGCACCCCATCCCTCCAGGGCCGGGTGTTTTGCTAGAGTTCTTTAGTGTAAAACTCCAAGGATGAGTGGAAGGGTTTGCTCAGTCAGTGGTTGCCGGGGCCTGGCTAGCATGAAGTCAGTGTTCTTATTTTGAGCTTTTACTGATTTGGGGGTTGAAAGTGTCCCCTCCCCTTCCCTCTCTCTGGCTCATCTCTGTTGGGATGGCGTGGACCCCGACTCTGGCCGGGATTTCTGGCACCGGAACCCAGAGGCCCAAGGCATGGAGAGAACTGACCTCGAACTTGCCTCTCAAAGTCGCTCCGCATGGCGGTGATCTCCTCCGAATGTTTCTGCGAAGACAGGGCACAGCATGATGGATGGCAGGACACTCAGAGGGTCTAGCCGTGGCCACCCCGTCTGGGTGCTCAGAGGCTCCGGTTCAAGGAGCTGCTACAGGGCTGGGTTGGCAGGGGTGGGCGGGGGGATGAGCCAGCGGGGCGTGCAGAGACATGGGCTTGACGACCTGGTTGTGGCCTCGGCTGCAACGCCCTGTGCACTTGCCAGCACACGTTCCACATAACTCCCATAAAAAGTGTTTCCAGGAGTCATGCCACGACCCATGGAGCACCCTGACTCCACGCCTGGCAGCATCAGGAGGCCCCTGGCTCCCTGGGCAGGCCCATGGGCCTGGGTGGGGCTGAAGGGCCTGAAGTGCTGCTACTGGAACAGGCAGTGGCTTCCAGGTCCAGTAGCTGGAGGCACCTTGCAAAATGGCCTCAAACATGTTCATCTGCACCGAGCCAGGGGCCCTGTAGCATCTCCCACCCCACACCCCTCACAGCACCAGTGCGCTGAGCTGCACCATCCCTACCAGGCGCAGGCTCTTCACCACCACCTCGTTGGCCAGCTCCTGCTCCTTCAGCTCCACCTTCAGTGCACGCATGTCCTTGCGCAGTGCGCCCTCCTGTGTGTGGTGCTCCTTCTGCGCCAGCTTCATGATCACCGTGCCTTCTGCCTTCATCTCGGTCAGGTTGTTCTGGTGCTCATACAGCAGGTGTTTCACCTTCTGTTTGTAGACCTGTGGGCGGGGCATCTCCTTCATGGACCTTGACAGCCTGCACACCTGCACACTCCGCTACCCCTGCATATTGGTACACATCTCTGCATTCACCTGTGCATACACCTTCATACTGCTTACACCTGCACGTATCTCCATATACCTATACACTCGCACACGTCTGCATACTCATTTTTATCTGCAGAACCTGCACACCTGCGTACAGCTGTCTGCACACACCTGTAAACACCTGCACACCTCTGCATCCCCTTGCACACAGCACCCCCTCCTGTACACCTCTACACCGTCCCACCTGCACACTGACCCGGAGGGCATCTGCAGCACGGAGGAGATGCTGAGGCTGCCTGCGAGGCGCAGCCCCGGCTCAGATGGTGTTCGTAACAGAACCGGGCTGCAAACGCTCAGATGTGAGGAGCCGCTCCTGCCTACAAAGGGATGACGCCCCTGGGTCTCATACCAAAACCCCAGTCTCCAGCATGAAGACCACCACCAGGGGCATGCCCCTGCCCACCTTGATCTCCACTTGGTGCCGCTCCTCTGCCTCTTCCATCTCCCGGTCCTTGTTACGCAGCTCGGCCTTCTTCTCCTCCAGCTGCCGCCGCGTGATCTCCCAGAACGTGTGGATCTTGTCCCGCTCCAGCTGGAAGTAGTTGCGCTCCTCACGCTCCCGGTCCAGCTCTTCCCGGATGCGGCCCACATGCTCCTCCACCTGGGAGCAGAGAGGCAAGCCGGCCGGAGTCGGGGTCCACCCCAGCCAGCAGAGATGAGCCAGAGGGAGGGGAGGGGACACTTTCACCCCCCAAATCAGTAAAAGCTCAAAATAAGAACACTGACTTCATGCTAGCCAGGCCCCGGCAACCACTGACTGAGCAAACCCTTCCACTCATCCTTGGAGTTTTACACTAAAGAAATCCTTCAGAGGGAACAGAGAGCTTTCTACTCAGGGATACCAGACAGTTATTACACAAACACACAAATCCCCGAATCCATATACAAAAAGTTAGGGTCTATGTAACAACACTCACAGGGAATACAGTAATGGCAATAAAAAAATAAGCAAAATCATAATACAACCAGCACACATCCAGCCACTCTAAGGCATGTTTTAAAGTGACTGTACAATCCCTAGACACACATAATGATAACACAGTCAGATTATAAGGCACCTGAGGAGGAGGTTGACCTCTGAGGCAGTGACAGGACTGGGGCAAAGAGGGTTGGCATAGCATGTATGTGACTGAAGGTCCATTAGCATCAGCATGATACGTCAACCTGGCAACCATCAAAAAAAGCGCCCCCAGAAAACACATAAAGAGTATCCACCAAAAATAGAGGAGGAAAGTCTGGGGAGATGGCAGCATTAACAGGCCGTTGTTCCAGGATCTCCCGCAAATCAAATCAGGGCAGTGCCCAGCTGGGAGGGCTCTAAATCAGGGAGCAGAGAGAGTCAACGGGGACAGTCCAGCGCCTTCTACCATCCCTGCCCCTCTGCCCAGCCACTTGGACCACAGTGAGTGAAGAAGTGGCTGCAAAGGGAATGAAGAGCCCGTTTCCCTGGCCTCCATCGCTCTGCCAACAAACGGAGACAGAACTCCATGCTTCTGGTCTCAAACCAGCATGGATGCGGCAGCACCGCTGCAACCTGGACACTCAGGCTGCACACCTGCGGAGAACAGCTGCAGGAGGGCCAGGCAGTGGGGTGACGCACACTGCCACACTTCCCCTGCCTCCCTGTGCTCTCTGGCTGTCCCACCAGGATATCCCTCCCAGGACAGCATCAGTTGTGCCCCCCCCCCATCCCCACCTACCACCACCACCACCATCAGCAGGGTCCTGAGCTCTGCTGACAAGGCCGCTGTATGCTACGACACAGGCAGCCAGCATCCTCCAGGAAGTATACTCTTGGTGCACTGACGGTGGTACCAAGATGCTTCTCTTACATGTCCTCATGCTGAGGGATGCCCCCCACCCCCCGAACAGCAGGGAAGGAAACCTCGGGCCAAATCAGAGGGTGTGGGTCTCCCAACCAAATATGTGGCTGCATCAACAGGTAAGGGCAGGAGTCATGAGCAGAGAGGGGTCCTACACACCCTGGGGGATGGATGGATTACTGCACAACACCTCGTCTGGGTGGTGCTGCTTTCTGGTGGACAGACTGACTATGGTGGGTGCTATGGTGGGTTAGGAAGAGGCAGAAAGTTGTTGAAAATTGAGCCCTGTGCCCTTTGAATCCTAGTTAAACCAGGAAGAGAGCACAGACAGGGAACGGAGTGGTAAGCAAAGGCCTAGGAGTTCCTGTAGAAAATAATGCAGCCATGCCAAATGCTGGGAAATTTCAAAACTTGGTATCCCGGAAAATTCAATGCACTCACAGAAACATGTAAGACACACAGAGAACAGAGAAACAATTGCCATCGAAATGAACAAATACAACTAGGGTTAACCGACTAATGGGAAAATATAATAAAATAACAGTAAGTACAATTAAAGCACTAAGGGGAACTGTAGGAAAATAGCTTAAAGAAATAATGAAAACACTGAAAGAGCAAATTGAGGGTCTAAAAAGAGCAATACTGGAATTGAAAAAGGAAATATCAGAAATGAGAAACACAACAGAAGGACTTACAGAATTAAGCAGGCTGGAGAAAGAGTCAGTGACGTGGAGGATGAGACAGCTAGCTAGAGGGCACATGCTGAAGTAATGGGGACAGACACTCAAGGAGGCTATTGTCCCACAAAATGTCAACATCATGGGAAATCCAGACGGAGATGAACAGTCTTTCAGATAGTCTTTCTGAAGAAATAATGACAGAAAATTTCCCCAGTCCTGCAAAGACACGAATCTATAAATCTAAGAAGCTGAAAGACCTCCGAGCAGAAAAACTCCAAAGAGCTCAGCAGCAAGATAAAGATTAGAGATCAAGAATCCTGACAGCTAGAGACAGACCTTCGATGGACAATGACTGAAATGCCGGACACTCCGAGAAGACATTTTTTAAAATGTTTACGTGTCAAAGCTGTAGTTATGTAGCAGTTTCAATATTTTGTGCGTATCTGCCCATTTGTAAGCCCTCCCCTTTACTGTCTTCACCATCCTTTTCCCTCGACCCCATCTCTACTTCCAGTGCCCAAACCCCCAGAAAGTCCACTGCCTAGCACACAACTCAAACTCCACACATGTGGGGTCCTTATGTTCACACCCAACAAGAAGCACCCAAAGAGAGCTGTGAGCAGGGAGCAGCCCAGCTGAGTGAGTTAAAATCAACTCCAACACAATGGGTTTCAACTCTCTTTACACCTTGATCACGTGTGTCTGAAAGTATGGCTCATCAGGACAGTTGCTATAGTCAATAACATAATTATCAGGAATTAGTTGCAAAGCTTGGCAAATTCCATGTGTTTGAGCAGCATGAGTATTCCATAATTGGATATGTTCTCACCTGGACTGAATAAATAGTGTAATGTCTCAAATACAAACAAAAACCAAAAGAATCCTGAAAGGAAACCGTCATGCACAAAGGGTCCTCAACCCTCATAAATACAGCAGGCCAAAGGGCAATGAAATGACAAAGCTGCCAGTCATGAGCACTAGAGCAGCAAAACTCCTCTTGAAGCATGAGGATAAATTCAAACACTCCCAGACAAACAGAAGCTGAAGCCGGTATAGCCACCAGACAGGCCTCTGGATGGAAGGGAAATACCCTACAAAGTAGGATCCCTAAGAAATGGAAATGCAAGAAGAATCATAAAGATTAGTAATAAAGCTGCATGTCCTTCATGTTTCACAGGAACTATATTACCTGACGTAGATATAAAGGCAGATTTCATGACATCAAAAGCAGGGAGAATGTTATAGCTATGAATTTTCTTGTATGTTACTGACGCTGATACTAACTTAATCTGGAATCTTATAAATGTTGCTAGGTGTTATCGAGTTCCAAATTATAGCACCCCCCGTACAGAATAAAACGCTGCCCAGTCCTGTGCCGTGCTCACAATTCTTAGAGTTGATCCCATTGCTGCAGTCACTCTATCAATCCACCTCATGAGACCCTTCCTCTTCCTCCCTGATGACATCTTTCTCCAGTGGCTGGTCTCTCCTCACAAAAGGTCTAAAATACATGAGACCAAGTCTTGCCATCCTTGCTTCTAAGAAATAATCTGGTGGTACATCTTCTAAACTAGATTTGTCCGTTCTTCTGTCAGTCCATGGTACCACCCCTTCCTCAATGGGCATGAGGCTCCTGGGCCTGGTTAACTGGGTGTGTCCCCTAGGCTAACCGACCAGAGGGCAGGACTGCCGTGTGTGCTAACACCCAGGGTAAACTGACTCACAGGCAACAGGTGGCTGGACCAGCACTGGGCTGCAGGGAGTCCCCCATGATCAGGACGGCCCAGCACCTCACCCTGCTGCTCAGGAGGATCTGGGACTCAGAAATGCCCCTTCCTGGCAACAATGGGCTCCTGACCATCCCAGAGTCAGCTAAAGGGGTGAACGTTTTTTTGGAAAAGGCATTTGGCTGGGTAAGGCAGGAAGCAAGTTAGCTGTGGTATATGCATGTGCAGTTTATATGTGTATGGTATATGTATGAGGGGGCTGCTCTAGCTAGTTCTCTGTCTTGACTTGTGAGCTACACTACCTGCTGGACAGCCAACCTGTGGATCGTGTTGCTAGACCTTCAGGTTCCTTCAAGACCTGCTTTGCCACACTGCTGGTATGTATATCACTTGAGTTTAAGGCTGGTGGATCCTGTCGTCTTGCATTGCTTGAGCTGGATATCCCATTCGGGCCTGCTTCGCTAAGCTCCTGAGCTGCTGACTGTTGGTGACCTGCCCTGCTGTTTGCTGCCTGTGGCTGGACTGCCTGTATTGCCCAAGGAAAGAATCAGCTGTCTGATTCCTTGACCTTGGACCCAGCAGCCCTCATGAGTTGAAGGACTTTCGGTATATTAACTTTTCCACAGAAGTTGAGTTGAACTGAGCCCTCTGTATTGCTGTGTGGAGTAATTAGCTGTTATATTCCTTCGTGCTGTGTGTGTGCGTGTGTGTGTGTGTGTGTGTGTGTGTGTGTGTAAAATCATAAGCATCCTGGTTTTGTTTCTCTAGAGAACCCACCTAACACAGTAAAGATAATGGATAAAACCAGAGGTTAGTTCTTTGAAAAGATGAATAAAATTGACAAACCTTTAACAAGACGATCAAAGAATCAAAGGGGAAAATGTGAATACTCAAAGGATAAAATAAACAGAAATAAAGACAATTATGACAATATTGTTATGAATAACTGCGTGCTAACAAAAGGGACAAAATGGATGAAATGAACACCTTCTTAAAGGCGCAGGACCCCACACTGACTCGAAGGGAAAGATGCCAGCAGCCCCATTGCCAGTGAAGAGACCCGGCACGCCCCAAGCGAAATAGCGGCCAGGACCAGAAGGGTTCACTGTGGATTCTATTCACAGCAATGTCGCGAATGGCTCCCTAAGTCTGCTACTGTTGGGGAAGGAGGAGGGAAGCTGGGAAATCCCACTGGAAACACTCTTGGGGTACGGAGCCCTCAAGGAGGCAGCTGACAAAAAGGCAGCACACGGGAGCATGTGGTCCCATTTGAGCATGCACGGTGGGGAAAGAAAGGACCCAAAGAAACCTCGCGTCCATTATAATAACCACACCCACTAGTGCCCTGACAGTTCACTCTCACGAAGGAGGTCACCATGACACTTCAGACCTGACCAAATAAGGGAAAGTGGGGGATGCATCACAAACTTATCAGAAGCTCCCCACCCTCACCAACAATCACGACTCTTCCTCCCGGTAGTCATGGTGCACTTGTCAGAGTAGACTACGCATCTCTGCACAGTACCACCTGGGTCATCTCCACTCCCCTGGGAGCACTTTGGCATTAAACCACTCACTTTCCCACTGGGGCTGGGGCCCCCGCTTTCCCATTCTTCTGTGGGCCCAGACCTCCAGAGAGGATAACACTCTGCAGAAACTGAAAACCAATGAAACCCACAGCCATCAAGTTCATTCAAGCTTACAGCAGCCCTGCATGGAGGGTTTCCAGTGCTGCAATCATAAATTCCCAAGCATCTGTGGTCAACTGTCCCTTTTCAGAAAAAATTACTCAGAGCCCCGGTGCCAATTAAAACCTTTTGTATTGTAACCCATCATCCAGGATAAAGTGTCCTTCCAATGCTCCCCAAGGGGCAGGGTACATCTTACTGCAACAGACTGCCACATCTTTCTCCTACAGAGCAGCTGGCAGGTTTGGCCCACCAACCTTCTGGCTAGTAGTTAAATGCTTTAACCACTGCACCACCAGGACTCCCTTCTATGAAGCCAGCCCTACTACCAAAACCACACAGACACCACAAGAAAACTACAAATACAGATTAAAAAAAAGAAAATCTTCAACAACAAAATACCAGCAGACAAAATCCAGGACTCTGAATGGTCCAGCCAAGTTCAATCATGGCCAAGGAAGTGATAGTGGAATGGGCCTAAATTCCAAAAATGTAGGTGAACTAGGAGAGATTTCAGGTCACAGCCTTGCTAAAAACTTAATCTACACCTTACATGGCACACCAGGGTTGCCAACACAGTGAGGGCACAGCTGCACCCACTTTCAAGATGGTGGCTGACCATACTGCTTTGAATGAGTTCCACTCTCTGCAGTTTCCTCAGGAATCCTGTGCCTCTTGCATCAGACCCAATAAAGGCTTGCTACACCACTTATGTCTGAGCACCCCACTCCTGTTCACTCAAACTTCTAAAATTAATTTAAGGGTTGGGTTGTGCAGCCAATACGTGTCACCACTGTCAATAAGGTTGTACACCGATCAAAAGGTGAACTGGCAGAAGTTGTGTGGCCGATATATTTACAATGACAACCACCTCGTGGGACTCGGTTCCTTGGCTAAGAGGTGTAGGGTCATGGTGCCATGGACCATGCCAGTTAATTTGCCTAGTAACCTATTTCCTGCTTCTATCCTACCTCCTAGGTCACTGCCTAGTGCCTGGGGCCTAACAGCTTGCAGCAGCCAGCCAAAACACGAGAAGGGGTCTCTACTGAGAAAGGGTCTGGCCCAGGAGGAGGAAGTGGAAGGTGTGGCTAAAGGCTCCCAGGAACAACGGCCTTCTGTGCCATGTAAAGTGAGACAGCGAAGGATGTCCAGCTCCCATCATCACGGGGTCAAGATTTCATAGAAGGACAATGATCAAAAGAAGATGCAGACCAGAATTTTATACTCTCATCTCTACAGTTTCTGGAGCCAGGGGGGTGAGCTGAGCCCAGAAACTACAACCCTGAGATAATCTTTATATCGCAGTTGACTCCCTGGCAATGAGTGAGAGTGAACATGCCTGCCTTGTCTTTGCTCAGCTGCGGAGGAGGTGCTCGGTTCTCCCGAGGAAGCTAAGGCCGAGTTGAGGTGAGACCCTCACTTCATCAGGTGACTAGCATCATGCCGGCAGCCGCCAGCACAGCACTCACACACATGGCCTCTGTCTCTGAGCTCAGCCCTCATCATGCATGATGACAAGGTGACCATCACGGAGGCCACAATCAACGTCCTCATTTAGGCCTCCGGCGTCAGCATGTAGCCCCTCTGGCCTGGCCAACGTCGACATCGGGAGCCTTATCTGTGACGTAGGGGCTGGTGGCCCTGCCCCACTGCTGGTGCCGCACCAGCCAGAGGACCTGCACCCTCCACCACTGCCATCCCAGCTGAGGAGAAAGAGGAGAAGCCAAGAAAGAAGAGTCTGCGGAATCGGATTCCATGGGTTTGGGTCTTTTTTACTACATGTAACATGTTCAATAAAACAAACTGCACTTTCTCAAAAAAAAGAATGTCAAATACCTGCCTTGAGAATTGTCTCTTCTGATTTCCTTCAATGGGGTCAAACTGGTAACAGCAGTTGGCAGGAGCAGACAGGAGCTTGGGGAAGCTGTGAGTTCACACTGCTGGTGAAGGGTCCCCTCAGTAAAGGAGGGTGCGAATGCTTGAACTCACAGGGTAATAATAGATGTCACTAGCAGGTAGATGTAAAAACTACATGTTACTGCATGGAAGCTACATGTGCCCATAGAGATTTATAGCCTCAGAAACACTACATAGGGTCACTGAGAGCCAGATTCTACTCAATGGCAGTGGGTTTGCCAAAGCTCATGGAAAAGTGGAATTGAAAGATAATGGAACTTTTCCTTGACCTTTCTGAAGCCCCCTTGCAATCTCAACAATAAAAATATTGAAAGATCAAGGAAACTAGACAAAATCAAGAAAAACTGAGGCCAAACTCTTGAGGAATTCAGGAAAACATTACAAGAACAAATGAACAAATTACCATACATACTTATGTATAAGCCGAGTTTTTCAGCACATTTTTAATACAGTTTTTATGGTAAAATTAGGTGCCTCAGCTAATATTAGGGTCGGCTTATACTCGAGTATATATGGTAAATGATGAATTGAAAAAACACAAAAACACCAGATAGAAGTCAAAATGAGTAATACTGAGATTTCAGAATTAGATAATGATTGAAAAAGCAAACACTCGAGAGCCCCTTGCAGAGGGGTCTCGGGGAGGAGACGAGCCAGTCAGGGTGCAATGTAGCAACGATGAAAATACAACTTTCCCTGGTACAGATAGGAACTGGAAACACAGGGAATCCAGGGCAAATAATCCCTTCAGGACCAGTGGTGTGAGTAGCGATGCTGGGGGTGTAGAGGGAGAGTGGATTGGAAAGGGGGAACCAATTATAAGGATCTACATGTGACCTCCTCCCTGGGGGATGGACAACAGAAAAGTGGGTGAAGGGAGACTTCGGACAGGGCAAAATATGACAAAATAATAATTTATAAACTATCAAAGGAAAAAAAAAAAACTATCAAAGGCTCATGAGGGACGGGGAGGGGGGAGCAGGGAGGGAGAGGGAAAAATGAGGACCTGATGCCAGGGGCTTAAGTGGAGAGCGGATGTTTTGGGAATGATGAGGGCAATGAATGTACAAATGTGCTTTACACAATTGTGTGTATGGATTGTGATAGGAGTTGTATGAGCCCCTAACAAAATGATTTAAATAAAAAATTAAATAAAGAAAGAAAAGAAAAGGCAAAAGAGAACTGAATCAGTGGAAGACAGAATCAGCAAGATGGAAGCCAAGTCTCTCAATGCTAGTCTGCTAGAATAATCAGAAAAGAGAATGAAAATGGAGAAAGTGTAGCTGTGTGGGACACAGTGACAGTTACATAATTTCACGTCAACATGATAAATGTCTCGGGGCAGAGTCTAGCCTGTCAATCAGGTGGTGCCTGATGGTGCCTCCTTGTGGGCGTGGCCTTCTCGTGAAGATTCTGGGAAATTCCTCTCTCTCTCTGCCTTCGGCTTCCTGTTGGAGAATGACTGAGACCTGCCACCACTGAGATGTTTCCACTGCCATTGGGCCCACAAGACTTTGCACCTACCTGCCTGTGATCTTCCTGCATTCAGCGTCATTGCATATGCTATGTGAGTCTGAAGAGGAATTTATGGACTAGTATCAGGAATATGGGCTAATATCAGACTTATGGACTTGATCTGGCGTAGACTGGGGTGTTTTCTGAAGAACCCATTGCTCTTTGATATAAAACTCTCTCTTATACACATATGAGTGTCTGGATCTGTTTCTGTAGTCAACCTGGCCTAACACAGGCACCATCAAGAATAACATATGCAATCGGAATTCTAAAACACAAAAGGAGGAGAGGAGGGAAGCACAGAGAAAACTGCCAGAGATTTGTTGGAAGGAAACTTCCCTAACATCATGAAGATGAGGCATTAGGTATTGAAGAAGCTGAATGAAACCTATCTCTCTGGATAGGCCCCAAAAAGATAATCAGCAAGACATAGCAAAGCCAAACTTTCCAAAACCAAAGACCAGTAAAGAATCCTGAAAGTATCTCAGGAAAAATGGAAAGTTGTCTACAAAGGGCAGTCACAAGACTAAGGGGTTACAGACTGTCAGAAACTGGGCCGGCAAGAAGGCAATGGGGTGACATATACGAAACTTTGGGGAGAAAACACCAACCAAAACATACAACTAGCAAAATTATTCCTCAAATGCAACACCAAAATCAGACCATTTCCCGAAAAACAGAAATAAAGAGCATTTGTAAATACCAGACCAACCTTCCAAAATTTCCTAAAGGACAATTTTTAGAATAGAGCCAACAACAGCAGAGACAGCAGCCCGAAATTAACACCTATGGTGACATTAGCCAGAAGCCCACCCAGCTGTGGGCATTTCCAGAGTAAAGCAAACCTACAAGGCTGAAAATACTCCACATATTACAAATTAAAAAGAGGGAATACAGAGTATAGTTACACACTTCCAAAAGGAAAGGAAGTCAGAATGATTTTGAAATAGATCATCCTCTTTCAAACTTCAGAAGAAAACAATAAATTACCGGGAAACCTCAAAGAAAATCAATAAACTGTCTCATCAAAATTTGAAGTGACATCAGTCAGTTCATACCCACAGGTAATCATAAAAATAGACCAAGAATCAAAGGGTGGAAAATATATATCCAACAATAAGAAAGGAGCAGGAGAAGCAATATTAACTTCTAAAATAGACTTGGTGCCAAAAACTAGCATAAAAGATCAAGAAGAACACTATTTTTTTAGAAGAACACTTTAGAATGATTAAAGGATTAATTGAACAAGAGGGCATAGTCACAATTAACATCTAGGCACCACACAGAAAACCTCAAAATATGTAAATCAAGTTTTAACAGAAACAGACAACTCCACAATATACCGAACAAACAAACAAAAGCCCCACACTGCCATTGAGCTGCCCCTAATTCCCAGCAACTCTAGAGGGCAGAGTAGAACTGTCTCTCCATTTCCTGAGGTTGTCAGTCTTACAGGAACAGCAAAGCCTCATCATTCTCCCACGAAGGGGCTGGTGGGTCTGAACTGATGACCTTGCAGTGAGCAGCCCTAAGCATCACCCGCTATACCTCCAGGGCTCCTTCCACAAGACTGTAGGAAACTTTAATACCACTACTTTCAGTGGAGGCTACAACACCTGGAAATAAACTCAACCAAGACAGAGGAACTGAGAAACGCTATCAGGCAACTTGACCTCACAGACAAAGCACGCCACCCAACAACCACCCAGCACGTGCTTTTCCAGCACACGGGGAACATGCTCCAGAACAGACCATGTTGAGCCACAAAGTAAGTTTCAATTCATGTCAAAACACAGAAACTCTACACAGCATCTTCTCAGGTCTCAAGGCTGTGAAGTTATAAATAACACCAGGAAGATCAAAAGGGTGGAGCTTAAATGCACGGAAACTACACAACGCCCTGCTCAAGCCAGGCTGGGAAGAGGGCAGTGGGCTTGTAGCAAGATGAACAGTAACACTTGGCAAGTACACCTGAGATCAAGGACAAAGATCAGAAGCAGGAATGGAGGAGGGCAAAAATGGTGACAGAGGCAGGAAGTGGGATTGTGGTGTCACATTGTAAGAATTGCTGAATGGGAAACTGATTTGCTTTGAAAAATCTTCACCCAATTCACAAGGGAAAAACAAAAACAAAAAACCAAGAGGACAATGTTGAGGTAGGCTGTGGGACCTACCTTTTAGCTGCACCTGCTCGTAGAAGACAACAAAAGCAAAAATCAGAACTCAGAAAAATCAAATCCTTTTGTTCATCAATTAACGTTAAAGAAAAGACAAGCTACAGATTAGGACTGCCAAAAGAACAAAGAAATCTGTCTCAAAAGAAGAGCTGTCCGAATGTTTCTTAGAAGTGAGGAGGGGGAGACTTGGTCTCTTGTACTTTGGACGTGTTCTCAGGAGAGCCCAGTCAGTCCCTGGAGAAGGACATCATGCTTGGTAAAGGGGAGGGGCAGTGACAAAGAGGACAGTCCGGGACAGGAGGATGGACCAGTGACTGCAACAATGGACTCCAACAGAAGAATGGTGGTGAGGTTGCATGGGGTTGGGCAGGGGTTGCTCACATTCAGAGCCCGCCCCGGCCACCTCAAAAGGGAAACGGGTAAGATCATCCTACAACTTAACAGTCCACAAATGCCTAAGGAAAGCCAGCGGAAACCTTCAAACGTGTGCTTAACATGGTTAATAAAAAGCAGGGAGCCCAGCTCTCCAGGAACTTTATTCCCTGGGAATCAGGTGTCTTCTGAGAGCTAAAGCTTGCTCTCGGGAAGGTGTGGGGAGACGATGGTCTACACCTGCTCCCACGCTCTTTGCCCTCACTGACGCACTGGGCTGTGAACAACAAGGGCGGCAGTTAGAAACCACCAGCTGCTCTGTGGGAGAAAGATAAAGCTGCCTGCTCCGGTAAAGAGCTGGAGGGGCAGTTGACTCTGTCCTACCCGATCACTGAGTCAGTCGGGATGGCCCTGATAGCACGGAGTTGGACTTTTCAGTAACTTTTCTCTTAAAAAACAGAGAGGCTCCTAAAGGCCAACAAACAATCCTTGAACTAACTACAAGCTTTTCTTTCTTGTTGTGTTTTGTTTTGTTCTTTGTCAGTGGTTTGTTGTTGTTGTTTTGTTGTATATTGTTGCTTGGTTTTGCTCTGTCTTGTTTTTGTGCATGTTATTATCTCTGCAAGTCTATCTAAATAAGATAGGCTGGGTGAACATTCTGGAGGAGAAAACAATGGGACCGACAGTTCCGGGGGGACATGGTATAGGGGGGAGTGGGGAGGAAAGGAAGTGGTGTTAACAAACCCAGGGACAAGAGAACAACAAACAAGCAATCCAAATTGGTGGTGAGGTGGGTGTGGGAGGCCTGGTAGGGCATGATCAAGGGTAATGTAACAAAGAAGAAGTGCTGAAACCCTGGTGGGGACTGAGTATGATAATGGGACAGGAGGAAAGTCAAGGGAAATAGAGGAAAGAGCTGGGAGACAAAGGGCATTTATAGAGGTCTAGATAAAGACATGTACATAGGCAAATATATTTATGTATGAGGATGGGGAAATAGA
>NW_022106189.1:48418180-48424692 GCF_000313985.2 Echinops telfairi | reverse complement strand
GTACAAATGTGCTTTACACAATTGATGTATGTATGGATTGTGATAAGAGTTGTATGAGCCCCTAATAAAACGATTAAAAAAAACAAAACAGAGAGGCTCGATGGCCCTACAGGACATACCACAGGAGAGCCGTCCAGGGAGCAAACTGCAGCTGCCCTGAGGGGGGCCCCAATCCTGGCCACCCCCACACACCTGTCGAAACCCAGTGGGTGTGTGGGCCTTGAGATGGGTCCCTGCCTCGGGGGCTGCCCTGCCCTGTCTAAAGTCTGGAGAGGGAACTCACACAGGATGGTAAAGATGTAAAGATGGCATGATGGAGGGGTCTGCCCACCTCTCACTTCCTGAGAGAGAGGAAGTCACCATTAACACCAGCCCAAGGCCTCCTCTCCAGCCTGTCCTAATGCCGGCCCCTCCCAGGACTCATAGGGAGGACAAGAGGGAGGGGAGGCCAGGGGCCCACTCACCTGCTCCTTGTTCATGTCCTCGGGGGCAAGCCCATCGACAACTGGGGTGCCTTTGGCTTTGCCTTTCTTCCCTTTCTTTTTGGGCGCCTGTGATTAAATGCAGGACAAAGGGATAAGTGAACATCTCAGGGCCCTGCCTCTTGGCCAGCTCTAAGGGAGAGAGAAGCACCTCATTGGAACCTCCATCACAACAGGAGGGTCCGGGAGCCACTCTCCGGGGCTTGCACCTGCCCGCCCCTCTGGAGAAGCCAGAGGAAAGGGTCCCTTTTCAGACAGATCTTTCCCCACTGAAAGGAGAGGAGGGGCCACCAAACCCACCCCTTCATGGTACAATATGAACTCCTCTTAATCTTTAGGCAAAACTGACCTCTGAATGCAAAACTGACTTGCACTTAAGATGGAAAATTCCCAAAACCACACTGCCAAACTCAACCCCACTGGTGACAAGCTACGTGACCAATGTGGAACCTTGCAGAAACCCACCCTTGGGGTGCAAAAGTCAGGGCTCTGTTGCAAGGACAACAGAATAGCATCAATTTGAGGCTTTCTGTCTCAGAAGCAAGGGTAGTTCTGCCCTGTCCTACAGGGTCATTAGGAGTTGGCATCCACTCACTGGCAGTGAGTTTTTGTGGAATCTTCTAAATAGGAGTCTAATGGTCATGTTATGCTGCAGACTGCAAGGTCGGCAGTTTGAAACAACCAGCCACTCTGTGGGAGAAAGGCTTTCTCCTCCAGTGAAGAGTGGCAGTTCCAAATCCCACAGGGCCAGGTCTACCCTGTCCTATAGGTCACTGTGCGTCTGAATCGACTCGAGGGCAGTGAGTTTGGTTTGAACTTCCAAATGAAAATTGCCTTCAAGGAACCCAGGTCAAGAGAACATCCAATTGGGGGAGGGGGGACGGTTAAGTTGTGAAAGGGGGAACAGATAGCAATGATGGTGAAATAACCCCCCTTGAGGGGGATGAACACTAGGATAGTAGGTGTAGGGATAAAATGGGCAGTGTAAGATATGTATGAGTAACAATACATAATATATTATGGGTTCGAAAGGGTGGCAGGGTGGGGAGGGAGGGAATAAAGAGAAGCTAATAACAAGGGGCTCAAGAAGAAAGATAATGTTTTGAAATTGTTAATGGCAACATTTGTACATGTCCTCTTGGCATAATGGATGTATGGATTGTTATATTATGTAAGAGCCCCCAATAAAATGATTTATTAAAATTTTTTTTAAAGAGAGAACATCTGACTTTCAGTGTTGGTGGTCCCCAGAGGCCCTGCTCCCCTGAGCATCTTCCCGCCCACCCCCAGGACCCACCATCCTGAAAGCTCAGCCTGAGTCCACACTTCCCTGGGTCTCCATGTGTGTAGCTTTCCCATGCTTGCAAAATTTCTCAGGTGAAAATATTAGAAAACAAAGTGAAGCAAAAGAAAAAAAATCTCGCCCATTCCTACAAGCAAATGACAATCAGCGTAATTACTTTCTTTTTTTCTGGCGGGGGGCGGGGAGCTATCTTCACAGTCTGCTCAACAACCACCCAACCCCAAATCCCCTCCCCTTTCTCAGCTCTCCCTCACCCAACCCTAGACGTCTTAGCCCTGCCTCTACCCGTGGTGGGCGCGGCTATGCCCCCAGAGCCTGCTGCCCAGCCTGTCTTCCCAGGGGCCTTGTGTGCTCTGGGCGGGAGCTGTGAGGTGAGGCCCTAGGCCCCAAGTCTGCCCTTCCAAGCAGGAATTCCGGCGGGCAGTGCAGTCTGGCAACTGATCGCAAGGATCTGACCTCCCCCTACACTCTCTAAGACCGCACCCTCGGTCTCAGCTTCTCAGAAGGGCCCTGTAAGCACAGCATCTGACAGCCCGTTGGCTCGAGGCCGGGGAGGTCAGAGCCAGGAGTCGAAGCCAGGCCCAGACCTCAGATTCCGGTCTGGGGGTCCCAGGACGCTCAGCTTAAGGGTCAGAGCCTGGTCTGGGACTTCCAGCGCGCGCAGAGACCCCGTCCCGCCTTCCTCACCATGGCTCTGCAGGAAAAGCGCCGCCGCCGCCGCCGCCTCTGCCTCTAAACCAGCGCGCCTGCACACTGCGGCTGCGCGGTCTCCCGGCAACGCCCCGTCGCTCCGGCGCGAAGTCGCTGGGATCTTCGCGAGACTCCGCCCACAAGACCGGGCGTGGCAACAACAGGAGCGCGTTCCTAGCAACACGTCCTGGAAGGAGCTGAATGGCGCTTGAGGCCGGTCGCACGGGCCTGGACGCAGCCTCGCCTGGTTGCCCCGACGCCGCTCAACGTGCCTTGCTGCCAAACTCGAATGAGGGATTCCGGGATCCGAGTCGGGTCTGAGGCCAGTGGGGTTGCTGCTTCACCTATTATAGCAGAAGCACCGTGAACGGAGGGGCCTCGAACGGAGGGAAGCCCCCCTGACCGCTTGTGCTCCCGCGCCTTGAGCCAGCCGGCGCAGTAAAAGATGTGACGAATAAAGGAAGGAGTGGGTGGACAAATGGCCCCTCATTAACAAGGTCCCGATCATTGTCCACATCAGATTCAGATTTCAGTTGGAAATTCTGCTCCGCTGGGCTGCCCCTGCCCTGCCCACCTAGGAGGAGCCTTCCTACTGGCTGTCCAGGGGGTGGGTAAAAGTGGTTGGGTTTCCCTAAACCCTTGGCGGCGGGAGAAGGGAGGAGTGAACTTTCCAGATTAGCACCAGCGTTTTGAACTCAGCAGTCGGCTTGACCCCTGGCCCCACTGCCAAGAGAAACCAGAGGAGAAATCCATGGGGCTTGCACACAGGCACTGCCTGAGAGCGCAAAAAGAGGACAGTAAACAAAAGCTAGCCATTGTATGACACCCAAAGTGGATTTCCCTATGAAACTTGCTTAGACATAAGCAAACACCTCGAGGGAATGAATGGTGACCTGGGGCTCCAGGACAACCATCTCAGGGGACAGCAAGGTCAAGTCCCCTGAAGTAGTCCACAATGTAGACAATGTTCTACAAACTGCCTTGGTGAATAGTGACCCACGTCTTAGAATATCCTGAGGGGCAGCTATGTATCTAATGTGCAACCATCACTCTCTCCCTGTCCTGTGCAAAATGAGACACGTGGAAACAATTCATCCACTGATGGACCACAGGGGCATCAGTCTCCACACCCCTGAGACCAAAAGAACTAGATGGTGCCCAGCCACCACCACCAACTGCTCTGAAAAGGGTCACATTAGAGGGTCCTGGAGAGAGGAGGAGAGACAGTGGAACAGAACTCAAAATCATGGAAGAGACCAGGATTTCTGGTCAGATGGAGACTGGCCCTCACCCCTCAGGTCTGGAACTGGACTCGCCTCTATGCTAGAATAATCAACCACAAAGACCAAAAGGGCAGCATGTGCCCAAAGACAGAGTTCCAAGGGTTGAGAAAGGAGTGGAAGCAGAAGGCTTCCACAGGGAGCCAGTGGGTTGGTTGGCAGTGGTGCATCCATGGGACTGCAGTGAATGCACTGAATCGGAGTGTGTGTGAACTGTTGAATGTAAAACTCTGGCCTGCTCTGTGTTGCTCTTTTAAGTGAGTTTCCCTTCTGAGGACACACCACCTATCATAAGGACACCATTTGCCCTTTGTTCTGTGCGCTCAGTCTCAGCATCTCCTCGAGCAGTGACTTCACAGTGGGTCTTGTTTTCCCATCTGTTTTTCACCAGCGCAGATTTGTCCACCTTCCACTCCTGGAGAGCTGAGTGGAAGGACAATGTGAACAGTGACAAGGGCCTCCAGTGAGCTCTAGGGGCCCCCACAATGCCTCAGTCCTCCAGTGCCCTGCTGCAGCTGGCTTCTGAGGCCACTGTGAGGAGCCTGGGGGCTTCCTGTTTGCCCACCAAATCCTGAATGTTCATGGAGAGAAGCAGTCTGTCTTTCGGAAGGATGATATCATGATTTAGGTACAGCAGGCCCACCCCTCTTTGGTGAGGCCTGACTCCACTGGCAGAACAGGCCTCCTTCCCCAGAGGCAGGGGCTGCCCAGAGTGGGTCTGACAGGCAAGTCTGTGCAGCAGGGCAGCATAGGCGACAAATGTGATCATTTCATGCTTTCGCCAAGATGCAGTATGCTAGGTACCTCACACTGGTTGGCCTTTTATTTAGAAGTGTGACTGTAAGAAAGAGAAGTCTGACTGTGAGCACAGTGTTAAAGTAATAAATACAAAAAATTAAATTAAATTAAAAAGAAATGCATGAGCAGCGATTCCTTTCACAGAAGGAGGGGAAAGGTGAGCTAAAGACAGCATGCCTCCCCAGGGAATGCTAGGGATAGATTTGGGGCCAGGGCATAGCACCCCATCAGACTCAACTGGAAAACACTCGTAAAGGACAACAAATAGACCTTGAACTATTTATAGGGGGGGTGGTTGTTGTTGTTGCCTTTTTGTTGTTGTTGTACTATTTTTTTATTTTATATTGTTGCTTCGTTGTTCTCAGTCTTGTGTTGGTGCATATTGTTGTTGCTGCATGTCTACCTGGAAGGGATAGGTGGAATAAACAAGCCAGAAGAAAGAACAATGGGATTACAGTTCTGGGGGGATGTGGGAGAGGGGAGGCGGGGGGAGAGGGGAAGGAAGTGGGTGTTAACAAACCCAGGGACAAGGGTGTAGTATTAAATTAAATGGGGAGGGGGCCAGCCCCCACCGCTACTACTACCCATGGGTTCAGTAATGCACAATTGTACGGTTGAGATATATAAGTATTATATTAAAGTCATGGAGAGCATGAGAGATATTATAATAATGCAGTTAGACACATTACATAGTAGCATTGCTTACCTCAGCCCAGCTTGGTGATCCATGTGGAGAGAGGGGGAAGGGAAGGGGGGCAAGGGAACAAGGGAGAGAGGATGGGAGAGGAGAGGGGGAAGAGAGGGGAGCCACAGAGAGAGGTCTATATTGCTGACCCAGGCCTATATACCTTTTGGGGGCATGCATGCCCACTAATTACAGGTAAAGACATCCGTCACAGGAAGGGGTTACACAGTAATGAGGGGGTGGTCTAGAGACATACACGCAATAGGAAGAGGAGGGATTGGGGTATACATGTGACAAGACGGGTGGATCCTAGATTTAGGATGGCAGCTTCACTTTGACCTGTTCCCTGGATCTCCATAGGAACCATTATCAGTAGGGTGTAAACTCGGCCTACAGGAGCCTGTCCATTGTCCCCAGAGGCAGGGAGCAGGGCCCACTGCAGTTTGACAACTGATTGCCCTCAGGGGGGGGCGGGGGGGATGCCTGTGCATCTGACCTCCCCCCACACAAGGGAACAACAGGTGATCCAAAATCAGTGAAGAGGAAGGTGTAGGAAGTCTGGCAGGGATGGATCAAGGACAATGTAACCGACAGGAATTCCTGAAACCCAAATGAAGGCTGAACATGATAGTGGGACAAGAGGAAAGTAAGAAGAAATCGAGGAAAGAACTAGGAGGCAAAGGGCATTTATAGAGATCTAAATATAGGCATATACAGATGTAAATATATTTATATACGATGAGGGGGGAATAGATCTATGTACATATATTTATAGGTTTAGTATTAAGGAAACAAATAGACAGTGGGCTCCTACTCGAGTACTCCCTCAACACAAGAACACTTTGTTCTAACAATTCAGCAGTCTGAGATGCTCACCTTCCTGACCCGATCTCTGAAGACAACAGGTGCATAAGCAAATGTGGTGAAGAAAGCTGATGGTGCCCGGCTATCAAAAGATATAGTGTCTGGGATCTTAAAGGCTTGAAGGTAAACAGGTGACCATCTAGCTGAGAAACAACAAAGCCCACATGGAAGAAGCGCTCCGGCCTATGAGATCACTGAGGTGTCGAAGGAATCAGGTATCAGGCATCAAAGACCAAAAAAAGCCCCAGAAGCAACAAAGCCCACACGGAAGCAGCACACCAACATGTGTGACCATGAAGGGCCAAAGGGACCAGGCTTCAAACACCAAAGGCAGGGAGAAAAATCATATCCTCATCAATGAGGGTGGCGCGTGATGGGGACCCAATGCCCATCTCTAGACAACTGGACAT
>NW_022106189.1:48414690-48417720 GCF_000313985.2 Echinops telfairi | reverse complement strand
GAAAATGAGCTGATTCCGGGAACCCAAGAGGCAAGCAAATTTTGGGAATGATGAGGGCAACAAATGTATAGATGTGCTCTACACAATTGATCTATGTATTGTGATGAATTTTATGAGCCCCAATAAATTGATTTTTTTTAAAAGACCAAAAAAAGCATAGCATTGTGAATGAGGGGGAGTGCAGAGTGGGGACCCAGGGCCCATCTGTGGGCAATTGCTTGACACATGGATGTATGTGTGGATTGTGATAAGAGTTGTACAACCTCCCAATACAATGATTTAATTATTTTTTTAAAAAAGACAGCATGCCAGTGAGTCCCTCCATCAAAAAATGACTGCACAGGGTGCTGTGTTCACATCCAGGCGGTTGGCTGGATGAAAGTGGGAGCCCAGTTTCCATGCCCCCTGGATGCCAATGGTGTCCTCGTTTTTGTTACGTTGACTTTGAGTCCAGAGATTTAGAAAAGGGCCTTTTCCTTACATGACTGGTCAGCATCACGCTGAGTAGCGCAGAAAGCTGGCTGGACGGCACCTCACCCCCTGCAGGACCAGAGCAAATGCTGATCCACACAGATAGAAGCACTGGACGCTTCACCTGGCGTTTGATTAACATGGCCAACCTGAGGCTGCCTTCTCAGCACCCCGGGGACCTGGGTGCCACACACCACGTGTTTAAGAAGACTAGACTAGACTTCCTTAGAGATAAAGAGCAACATGTGTGCAAATTAAATATGAAGTGCATAGCATTCGCTTAAAAAATGATCCCATGGTGGGAGGTTAGCTGTAAAAGAAACAGGACCGGCTATGAGCTGGAAATGGAACCGTCTGAGCAAAGGGCCCCTCTGCTGGCTCTTTACCTTACCATGGGTGTGGACTGTTCTCCAGCTGGAGTTGCCTGCTGCTGACAAGCGCTTCCTGGAAAGGCTCTAGCCAGTTGTCAGGTTACATTACTTGGGTCTGTTTAACAAGCTGGAGGAGTGGCTGACAAGCTCCCCCTGGACCAGCTTAGTCACCTCTCACATGGGGATACTTAAGTAATCAGGCTGCAGTTACCAGGGCTGTGTAACAAACAGTCCCTAATGCAGTGACTCTGTGAAATGATTTCCACGAGTTTGCAATGTGACCAGCACACGATGGGGACAGTTTGTCCTGTGTCCTTGTCCACGGGAGCAGAGGGGTCTGGAATCCTCTGGAGGGTCATCAGGACTGCATGCTGACTCAGACTCTATCAAGGCTGGGTCAGGACACATGCAGGTACTCCTCCTCACACCGTGGCAGCTGATTTCAAGGTGAGCATTGTAAGGGCGTGCCAGCCTTGCATGCTGCGTGATCATATCATCCCAGCACACTCTATGGATTGGAGCAGTCTGGAGCCCAGCCAGATTCAAGTAAAAGGTATATACATGGAGGAAGGAGGTGTCTGTGGGAATGGCAGTTTCTGGAAGACCGAAAATACTGCTATGGCCATTTGGAGAAATACCCAAGGAGCAGGGCAGCACTGTTCCCAGTCGCCTGCTGTTCCAGGGCTGGTGCATGGCCTCCTCAGGGGGACTCTGGGGACCTGGAGGCGGGACTGGATTTGGCCCCTTGCTTCCTTACCCATGCAGGCTGCATGCCCCAACTCCTACTCCCACACTGCCCCACCCCCGCAAGACAGCCTCTTCCTGTCTCTCTCCCACCTGTCTATCACAACGGGAAGCCCCATGTGGTTCTCCAGCCTCCTGCCTCCACGGCCACTGGCTGGGAGCTCTCGCTTTGGTCCCCTGGGCATCACACCCAGGGCCTCCACTTGCTAGCAACTGAGGAAAGGGATATGGGTGAAGGTCATGTCAATTATGGGTAGGATCGCACAGCCAGTTATTGCAAAAAGTTGTGCGCTGGGTGTAGTTTCAGGGGGAAAAGAGTCAGTCCCTTGGATGGGAGGCTTGAAGCCAGTGTTTCGTGGGCCTCCAGACACTTGGCTTGACCCCGTGTCCAGTGCACCCTCACTATTCATTACCTGGTGTCCAGGGCCTTAAAGGTTGGCCAGCAGGCATCCAGGACACAGCAGCTGGTCTCTGCTCACCAGAGAGAGTAGAAGTGGAGGAGCAAGTGGAAGGTGTGGCCCCAAGGACAAGCACCTCCTTTGCCATGAGACCAGAAGAGCTGCATGGTGCCCAGTTCTCCTCACGGAATATTTTGATTTCATGGGGAAATCCTGATCTAAAGGTGTGTGTGTGTGTGTGTGTGTGAGAGAGAGAGAGAGAGAGAGAGAGAACAGAATCTACAATTCTCATAGGCTATAGGTTTTCTGAAGGCATAACTGCTGGATGAAACACTGGAACCACTGCCCAGGAGGCTATTTAAACACTAAAGCAAAGCTATGCCCAGCATCTTCTTCCAAGCACTGGCTCAGGGTAACTACCCCGTTTCCCCAAAAATAAGACAGTGTCTTGTCGGAGCCTGCCGACAAGTCAAACGGTCCTGGAAGGGGGAGTGAGGATTAAGGAAAAAGAGAGAGACAAAGTATTGGGAGGGCAACAGTGAATACTGAAGCCCCGAGTTTATTCTACATCTTCCTTTTATACATGCAGAAACAACCCAGGGTTATATTTTTCTCATTGTTAAGCAAGCACATTGGATACACATCAACAACTCTATGTTTTTCCAAACCAAGCATCCTTGAGAAAATTAACCATCCTGATTTCCCAGAACTCGCATACATCCTTGTTCCTTTTCTTAGTCTCAATGTCAAGCAGCGGAAGCAAACAGCAGATACTGACACCTGGGTCGTGAGACTTCTCAGCCGTTTCAAGGCTGAGAGTCTTAATGGCCTTCAACAGTGTCTTATATTAATTTTTGCTCCCAAAGATGTGCTAGGTCTTAATTTCAGGGGATGTCTTATTTTTCTATGAAGAAGAATACAGTACACATTTATTATTTATTGTTTTATTAAAAGAGACCTCGCACTTCCTGTCTGCTCTGGCTGCCCTGCAGAGGCAGCAGTGTCTGCTACAGTCCAGAGTCCAGATTTACGGTAGCTGGTGGGGG
>NW_022106189.1:48398279-48413960 GCF_000313985.2 Echinops telfairi | reverse complement strand
CCGCATGGAGCCCCCGGAAGGCTCCGGCCCGCGAGGTGAGTGCGCCCCGGACCCCTGGCCCCGCGGTGCCCGCCGGTCAGCTGGTGGTCGCCCCCGAGGTGGGAGCTCGGCCGGGGAGCCCGCTGTCCAGGGTGCACGTCCCAGGCAAGACCTCCACCACTGTGGGTGGGGCTGGGAGCCCAGACTCCGTCCCCACAAGCCGGGTCCCCTAAGTTTCCTCCCGACCCTTGCTCCGCTACATCCCTTAGCCCCAGAGGGCGGGGGAAAGGCGGCGGCCCGGCCAGGTTTGGGGTCCAGCACGGGGCTTAGAGGACCAGGCTGCCCGCTGGGCTGCCCGTCCGCTTTGTTCGCCGCGGCTCGGAGGGAGGGGGAGGCCGGGCTGGGGGACCTGCGGGGCGAAGGGGGCCGCGATGGGGACTCCGGCCTGCAGGGTGCCAGGAGCGCCTCCTTGCCTCGCGTGACCCCAATAGGGAGGCTGGCGATGGGAGTGAAGCCCCTCGCGGCCCACAGGGTTATCACAAGGGCTTGCGGGGTGATGCACGGCCTAGCCACTTTGCCCCCAACTGCTGGTCCCTCCAGCGATGGCCAAGCCCCGTCCCCAAGCCAACAGGACCAGCTGGGCACGCGGGGCACATATGGGCCTACTTGCCCTCCACTGGCCCCCACTTTCTCTGAGCCCAAAGGCCATCCCTGCCCAAGTGTGGGGGGCAGAGATCTGTTCTGTGCTGGGTACTGGCTTGCGGCGCCTCTCCTGGCATTCCTTGGGCAGGGAGGTGGGGTGCACACCTAGGACTTGGTGGGTGTAGGCTTCTTCCTTGTATCATTTGTGAGGAGGCCCAGACCACTCTGTGAAGTTGGGGTCTTCTGGAGAGCAAGGGCTTGGGGAAACAGATCCCGCCCAGTCAGCTTGAGTTTACACATCAGTCAGTCAGCCCCCTACACCAAGCTGTAGGGCATGGGGGTCCCTCCTGGCTGGGGCCCTATCCCCAGAGTGTTCTCCCTCCTCCATCGGTCTCCTGAGGCCATGTGTGGGAGGGCACCTGGGAGATGATGGTCTGAGTCTGGGTTTGGAATCCTTTCCTTTGAGCAGTGGTTCTCAACCTTCCTAATGCCATGACCCTTTAATACAGTTCCTCATGTGGTGGTGACCCCCCAACCATAAAATTACTTTCGTTGCTACTTCATCACTGTAATTTTGCTACTGTTATGAAATCAGGTGACCCCTGTGAAAGGGTCGTTTGACCTCCAAAGGAATCGTGACCCACAGGTTGAGAACCGCTGCCTTAGAGGGTCTGGAGGGTTAACAGGGAAATCGAGTGGTGTTGGTGTGACTTTCAGGGGGGGCACACCTCAGCCTGGCCCAACCAAGCCAGATGGGTTATCTCCGGAACTGAGAGGTGTGGGCTTGATAAGCAGAGCTACAGCACCTGGGGACACTAGTGATTCTGGGATTGCCTTGCTCGCCTGGTCTGACTGGGAAGGGGAGCAGGCAGGCTGTGGTGCTGGCACTGGAGTCTTTGGAAACCCAGTGTCCCCGCAGAAAGACCAAAAGTGCCATGGGGGAGAGTTGGTGGCCTTGGCCCTGCCCTCAGGCAGCTGTGGGTCTCGAGTCTCAATGTAGCCTGGAAACCCGGGGTGAGTAACAAGGTCCTGGGGAAAGAATGCAGATGTCCCCACCCTTGTGACCATCTCCCCACCCCACATCCACTTTATTTTTTCATGGCATGTGCTCATTCATGCATTCACTTCATTCATTCACAGTGCATGCTCAGGGCAGGTGCTGGCACAGACGTGCTGAAAAAGTAGGCCATCCAACTGGCACAGCTCAGCCGGTGGCCCCACAGCAGCCTTGGGGAGAAGTGGCACTAAGGCACCCAAACTTGTCTCTGCAGTGCTGGGGAGTCAGGCTGGCATGGTGCATCCTGGCCCGGCCTCTTGTTAACTGCCCAACCACCTCCTGCAGTCCTGGGCCCGGGAACCCAGTGAGAATGACAGCCTGGTCACACCATTCCAGCTGGAAACTGAGTGTGGTGTGCTGTGCCTCATGTTCCAGACACAGACACACACACCACTGCCATCAAGTCAGTTCTAAGTCATAGCAACTTGCAGGACCGGGCACAACTGCTTCCACAGGGCTGCAGAAGTAGTAAATCTTTACAGAAACAAACAGCCTCTCCCACAGAGCAGCAGGTGGGCTTGAACCACTGACCTGTCAGCAGCCCGATGCTTAACCCACTGCACACCGCTCTCCTACCTGTTTCCACTGAGATATAGTTCACATACAGTACAACCCAACCCTCTGAAGTGCAAAATTGGTGGGATTTACTACATTGTAACCATAACCCATCTCCTTCCAGAACATTCTCATCACCCCAAAACGAAACCTTACCCCCATGGGCAGTCACTCCCCACTTGTGCCTCACCCGGATTCTGCCCATCACTGCCGGCCTGCTGTCTCTGGATTTCACAGCACCTTGCAACTCAAGGTTACTCATCACTATTTGAGGCTTGTTCCTCCCCCACCCCCAGCAATAGCTGTGCCAGCACAGCATTCTGACTTTTGGTTGGATGATTGCCCCTCGTGTGGACAGGCCACATTTGTTTACCCGTTCCCCAGCTGGCAGTCATCTGTGCCATTTTGTTTTCCGATTGTCCCGAGTAATGCCTTTTTAAAAAAAATCATGATATTGGGCACTCGTACAACTCTTATCCCAATCCATACGTACATCCATCCATCGTGTCAAGCACATTTATACATGTGTTGCCATCATTCTCAAAACATTTCCTTTCTACTTGAGCCCTTGGTATCAGCTAATTTTTCCCCACCCTCCCCCCCTCCTGAACCCTTGATAATTTATAAATTATTATTTTTGTCATGTCTTACACTGTCCGCTATCTTCCTTCACCCACTTTTCTGTTGTCTGTCTCCCCAGGGAGATCATTGCGATCAGTTCCCCCTTTCTACTCCTCTTCCCTTTATCCTCTTGATATCACTACTCTCATTATTGGGCCTAAGGGTTTTATCTATCCTGGATTCCCTGTGTTTCCAGCTCTTATCTGTAGCAGTGTACATCCTCTGATCTAGTCGGATTTATAAGGCAGAATTGGGATCATGACAGTGGTGGTGGAGGGGGAAGCATTAAAGAACTGGAAGAAAGTTGTCTGTTTCATCAGTGCTATACTGCACCCTGACTGGCTCGTCTCCTCCCCACCAAGTAATGCTTCTATGAGATCCGGTGCATAGTTTTGTACGGCCCTGTTTTTATCTGTAGCAGTGTGTACCTGGGATAGCATGGCTGGATCCTGTGCTGACTTTCCTGGGCCCAGGTATGCATAGCTCAGTCTTCCAGCAAACAGCCTGGTGTCTTCGACAGCAGAGGTGCCACAGCAGAGCCCCTCCTCTGCCTCAGCTGCTCCAGCCTTGGGCCACCTAGTATCCCATGACTCTACACTGCAGCTTGCCAGGCACTGGGCGAGTAGGGCCCTGGGTCAATATGCACTGGGCAGGGCAGAGGCCATGCTGAAGAAACCCATTTTGACATCCTCCACGCCCCAGTCCCTCAGGGCAGTGCTGCATCTTCATTGATCTGGCAGGTCTGCAGCCAAACCCTGCAGTCACCTCACAGAGGCTTCAGCTGTGGGGAGGGTGCCCTGCCCCACTCACCTGCCTCTGCTGGTACATCACCCTCATACCCTCTAGGAAGGAAGGTGTCCTTGCTGGCTGGTGTAACCTAACCCTCTGACCATAGCTGGAAACCTCACTTTAATCTCTGGCCAAGTGGAAAAGAGCTTTGTCCTCCCACCTGCCCCCACCCAGCCTGCTGCCTGGCCAAGGTTGTCACAGTGGATGGGGCAAGCTTTTGGCCACACTGGGAACAGCCCCACCTCCCTGGGAGAACTGACACCTCAGCTCCACAGGGGGGTGGGGGTGGATGTGTGTGCAGGCTGAAGGACCCCCAGCCACAAGCTCCCCAGGGCTGGGCGTCCTCTTGGGTGCAGCTGTCTTTGGGCCCCTCAGAAATGTGCAGGCTGCTAAAATTACCCACGGCTGGGGTTACCAGCCTTCACCCCACATCTCTGACACCGCCCACCCTCCTGACACCAAGGAGCGCCCTGCCTCATGGACAGTCTGACTGGGGCCCTGGTTCGAACAGCGACCCTGGTGGGGGCAGGATAATGCAGCTGGCCTAAGGCAGGCACTGGAGGGACAGTTAAGAAGGGTGCAGGGAAAGGGATGGGGGGGCGCAGGGAGGGGCCTGCGGGGGTCCTGGCGGGGACAGGCATGGACTGGCAGGCCGCAGCCCAGGTGTGAGAAGTGGATAAAGAGGTGACAGGATTTGTGGGTAGAGGATGTGACCCTGAGGAGACTGTGGGTGCTCCTGGAAGGGTTGTGGGCAGGGCAGGCTGGAGGGGCCGGGCCCATGAGACAGCCCTCCCAGAGACCATGGGGCCCAGTGGAGGGGGGCGGGGAGAGGTGGCTTCCTGCCTCTTGCCGACAAAGTGTACCAAGTTGTTAAAACAGGTCTATTCCAGCTTTGAAGCCATCTACCCAGCAGTGAACTCCCAGGGTGCCCTGCTCAACAGCCTGTGCTTGCTACCTTTCTCTGCACACAAATGGGCTATTCTGAATTTAGATGCTCACGGTCTAAGGTTGAAGCTGGTGGCTGGGGTGCAGGGGTGAGAGAGGGGTACCGGCTGTGCTGCTCTTCCCGCCCCCCCCCCCACACCCCAGCTTTTCTGAATTTAAACCCAACAGACCTCTTCAGGAGAAGCCAGTTGGCAGGAGGCGGTGTCTCCCCTCTGGGTAGGGTTGTGCTGGACAGAGACATGTGGGAACCTGTTAAGTGCCACCCTCGCTGGTTATGGAGGGGCAATGCTAGCATCCAACTCCATGTGCCCATTCTGCCAACAGCAAGGCCACTGTGTGGCCAAGGAAGCAGCAGCTTCCTGACACTTGTCTGGTGTCCAGGCTTAGGGACCCCACTGCTGGCCACCCCTGGATGCTACCCAGAAGCATCAGGAGAGCCCAAGTCTAAAGTTCTGACCCTACGATCCAGTTGGGCAGGTGTGGCCATCCCTCCCAGCCTTGTGTCCCAATTGGACAGGTGGGGCCACCACCTCCCCCTGTATCCTAGGTAGACAGGGGCTCCTCCTTGACCTTGCATCGGGGGTGGACCTGGTGTTCCCTGAAGGCAGCACCCTGTATCTTTGCTTTCAGAGTACATTAAGGAGGTGGAGGTGCCCCAGGCTACCCTGGGTGTCCCAACCCATGGCACGGGGGGAGGCTGCCACACACCTGCAGCCGAGGACGTGGGCATCCCCATACCTGCACCGGGGCTCCTGCAGGTCACAGAGCGGAGGCGTAAGTAGGGCCAACCTGCCCACCCCACAGGGTCTCTATTAGCTCCTGGGGCCTGGAGCCCACCTCCTGCCCCAGTGTCCCCTCCTGGGTGGGGACATAAGTTGGAGTGAGGAAGGGTGAGGTTCCCCCAACACTCTTGCTGAGCGTGGGCACGTGGGCAGAGGGTGACGCCCACCTGCCCCGCAGAGCCCCTGAGCAGCGTCTCCTCACTGGAGGTGCACTTCGACCTCCTGGACCTCACAGAGTTGACGGACATGTCGGACCAGGAGCTGGCTGAGGTCTTTGCCGACTCAGATGACGAGAACCTCACCGAGGACTCCCCAGCAGGTGTGGGCCTTGGGGAACCATGGCATGTGGGGGGCTATGAGGTTAAGGGCTGTGGGGAACGTGTTGGAGGGTGCTGGGAACTGTGAACATGTCAGGGGCTCTGAGGTGTGCATTGGGGCTAGCTGGGAGGAGATGGTGGCCACTGTTTCTGAACACTGCTTGCTCGGGTTGTGTCGTTCCCTGTGGCTGGCACTGCACATGGCCCCGGCTCTCCCACTAGAGCCAGGGAAGCAGGGTCACCAGATGTGCAGGTGCTCCTGCTGTAGCCTCGCCCTCCAAGCCTTGACTCAGTTTTCCTCTTGACATGGCTTCAAAACCCAAGGGACACAGAGGGTTCCCAGAGAGGTGACGGCACCCACCACCTCTCAGCCCTTAATGAGGGTGCCTGGACGGCACAGAACCCCACAGACAGGGCCAGCAGAAGAAAAGAGGGCCGGTTCAGCCCCCACCCTTGCCCAGGACAACCCCGTGGAATTGGACCCTGCCAATTCCTACCAGCTTCAGTGGCTGGGCTGTGTCTAGCCTGTTAGTCCAACCAGAGCGTGGGGGCTCAGGCCCGGAGCCTGTGCCCCAGGGAGCCAGCCACTAACGAGAAGTCACCCCACCTCCCTGTGCGCCAAGTAGGGCAGAGTGGACTCTTTAGGCCTGCAAGCTGTGAAGCCGCATGGGAGACTAATGAAATTCGGGGTCACACAGCCCCCATGGCCAAGGAAGGGGCTGAAGGCTGATTGCCCTCTCGGTGAGGGCCCTGATGGCCACAATGACCACTGCTCCCCATGTCCCCCTCCAGGTCTACACCCACTTCCTCGGTCTGGCTGCCTCCGCTCCCCATCCTGGACCAGGGTGAGGGTGGAGCAGAACCGTGAAAAGCCCCCTGGTGAGCTGGAGCGGCCCACCACCACCAAGGACACTCTGCTCACCGTGGACAGGCCCAAGGAGGACTGAGTCACCTGGCCTGCCCCGAGACAGATGGGCAGACAGTGGGCAGGCAGCAACTCCTGGCCCTCCCCTTCAGCCCAGCCCAGACCCTGAGTCTCTGAAGCACAAGACCAGCCGCTGGCCTTACAAGCCCCAACCTGCACCAGGACCCCCAGCCTGCACCTTGGCTCAGCCCTCACTCAGGGCCACGGAATGACAAGGGAGAACAGGGAGGGGCGCTGGGCTCAGCAGCTACTGTGCGGCCAATCTTCTAGAAAGTTCCATCTGCAGGGCTAAGTTCTGTCTTTGGCTCTCAGTGGGGAAGGCCCCTCACTGAGCCCCAGGGTTGCAGGCCTGTGACCTCACATGTCCCACCATGTGCTGGGGACTCCTGAAGACTCCCACCTCCCATTTATCTTCCACGAGCCACCCAGCTCCCCACCCTGCCCACCCCTACCAGCTGCACAGGCGGCAAGAACACACAGCTCAAAACACCAGTAACACCACAACCACCTTGGCCCCAGCAGATGGTGGGACAGAGAAGGGCTGGCAGGTCGCCTCCACACCAGGCCTGTGGGAAAGACACACACCTGGCTGGCCACACGTGGTCCACCGCCATACCAAAGTAGCAGTCACTCCAGCCAGCAGCGTGCCCTGGGAGGGTACACAGGACTGCCCCAACCACAACTTAGGGGTCCGGCTGCCTGCCATCTGCCTCTGCCAGTCTGACAGCTGCAGGGAGGGTGATGGCGCCTGGACCCAGTGCCCCTTGTGCTGTGGCTGCAGGGCCAGCTGCAGAGCCCCTCCTCACAGGCAGCTGAGGAAGGCCCTCCCTCTCTTAACAGGAGGGGTGCAATGGTCGTGAAAGGCAAGGAGACTGCCCCTTGTCCCTGGAAGGGTCTGGTGACATGACTGCCTGCCCCACCCAGCACCCTCCCTGCTGCCATCGCTCCTGTTGTCCTTCACACACACCCAGGATTAAAGTGTCCCCTGTCTACGCATGCGCCCGTCTCCTTTATGGAACTGGGGGGCCATGCCGGGGTACTGGCGCAGACACTCCCCTGGGGACGCTGTGTGCAGGCTGCACTGATCCAGGTCACATTCTGGGGAAGAGTGCCCTGGATTTCGAGTCCCCAGGAGCTAGGACATGCGCCCGTCCTCCTCAGCACAGAAGCGGGCACCAGGGGCAGGCGAGGTGCTGGGCTACAGCCGGCTGGCCAGCATCTGCAGGCATGTGTGGGCGGCGACAAAACGCCATCAACAATGAACACTTTACAAACAGTGGAGACCAAAAGCATCCCAAGTTGGAGATTCTATTTTTGAGGCTCTGAGGCAAAGGACAAATTGCTTGGAAAATTTAAGACAACACTCCTGTATCTGAGCTCTGGTCCTGGGAAGAGCCAGTGGGGGTGTCCCATGGCACCGCCAGGGGGGCCCTAGGAACCACGTGCACACAGTGGGTGAGGCGCTTACTCTCCCCGCCCCGACTGAGCACTTCAGTGACAGGCCCACCTGCAGTCAGCCTCCAAGTCACACCCCAACCAGGCCCAATTGGCATCACACCAAGAAGTCGGGGCTCCCCAGGTGCCTGGTGAGCTCCACAGGGCTGGCTGACCGTTGTCCTCCATGGTCAGCTGGAAAGCGGACACCTCCCTTCCATGTCTCAATCACCACCACCCCCCTCCCAGCCCGTGCTGAAGGCCGCTGGTAGACTGACACACACTTGCTTCTTCCAGAGGCTCAGGGCCCGCCACCCAGCACGGTTCACTGGGAGGTTGGGTCCTGCCCAGGCCCCGGCCCTCTGGGGGCAGGCCGGGAATCCCAAGCACCCCCCACAGCACAGCCGTGTCCAAGAACAGAGAGTCTGTAACTGAGTGCCTCCGAGGGCACGCCGAGGGGGCGACCACGGTTTAATGTGCCTCAGAGGCTAGGGGTGGAGGTGGCGGCAGAGCCACTGAGCTACACAGGGCTCTCTTGCACCCGGCCCTCTGCCTGCCCCTCGGTCCGCTCCTGGTTCCAGTCCTTCAGCCCTTCAGGGAGGGACGTGTCCTCATCTAGGCTGCCGGTGCCCTCCACAAACTCCTCGTAGGTGGACTTCTCCGCAAAGGGTCTCGGGCCCAGCAGCTCCACCATGTCTGCCTTCTCCAGGACCTCCTTCTCCAAGAGCCGCTGCCCCACCTGTGAAAACACACGCGCGCGCACACACACGTATGTCAGCCCCCAGCCACCGGAAGGGGCCATCTGGGACCTCACACATCGATCAGCCCTGGCCGCCCAGGGAGACCTCCCTCAGGCTGACCACCTCCAGCCCACGTGCCTTTTCCACCTGCTCGCGACAGCGCATCAGCAGCTCCAGGGTCCGGGCATGGGCCCTGCTGATGAGCTGCCGCACCTCCTCATCGATGAGCTGGGCTGTGGCCTCACTGTAGGGCTTCTCTACCAGCGCCCCGCCCTGGCGCGGTAGGTCAAAGGACACCTGGCCCAGCTTCTCACTCATCCCAAACTGGACGATCTGGAAGCACCCGGGAGTTGGTTAGCCTGAAGCCTGCACCATGCACCTAAGATGCCTGCCCACACCTGGGGTAATGCCAACGTGTGTGATGCCTCCCGCCTGCCCCGCCCCAAGGATATCACCCACGATGCTGCCGCACCCGCACCTGCGAGTAGGCACTCTGTGTGACCTTCCGCAGGTCATCCTGGGCTCCTGTGGTGATCCGTCCGAAAAAGAGCTGCTCGGCGACCCTGCCCCCCAGCAGCATGCACATTCGGTCGAAAAGCTGCTCTCGCGTGTACAGGTACTGCTCTCGGGGCAGGTACTGCGCGTACCCCAGCCCCTTCCCCCGGGGGATGATGGACACCTGCAAGAAGCAGCCAGGGCCCAGGCCACCATCACGCCTGCCCATGGGCACACAGGCCATCCGTCCTGTGGAAGGCACCCACAGAGCACCAGCCCCTCAGGCAGCACAGGACCACCTTCGCCAGGAGGAGGGGACCAGAGGGTGTGGTGGGGCAGAGCTGAGGGGGACGGCAGGACCTCAAGGAGGCGAGGGCACGAGGTGAGCAGCTACAGGGAGCTAACCTTAAGTAGGGGGTCTGCATGCTCCAGGAACCAGCCGACCACGGCGTGTCCAGCCTCGTGGTAGGCCACAGTTGCCTTCTCGCTGGGCTGCAGGATCTGCGTCTTCTTCTCCAGTCCTGGAAACAGGCTCCCCGTGAGCCAGTGGTGGGGCAGGAGGGATTGGGGGTGGGGGTTGGAAGGGGATCCTGGCCCACCACACTCATCACAAGTTCCACTGACCCCTCCCCCCCCAGTGCCTGATCCAAGGACACTGGCTTTAGCCCCATGAGAACAGGTTATGTGAGGGATTCAGGAGACACCTGTGAGGCCCCCACAGCCCCAGAGGATGCTGCCAGAAAGCTGGGGGTGGGAGTGGGGAGGATGGAGGAAGATGACAGGGGTGAAGTGAGGGCAACCAGCTAGCCCATGGAGCCACAGCCCAACAAGCAATGCAGCCCCGGTGCGGGGTTAGGCTCAGCTCAGAGCTGCCAAGACAGCAGGTGGCCGCTGAATGGGAGCTCAGGGACCCTTCTTGTGGACCCCCGGGTGTCCCCCTCTCTGGAGGTTGGAAAACCTTCTCCGCCCCAGTGTACTCTCACCCTCTGACCCACCTCAGGGTGACACAGGTGTTCTGGTCTGGCCCTGGGAGACCTTCGCCGGCTGAGGCTGTGGGGCTGAGGGCAGGGTCCAGGCTGCGCCATGGGGGCCCGGTTCACCATGGTCAGTAGCAGCAGCATCCCAGGATACTGCCCGGCCCCAGGCCTCCAGTCTGGCTCTGACCTCTAAACCGGCTCTCACAGCCACCCTATCTGCAGGTCTCACTGGAGGTCTTGGGTGGAAATTGGGCCCGGACGTGTGCAGACGTGTGGGCTGGATCTCACCTCCCAGGACCCGCTCAATGGCCTGCTCAAAGTGCTTCTCCTGCACACAGGGGCTCAAGTGTCGGGCGGCGATCAGGGCTGCCTCATTGCAGACGTTGGCGATGTCAGCCCCTGCTTGTGGCAGAAAGCTGGGGTCAGCCCTCCCCTTAGGATCGGCCCTGCTACCTCCCCTGAAAACCAGGCTGCCCAGCAAGCAACCCCTGGGGCCTGGCTGAGGCTCATGGCTCCCCTATTGCACAGCTCCCTCCATGTGGCGTTAGGGCACCTGGAAGGGGGCTGACTTAGGTTTTCCTTGAAAAGAAACGAGACAACCACAGGAGGGCAGGTGGGAGCTTGAGCCGCAGCAGGAAGAAGCGTGGCATGTCCCAGTGACCCCAGGTTCTGAGGGAAGGCTGAGGGGACAGGAGTACTGTAGGCAGCCAGCCCTGGGCTGAAGACAAGCCGTGAGGTCCATGACGTCCCCAAGAGAATTCACGTTCTGAGGACCAGTGTCACCTGTGAAGCCCGGGGTGTGTGCGGCCAGCTTCCTTGCCAGAGCATCCTTGCTGAGGCTCTCGTCCAGCTTCAGGGGGCGCAAGTGGACCTTGAAGATGGAGGACCTGCCTTTGATGTCAGGGGGTCCTGGAAGAGAGGCAGGCACCCAGGGCCACATCAGTGTGGGAGGGTGGAGGCGGTGCCCACCATCTGCTCCTGGCCCACCTCAACCCCCCCACCCACCACCCTCCCCACCCCCGGCAGGGCCACCTCAGCATGACATGGCATGGCTGCGAGAGACAGGGAGCAGGGCAGAGGGAGAGTCCTAGAGCCAGGAAGCAGGGCAGAACTAATGCAGTCCCCATAAAAACAACTCCCCAAAAACGTAGACCTAAACTCACTCAGACTTACTGCCATAGAGTCTATGCCCACTCACAGGGCCCCTAGAGGGTCGAGCAGACCGGCCCGGTGGGTTTCAAAGGCTCACTTCCTCCCCACAGAGCAGCCAGTAGGTTTGAACTGCTGACCTTGCAGTTACAGCCTAAATGACAACCACCACACCACCAGGCAGGCACCTTACATCCTGGCCCAGGTGAAGTTGGCATTCCCAAGGCCACCACTTGGCCACAGGACCTTCACGAACAGAGTCCCAGGGAAAGACTGTATACAAGCACACAGGTACAGGACCCAGAGGGCTGTGGTGAAGCCTATAGGACCACCTTTCTCTCCCAGGTCATGGAGAAAGGTTTCCTGACAATGTGCTGGAAAATACAGCTGGGACACCAGACCCAACCAGGAGCCCGCGGACCCTCCTCCTTCTAGGATGTCACCAGTCACCTTTCAGGTACCACCCGCCTCAGCCAGGGGCCCACCCACCCGTAGGTAACTAGGGCAAGATAAGTCCCAGGGGCAGCTACCGATGTAAATCTGCCGGTCGAAGCGGCCTGGCCGCATCAGGGCGGGGTCGAGGATGTCTGGGCGGTTGGTGCCAGCGAGCACAACGACATTGGTGGAAGAGTTGAACCCTGGATACAGAGAGGCAGGTAGCACCTGAGCAGACTGTAGGCCAAGTCCCTAGTCACCTCCCCTCCTCCCGCCCCACCTTCAGGTACATCCCCGCACACCCTCCCTGGCTCCGAGTGCTGGGAGGCGGATGAGGAAAATGAGACACCTGCCCAGAGCTAGACTTGAAGGACTGCCCTGCGGTGGCCATCCCTCCAAGGCACCAATGGCTGGCTAACTGGGCGCCCTGCTGGGACCAAGGGAGGGCAGACTTTTCATCCTGGCCACAGCTCCCAGGGCTGGATGGCCAGTGCTCTCCCTGTGATGGGCTTCATTTGTCTCCTACTTTCTCTGTCATATTCTGGAATGTCCCAGAACCACCTGGGCCTTCCCCCAGGGAGCATCAGGCTGGGCCCACAGCCCTCACTCACCGTCCATCTCCACAAGCATCTGGTTCAGTGTGTTCTCCTGCTCGCTCTGGCCCCCAAAATGCCCCCGGCCACGCTTCCTGCCAATCGCGTCAATCTCGTCGATGAACAGGATGCACGGAGCGCTCTTCCTGGCCATCGCAAACATGTCGCGGACCTACAGCAGGGAGTCAGAGGCAGTCTTGCCCGAGCGCGGCTGCGACAAGCCCACCTAGCCCTGCCAGCTCTCTGTGTCCCACTCCCACAGGGTCCCGTGCTAGTGCAGGACCCACACACTCTGGCCACCAACAGCTGTTGCCAGCCTCCATCCACCCACCCTGGCTGGCCCAACGCCGACAAACATCTCCAGGAACTCCGACCCGTTGACGGTGATGAAGGGCACACTGGCTTCCCCTGCGGTCGCTTTGGCCAAGAGGGTCTTCCCGGTACCAGGGGGTCCTGTGAGCATGGCGCCCTGGAACGAGAACAGGGAGCAAGCGTAGTCTCCAGGTGTGCTTACTGCGACTGTTTCCTCACACAGCTCGCTGCTAAGGGTCATTAACTCAGCCAAGACCTTGCCCAATCTTAGAGGCTCCCAAGACAAGCTCACATGCTACGGACACAGCGCAGGACCGCTCAAGCCCCCTGGCCCCCACCCAGTGGGCGAGGAGACAGGCCAGTGGTTTCTTTTGTTTTTTTTAATCATTTTATTGGTGGCTTGTAAACAGGCGAGTGATTTCTGAGGGGAAACTCCCCGGGTGGCACTGTGGGACCTAAGTGGGTGAGCTGTCAACTCTTCCGGGTCCTACCCCTGGGACTCAGTGAGGCAATCCCTTCTCTTCTCTGATACCCTTCATGACAACAGCGAGACTTCTGAACAGGGCAGGCTCCATTTTCTGTCCCCATGTGACTTCAAGTTGGAGCCTCGAAAGGGGGTGCTGTGTGGCTTCATAAGAATCTACACACTCATGGGTGGGGGCCCAGACCCCACAGCCCTGAGGAGAGTTCACACAGAGCCCCCACCCACCATGCAGAAGGGCTCTGCACCACAAGCTCAGGAGCCAGCCTATTAGCAAAGAATGTTCTAGAAGAGGCATGCTGATGGAATTCCTGGACAGAAAACGCGTAAGGAAAAGCTCACGGTCACACGCCACTGTCCACAGCCCTGAATGACCCTGGGGCATCATCTCCCTGCCCACCAGGAGACCCTTGGCCAGTTGGGAAGCTTCTCAGCAGCTGAGAAGCCTACCCTCTTTTTCACGCATACTCCTATTACAAGCACCTGAGAACTCTGAACCCCTCAAGGCCCAGCCCCTGCAACTCAAGCTAATGAGGGAGTGACAGCTGTCTGAGGGCCTCGTCAGCCTCACTACCGCCCAGCTGCCACAGTCAGCAGTGCACTCCTGCTCGGCACCCACACCTGCACAGGGCAGCAAATCAAACCGGGCTACACAGCCACCTGGGGCTACGATGAGTGTCTGCACCAAACTCCAGATGGAGTCCCACTCAGCGAACGGGCTGTGTGCAGCTAAGGTAGGACTAGACCCATATCAGTGCCTCACAGTGCCATGGGTCCCAGGCCTTCCCATCGCTCACTGCTTCTCAACGGCACCAGATGCCAACTCTTCCCCACAGGCCCAGAGGGCCATAACCGCGTGCTGAAGCAAAGCTAAAGCTGTCAGAGCCTAGCCAGCCCAGCTCCCCAAGTGTGGGCCTCGCTTGGCAGGCTGCCTGGAGGTGTCCGCACTTCCAGCAATCAGTACCTTGGGGATTTTGGCTCCTAAGTCTTGATATTGCTTTGGGTTTTTCAGGAAATTCACAAACTCCATGATCTCCAACTTGGCCTCTTCACAGCCAGCTACGTCGGCAAAGCGCACATCCACACTGTTCTTTAGGATGCGGGCCGTTGTCTCTCCCACGCTGAAGAGGCCCCCGCCACGCCCACTGCGCCCAGCCCCCATGGGGCCCCTCCGCACGGCATACAAGAGGATCCCCACCAGGAGCAGGGTGGGCACCAAGCTGCGAAAGAAGGAGCTGGGAACCAAAAAAAACAAAACAGCATCAGGGCGACTCAAGAACTTGAGGCCGACGTAGAACAGGCTGTGCTAGGACGCCATTCTGCGACACATGACACAGTGCATGTTCCTTCGGGTTTCAACGTCCACGTACGGACTGTGGCATTCCCCAGGGGCCGGGCCTCATGGTGGGGCGATTTAACACTGGGATACCTGGAGAGACTGCGGTAGCCACAGCGGACACCTTGCCCTTTGCGAGGTAACTGAGCTCCCGGTTCAGCTCTCCCCTCTCTTCTCTCTCATAGGCCAAGGAGCACAAGGAGGCTGAGGGCTGAGGCCTCCTGAACCACCCGCCCGCTGTCAGCATCACTCGTGCTCCAGAGCAAACCACATAAACACACCGTCCTGCGCGACCAAAGGAGGGAGGCCTGAGTCCACAAGATGTGGCTGCCCAACTGGACTGCAGACAGCATGGGCCCAGCGGAACTCTGCCTGTCCCACAGGGACAGAAGTGACTTGAGGCACACAGGTGGCCCCAGGCTGGCCAGAGGGACCTGGCATCACACATTCAGGGCAGAAGGGACTAGAGTTGGGAACCCAAGGCCCAGGGGCTCAGTAAGGACAGGGGCCCCTGTAGCTTCTGGGGACCCCAGAGGCTTCCTAAGAAGGGACATTTCTGCTAGCGTGACCCCGAGAGCCAAAGCTCGAATCTTCCCGCTGCTCTACACTGGCCCCAGGGAGACAAGCGCCGACTCTGCCCCTCGCTGCACACACAGCAACCACTGGCTCACAAGCAGCCCGGCGGCCCGGCCTCAGGCGTGCTCACCCGTCGCTCTCTGTGGTGTACACAACTGCGGCGTGGTTGGCCGGCTCGATGCCCAGCTCCCACTGCGCTGATTCCAGGTTCCGCTCAAACGTGTCCACACTGCCAATGTTGAACCACACCGACTTCTACCAAGACACAGAGAGCTGACAGCCAGTAGAAGGGGCCTTGGCCCCCAGCCTCCTCTGCAAGTGCTTCCTCCAGCAGGGCCCCTCCCCAGCCCACCTTCCACAGCAGGGCTGAGCCCTGTAGCTGAGAGCGTGGAGCTCCAGGATCAGAGTCTGACACACTGTAACCACTGCTGGGACCTGCCCCTGATGACATCTTGCTGTGCTTGCTTTTACCGGTGGCCACAATCTTACACGGGACCAACTGCAAGTCTGTTGCCCATCAACAGAAACACTAGCAAACCGG
>NW_022106189.1:48395523-48398145 GCF_000313985.2 Echinops telfairi | reverse complement strand
TCCTTTAAACAACACAGAAACCACCGCTGCCAGGAAAGCTCACCTCTGCCGCCCCAGGGGCAGGAATGACTCGCACATACTGCTTGTTCACCACCTCCAGTCGGTCCACCTGGAGAGAACAGCGGAGGTGAAAGGGGGCCTCGGATGTCTTCCCCTGGCCCTTGGACGCGCCCAGCTGGGGCAGGATGCTGCTCCCAGCAGTGAGCAGAAGAGGGGCCACTCCACACCACTGCGAGGGCCCACAGGGATGTGAGAGCAGAGCCCGCTACTGAAGACCAGGCCAGTGCTCAGGGCCCTGTCTGCCCAGAGACACACAGTGCAAAAAGGCACAGGGTCTGAGCTGTTATGGCAACAAGGGCAGCGCTTGTCTGTTCACACCCAAAGCAGGTGTGGGTTACACAAGTAGTGAGAGTGAACCCAACATGAGCTCCTGGCCCTGTGGTCAGTCCACACAGCGGGCACAGCGCACCCCAATGACGACCCGGCTCCGGGTCCTTTCTGGAGCAGTCGCACCCACGGTCTGTAGCCTGGAGAGGGAGCAGGAGGGCTCCGCACAGCCCGAGGCGTCTTATGGGGTGGGGGTGGGGGGCTCCGAGCTCTGGTGCTGCAGCCCAAGGGAGCACAAGGCAGAGAGCTCCGGGCTCGGCCTGGCCAAGCTATATTCCTGGCTTGGGACTTGTCCAAAGGAGACAGCAATGATCAGCCACGCAACTTGGTCGGGGAGGGACTTTCCTAGGGACATCACTGAATGGGGAGCATCTGGGAGCCAACCTGTGCTGCGTGTCTCTCCGTGAAGCCCCCCAAGAGTGGAGGGATGTGCACAGTGCTCCCTGGCCCCAAAGCAAGGAGCCCCTCTGGCGGGGAAACCCATGATCAGCAGTAATGGGAGGGGCAAGTACAGGCATCCTGTCCCGCAGCCCCAGGCCCAACCCCCCACCCCCACCCGGCCCAGTGCACAGCCTCTCACCAGACCGCGGGCCAGGTAATACTGCACAAAGTGCTTCCAGCTGATTTCTTTTCCGGGGTCTCGGAAGTAGAAGTACAAGAAGCCCGTGGCCAGGCCAGCCCCCAGCACGGCCAGGCTTCGGAAGTCCTTGTCATCCCACGGGAGCTCGCCCTGCCAGGGGAGTGGGGAAGTTGGGGGCTTGGGTCAAAGGGCAATGAAGAAATCCTTCCATTGTTCAGTTTCTCACTGGCTCTGCCAGGCATATGAGACCCGGCACGGTGCCAACCTGTGGAGGAGATGCTGAGCAGCCGAGTGCCTCTCTCCCAGCTCTCAACACCAGGTCCTTGAATCTGACCTTCCAAAAATTAAACCTTCCTATAAGCTCCCTCCCAAATAAGCAGTGCGCTCACACCGGCGGGGCCCTGCCGCAGCCAGGCCTGTGGCCTACCTTCTGCAGCCGCCTCCACCAGTCAGCACCATCCCGCCGGCCGCCTCTCTGGCCACCATCGCCCCCGAGCCCAGCACCCTTGGGTTCACCAGTTTCTAAGAGGAAACAGGTTGACTTTAGAAAGCCAATGCATATAACTACAGAGAGAGGAGTCAGGGGCGCAAGGCCCCTCCTCTCCCCCTGCCAACAGCCAGGGGGCCTTCTGGAAGCACACAGGGGTGGGGAAAGGAGGGGCAGCCTTGTCCAGCCATGAAGGAAGGACAGATGCCTAGCACCCCCACCCCTGAGGTGGGGGCTGAGCATCAGTACACACCACAGACCCAGGTTTGGCCTCTGCAGTTGGGAGGGACTACACCCAGAGTGACTCGCGTGGCTGGGCTGGACACCAGGTGCTTGCTGGGCTTTCCCCTCCGGCACTTCACAGACACCTCCTGCCTCCTAGGGCTGGTGCCAATGACTCGCCCCTGAGGGGAAATGGACACTACTGACAAGGGGCTGCTGACGCCCCGCAGACTCACTCGCTGTCCACAGACCAAGATACCATCGCACCGTTTCTGGCTGGCCAGCATATGGGGGACAGAAGGAAGCCTTGGGGCTGCTGCCCGCTGGCACTTAGCAGGGGCTCTCACTTCTTCTGCACAAGTGCCTCCTCTTGCTGCAGGTCCACCGGGAACTGACTTCCAAGACCCCACCTGGTAGCTGGGGCTGAAGTTGGGGTCATGCCTGCCTGAGCAACTCCGAGCACCACCTCACAGGTCAGGTGCTTAAATCACCTCCACCGGCACCCCAGGAGGAAGTGACACACAGTCCTGTGGTGGGGAGCTGGCCATACCTGGGCGAGGGCATCAGGACAGACAGGTCGGGTCTGTGGTGGGCAACCAGATGCTGGCCTGGCCTGGCAGACAGAGGCCAGCTCTGTGGCAGGCCCACCCACAGCTCATTCCGGCCCATCCCCTGCCACCACCTCCCCCAGGTATGCAGGGCTGGCCAACTGACCTTTCTTGGGAGTCACTGGTTTTTCTGAGTCTGTGCTTCTTCCACTCCTCTGGAAGTACTTCTCAAGGCCTTGGGGACAAAACACTGAGGTTGCAATACTTACTGGCAGGGTCACACCGGATAGCACCACCACCCCTCTGTCCTATCAGGATAGCACTCTCCCTCATCTTCCTGCCCAGACTGCATAGCCTCAGGGCAGCTCAGGGGCCCAGTGAGACTGCAAAAGGGGCAC
>NW_022106189.1:48381780-48395423 GCF_000313985.2 Echinops telfairi | reverse complement strand
TAGGACAGGATGGGGAGAGGAGACCCACTGAGATTCCAACAGGGGTGCCTGAGGGAAAGCGGTCCTAGAGAACTCGGCAGAGGCACTTCAGGGTGAGACTCACCTTTAGGTAGCGGAAAACAGGATGCTGGCCCCACCCTCAGAGCCAGCTGTCCACAGAAGCTTCGCTGGAGGCCCTGAAAGGGGAGGGAGGGTCAGTGCTTTCTGTGGGCGGGCGGTGGGTTTCTCTCCTGGAGACGAGGCTCCTGGAGCCCAGGGCAAGAACACTGGCAGCCTGCTCTGTGCTTCATAGCCCACTTACAACCAGGCCAGCAGTTCACACTGACTCAAGTCAGGAATTTTACCGCACCGCCCTTGAGCAGCAGGACACACCTCCCAGTTCCCACCTAAGCTCCTTGTTCATGGAAAAGAGCACAGCCAGAGAACAAGTCTGATTCTAGGGCTGAGGTCACAGAGAGCCAAAACCTGGGCCCTATGACTTGCCCACTGGTCAGCCAGGGGGCCGCACGCCGTCCAGACCTGGGCCTTCTTGGACCAAGACTGCCCAGGGCGGGTCACCTGACACGAATGCTGGACAGGAGAGGACGGGGGCACTTTAGATGCTCTGGAATCATAGGTCTTAGGCCTTTACACAAACACGACAGCATTAAGAGCCACCACAACAAAAAAATGCCAACTCCCAAGCTCCTTTGAGAAGACATGTGTTTGGAGCAGTATCGACTGCACTCCACAAACCAGCAAAGCCTGAGTCAGCACTCTCACCCAGCCAGCGGGTCCTGCACACACGGCAAGCACCAAGCCTGTACCTCGGGCGGAAGTACCCCGACGTCCCCAGCAGAACCCCTGTGGGCTAACAAGGTGAGGCGTAGCCAGAGATGACATGTCATCTACTCAATCCTGCAACCTCGGGACCTCCCAGGAGATGCGTGGACAGACAGACACACAGGCTGACCAGGTGCCCACGAATAGATGCAGGTCTGACAAAGGGTATTTGTTCGTGCATATTTATTCTTTCAAAAAAGAAAGGAACAAACAAAACTAGGAGAGAGTGAAAGGTGCTGGCTGCAACCATGGTCACAATGCCCCCACCTCCCAATCCCCCTAGGGCGGGCCTGCCTACTGCAGCCCGTCTCCAGCACCTGGAATGCAGCTGCATGCAGCTGGGAGCATGAAGACACCTAGGAGACATGTCTGGTCGGGGGTTCAGCCCCACCTACCACTCCACTAGAGAAAGATGAGGCTCTCTGCTCCCAGAAAGATTTTTAACCCTGAAAACCCTACCCAGAGCCGCCATGAGTCAAAATGCCAATTGTCTCCTTAGGGTACCTTCAAACAAAAGGGTCCTATCACAGCCGTGTTGGGCTGTTAACTGTGAGGTCAACAGTTCGAAACCAGCAGCTGCTCCTGGGAGAAAAAGGCAGCTTTCTCCTCTCATAAAGAGTAACCATCCCAGAAGCCCGCAGGGGCCATTCTACCCTGTCCTTCAGCGTTGCTGTGAGTCAGACTTGACTCCCTGGCAGTGGCTTTCCAGGGGGTTGATGGGCCACTTAGATCCAAGGCAGAGAAGTCAGCTCAGAAGGCTGTGGGCCTCCAAAGGGGTCAAAGGGCTACAATGAAGAGGTTGTGAGAAAACCTAAGTGCAATGATGAGGGGAGAGGTCAGAAAAGCTGCAGGGAGGGATTTTTTTCCACCCAAACATCACACCTGCTCATTCTTCTAGGTTAGCAAGAGCTGTCGGAGGGAATGTCATTGGGAAACCACTTCCCAGCCCCCTCTCGCCCGACAGACTTAATTTTGCCCCCAAACTCAAAAAGCACATCCAAGGAATGCCATTTGAGCCCCTTGGGGAGGATGCTCAGACTGGCATTTGGATATGGCACAGGCCTGCGTGCAGGTTCGTCAGGGATCAGCAGCGACCAGAGACCCAACTCAGCAGGACAGTGCGCATTGCCAGCATCACCCCCCCAGCACAAGCGGCTAAGTTCAAGCCCAGGGCACCAAGAGTGGGCACTCAAACACCAAGGTGGAATGGGAGGGAGGCCACTGTGGGAATATGAGCAGCAAGAGGAAGGTGCACGCATGTACTCTCACAGCAAGCGGGGGACAGGTCAGAGGGGGGTGATGTGGGTAAGGAGGGGTTGCACGGGGTAAGGAGGGGTTGCACGGCTGCACGCTGCGTGGAAGAATAATGAGACAAGGATGACCTGGAGATCACCGTGTGGAGGACAAGTAGTCAATCTCAAAAAGACATGCAGTGCGTGGGGACTTCAGTACTTACAGCCCCGGAAGGTTTTCACCCTAGCGGAAGCAGTCTTTGGGGGTGAACAGGGTGGGAAGGGAAGGAAAGGTGAGTCACTGACAAGAGAGCAGACACATACTCACTCAGGTGAGGGGAAGGCAAGGAGACGGAGGTCAGTGGTGGAGACTGGAATCCATATGACAAAAACCAGACAGATGCATCATTCAACGAATAACGGATTTGCTTTCACCATAAAAAGTAAACTCCAAACTCCAATACAAAACAACAAGCTCTGCCAACGAATCCATTCCGACTGACAGTGACCCTACAGAACAGAGTTCAAGTGCCCCTGCGGGTTTCTGAGGCAGTATTGATGGGAGAAGACAGCCTCATCTTTCTCCCTCGGAGTGGCAGGGGCTTCCGCGGCCTTTTCAGTTAGCAGCCCCACTCCTCACCCACCCGCTTCCAGGCCCGGCCCGCAAAGAGTGAAACAGGGGAGTGGCAACTGTGCTCCAGCACATAGGTAACTGTGCTGGAATCGAGGCACACACACCAAGTAGTGTGTTGGAAAATGTATAAATCTGAGGGAGATGTTATGCCAAGAAACAAGAGCTTCACATTTTCATTTTTCTGTTTGTTTTTAAAGGTCTCTAGGATTTTGTAGCAATACTTTTTGACAGGGCCCCGGTGGTACAGTGGGTTATGTGTCGGGCTGCCCACCACAGGTCAGCGGTTGGAATGTGCCAGTCCCTCCACCAGAGGAAGGCGAGGCTTTCTGCTCGTGTCAGACACCCACAGGGGCAGTTCCACTCTGTCTGTGAGTCGTAAACGACTCTGTGGAAGTGAGTTTGTTTTGGGGGCTTTGGTAGGGAAACCAAATGACTTGGTATGGGTCTTCTATCCATAGCCTTTGTAAGGCCCACCAAATGACTGGGTGGGACCATGCAAAGAGGGCATATTTAACTCTAGTACAGAGGGATGGTCAGCTTTGCCATTCCGATGGGTATCAAGAAAGAGAGGCATTTCAGAAACAAGAATGGAGAATCCCCACAAGAAAGAACGAGAGGCGAAGCATGCCTGTGATCACTGTGCAGAGGCAGCGCTAAGACCATGAGACAGAACTGCAGGCTGCCAGGCTCCTGGAAGTAGTAACACGCTGAGTGCCTCTAGGAGAGAAGCTAGTTTGCAGAGTGAGGGCACTTTTGGGACATTTAGCAGCTCTAAAGAGCTTTGTAATATTTGCCTGAGCCAGGCAGAGGCAGGGGTGCCACACCTACCAGAGAAGTGTCCTGACTTTACAGCCTGGTAGCTTCCCTCCAACAGACCCCAAACTCGCGGCCATCAGTTGATGACTGCTCAAAGCAGCCCTATAGAGCAGGGGAGAACTGCCCCTGCGTTTCCAAAACTGTCACTTCTCACAGGAGTAGAAAGTCCCATCTTTCTCCCTCTGGTATGCTGCTGGTTTTGAACTGCTAACTTTTTGGATCACATCCCAACTCATAATCACTACGTCACCAGGGCTCCAGTTAGCTTTACTAATAAACTCCATAATCATGCATATTGTGTGAGGTCCATGTGGCCACTGCGATAATCACTGAGCCCTGCAAAGCAGTGTACCTCAGGGAAGGGTGGTGTCCTGGTAAGCACAGGAGGGCGGAGGCAGGTCTGGCCCGTCTCACAGGTGCCACCCCTGGGCAGACATGGAGGTAGATTCTTGCTACCTCCTGCTAAGGAGGTCACATCCCTCACATACATCAAAGGCAGAGCATGCCTATGGTGGATCAGCATGCCCCCAGAAAGGCTCACACTGATGCACGCCGCCGTAAGAGGGATGAACTTGGAAAGCATTATGCTGAGCATCTCAATCATCTGAAATAAGCAAGTAAAAATAAATAAGCAAGTAAACAGAAACCAACATTCATTCATGGCTACCAGGAGTGGGAGGGAGAAGAAATGGCTTGGAAGACATTGAATTCATTTAATGGCAGTGAGATATTTTAAAAAAGGATGTTCATCATGTGACCCGAGATGAAGTGCCATCAGGTCCTGCTATGCTTCCAGACTCAACTCCCAGTTGCAAAAAGGTCATAGTCAGTGCAGGGCACAGGCTAACAGGTCGCCTCCTAAACAAAGTGTCCCTGCAGGATGGCCGGCCACAGGGCACCACACCTTTTAACTGTAACACACATTGTTACTGTCCCCTCAGCCAACAAACCATCACATGTCCCTGCCGGTCCTGTTCACCATCCTGGTTAGTAGATTGTCTACCTAAAGAGAGACGGATGAATGCTTGAGGCTGGGGCAGAAGTCAAAAGATCACCCAACTTCCTCTCGCCCTCATAAATCAAAACTCTGCAAGCCTCGGACTCACCAGTGAGACAGTAGGCTTGTCGACACTCAGCACACAGCTGACTTCAACAGTGAGTGAGTGACTCCGCCCTCTGCCCACCTGCTGGCAACAACTTCTCATACACACAGTCTCCATAGAGATGTAAGAGAGAGAGTCTGTTCTTGAGGACATAAGAGAAAACGAATCCAAAGAATCTTCCTAGTACTGCCTGGAGACCATAGCATGTTCCTGGGACATGGGCCGCATTAAACTTACATATCTATATAATACAGATACACTTTCACATCCATCCAGTGTGATCACTGACCATGGGGAAGTGCCACTGGAAACCACAGCAATCCTTTCACAGGGCAGAGTGAGTGGAGCCCAGAGGAAGAGATCTGTATGGTGCCTAAGACTGAGGCACTGGAGCTAGAGAGGCCTGCATTGCTAGGCCACCGTTGGTCTCTACTCCTCTTCCATAAACCAGTCTCTGGCAGCACTTACTCACAGAATGGCTGTAGGCTTTTACACCAAATAGCAGGTCCGTGCCCTGGAGCCGTGAGTCTAGTTAATAACCACTCCACGGGGAAATGTATCAAATCCAATGGACACAAACATGAAAGCAACTGTGAGGATGGCCAGGTCCGGGCAGTGCTCATGGCTGCCATTCTGCTGTAGATGGACCGTCACTGTGAGTCAAAACTGATGCCACCTCCACCAAGTGGAACAGAGAACGAGAAAAACTTATTTAGGAGGGTAGCCAACAGAGCATCCAACAGAACCAAGCTGGTTAGTGGGTTCTTGAATTACCCTGATTTCCAAGTGATATTTATATGAATTTCTGCTAGGTAGCAGGGCAGTGATTCTCAACCTCCCTAATGTCGCGACCCTTTAATACAGTTCCTCGAGTTGTGGTGACCCTCTCAACCATAGAATTATTTTCACTGCTACTTCATAACTGTAATTTGGCCACTGTTATGAATCTGGTGACCCCAGTGAAAAGGTCATTCAATCATAAAAGGGGTCACGACCCACAGGTTGAGAACCTCTGAGATAGGGGGTTGTTCCTCTCCATACCTAGAGGACCCCCTACAGGAAGTTGGGAGCCAATGAAGGCTACATGGCATGCGCAAATTCAGGCCCTGGAGCCTGGAAGGCAGTGCACCTGGGTGGGCCCAATCTAGGCCAGGTGGGCTTAATTCAGCCAATGGGGTCAACCAGCACCGTCGACCATGCTTCCCATTGGAGGGTCTTAAAAAGACTGGAACCTGGAGACCACCTGCTCTTTTCCAGCTGCTCCTCTGCAGTTCCGCCTGGCTGGGCCATGATTCCCCCCCACCCCCGTTGCCATGAGGGTGCCTGTGTTCAGTTTACTGTAATGCCTGAAACTGCTGCTATCCTATATAAAAACCCACTTGGATCACAAACTATGCTTGGCGTGAATTCTTTCTTGTGAGAAGTCAAGGATTGAGGCATTTCCCACAGAGGAATCTGACATTCCTTTTTAGAAGAGACAAGAGACAGAAAGTCTCAAATATAGCTTACAGAGAACACGTATTGAGTCTTTAGCAGGGCAACGGTATCTCCAGAAGGGGGAGATCATCAGCAGGAGGTCACAATGGCACCCAAGCATTTAGAGAGACTCAAACGAGTATTAAACAGGACACAGACAGGAAAGGAGGTCACAAAAGCATGACTGGTGGCAGGTCAATATGTCATTGTTGTACGCAGGACTGCAGAAGCAGGAATGGAAACATGATTGGGACACACACGCTATGCTAGACAGAAGAGCTTACCGATTGGTACAGAGCCCTCCAGTTAGGTAATCAGGATATGACTCGGGACTCCCCCAAGTTCCACCAAGGACACACCCAGGCAATTCTTTAAGGCAGGGGAGGGGAACAGCAGGCCCAGAGCCCATATAAGGCCCACAAAATCATCAATACCAGCTAACATCACATACCTGACCAAAGAGCAGCAGTTCCAGCCATCACATCACAACTATTCTTTCACTCAATCAACAGAATTGATTCTAACTCAGAAATGCCACGGTGGGTTTCAGAGACTAACAATCTATGGGAACAGAAAGCCTCATCTTTCCCCTAAGGAGCAACGGGCAGTTTTGAACAGCTAGGTGTGAGTTAATTAAATATGTGACCAGTAAGGCCTGCGAATGATATATCAATATCCAAATGGCAGTAAAGGTTCCCCACCCCAGCTCTAGGGGGTAGGCATCCTCTCTGGACTGGTTAGGGCAGTGATGGCAATCCACATTACGCACTCGGCCTGAGGGCAGGGCCCTTCACATAGTTCACATCAGAAAGACGTCAAAGGAAGCTTGAGTCCAGTGGAGACTCAACATCGAACTTCCAGCTAGCCTTCTGCAAACGTAGTGCTCAGAACTATAATATACTTCTAACCATGAGTCGTGTTATAGCCCATATGCAGGTGGGCTATACTTCCTAAAACATTTCCGACTACAAAAAGCCAAAAGACGCAGTAAGAGCATAAAACATAGTGAGCACATGAAAGAATAGTTCTGCAATTCATTATCTGGGGGCCAAAGTCTCATCTTTCTCCCTCAGAGCAACCAGTGGCGTCGAACTGCCAACCTAAGAGGTTAGCAAGCCAATGCAACGCTCACTACCCTACCGGGATCCTCTGAAGCACAGAAGCCCCATGAGCAAGACGCTGCATTATTGAGGCCAGGTCAACCTAAGTCTATGGGATAAAGAAGGTCTCGCAGTTCAAACTCTCGGTGCACGATCGAATCTGTTTGATAAGCAGCCCAGTGAGTGACATGTCGGAGGAGGCTGTACCCCCGCGGAGCACCCCAAGAAGCCGGAGCGAGATGCCCGAGATGACCAGCTTGGGTGATGGTAGTGGAGGGACTCAAACTTACATCGATCCAAGCGACACTGGGCAGGGATGGGGGCACCTGTCCAGTTTGAGGGCAGTGGGTAGTGGCTGGGGGGAGCAGAAAGTGGGACGAAGCGGGTCCGAGAGGGCAGTGCAGAAGGAGGCTGAGTAGCCGAGCTTCGGCAGAATCATGAGGCGGGGCCACTTCACTGGGAACGCACCCCACCACCACCACCCCCTCGAACTGGCCGGCGCACCACGATGGCGTCACTAGCGCGTCGAACGCAGTCAGGGCCCGCCCCCTCCGCCCGGAACCGACTGACAGCGCCCCCTGCTCACCTCCTGGGCGGTGCCGAGGGGCCTCACGCTGGTGCTGGCTGTTCGGAAGCCTCCTAGGCCACGACCGCCGCATCTCCACAGCACAGTGAGCGGCCTGGCCAACGACCGCCCGCCGGCTGCTGCCACTAGGCGGTGCGACATCCCCCGCCCCCGACTGCGCGCCGCTCGGGCGCGCGCACGCGCAACACGGAAAAGGTCACAGTCGCCAAAGCTCCTGCGCGTGCGCAAGGGACCCAGGTACCGCCCAGGGACCTCTGTTTAGATGTCTACTTCACCGCCGGACCCTCGAAGGAGTTAAACAGGAGCGCCGCCTTATCTTACCCAGGCACCTGAGCACAGAAAACCCGGCGACGGACTAGAGCTAGGCGCGGAAGGATAAACAGCTCCACTGGACTTTTTAAGAGTCTGGCACATCTAAGGACACCTACTTTCGGGGTCCTCCCTGGGAAGTGGCTCACAAAAGTGAGAGCCTCATCTCAGCGCCGCCCACCAGCTCCCGGCTTCGTAGCTGTACCTAGGTGTTGCGCAAAGGCGCCGACTTTTTGTTAAACCTCGCAGTACTCACCCTCACGGGTTGCATGTTAGCGCTCGGAACGACGCCACTGCTGGCAGGCCCGTGGTGTTGAGGCTCCACAGGGACGTCAGCCCATTTCTCCGTTTTCTTTAACAGATTAGGCGAGGGTGGTCACAGGCTTTATTGCTCCTAGACAGCTATATAGTTCCATTACATCTGAGAGCAAACATGCCTGGGAAAAGGCCTCTAAATGCATCTGTCATCCTCAGGGCCAAAAGGGAGCGCAAGGCCATCACCCTCGACATCAAGTTAGAGGTGCTGCGGCGCTTTGAAGTGGGTGAGAAGCTCAGCCAGATCGCCAAGGCCTTGGGCCTCGCAGTCTCCACAGTGGCGACCATACGGGACAATAAAGAAAAAATCAAAGCGAGTTCACAAGTAACTACCCCCCTGAGAGCCTCGAGGCTGACTCGCCACCGGAGTGCGGTGATGGAGAACATGGAGCGCTTGTTGAGCGTGTGGCTGGAAGACCAGAGGCAGCGGAACGTGCCACTGAGCGTTGCCATCATCCAGGAGAAGGCTAAGAGCTTGTTTGATGACTTACTGCGTGAACAGGGCGAGAGCTCTCTGACAGAGAAATTCAGTGCCAGTAAGGGGTGGTTTGTGCGCTTCAAGGAGCGCCACTGTTTACCTCACTTCAAGATGAACAGCACCCCTCCGGGCAGCAAGGTGGAGACGTATCCAGAAGTGCTGAAAAGCATCCTTGAAGAAGGTGAGTACACCCCTTGGCAAGTGTTTAATGTCGATGAGACAGGGCTTTATTGGAAGAGGATGCCCGAAGGAACCTTTCTTTCTGTGCAGGAGAACTTAGAGCCAGGGTTTAAGTCATCCCAAGATCGCCTGATGCTGCTTCTGGGAGGCAATGCTGCTGGGGACTTCCGGCTGAAGCCCCTGCTGGTGTACCACTCGGAAAACCCCATGGCTCTGCAGGGGTACTCCAAACCCAACCTGCCTGTGATTTGGCGCTCAAGCAAGAAGGCCTGGGCTACCACAGGCATCTTTCATGAATGGTTCATGTATTTTTTCTGCCCTGCTGTTGAAAAATACTGCACTCAAAATAACCTCACCAACAAAGCCTTGCTCATCCTAGACAGCGCACCATGCCACCCAGTGAACCTGAGCGATCTGTCCGACAATGTCCGAGTGGAATATCTTCAAGACAGCACGGCTGACGCCATCCAGCCCATGGGTCAGGGTGTAGCCTCCATTTTCAAGGCTCATTACCTCAGAAGGACTTTTGAGCACATGCTGGAAGCAACCGATGGAGCAGATGAAGCCACAGTCGGAGAGTTCTGGAGGAACTATGACATCATGGACGCCATGGACAACATCACAGTGGCTTGGGAGGCACTCAAGCCTTCAACCATGAACTGTGTGTGGAAAAAGATTTGGCCTGAGTGTGTTCGGTTCCACAGTTTTTCCCCAACAGACAATATTGCACAGATTCGACAAGATATCGTGAGCCTTGCTAAGAATGTGGCCTTAGAAGAGGTTGTGGAAGCGGACGTGGGCCAGCTGCTGCAGTCCCATGAAGAAGATCTCTCAAATGAGGAGCTGATGCAGCTGGAACAGGAGCGGGCAGCAGGAGAACAAAAGAGTGAAGATGTCCCCCCCGCCCTGCGCCAGCTGACCACAGAGGCTCTGTCAGTAGCCCTCTCCCATTTTGAGGCCGGCTTACAGATTCTTACTAGTAACGGCCCTGATGATAAGTGGATGTTGAAAGTCTCTAAGTCAGTCAGTGATGCAATAAACTGCTACCGGGAGTTATACAGTGAGAAGAAGCGGCGTTCCAAGCAGCTGTCTTAGGTAGCATAACCACATGTGAAGAGTTTCAGGTTATGCTACCTGAAAAAGTTCTGACTTGGAACCATATTGATATGTCAAATACATATGGGAGGAAAAACTATACAATGGACTCTTACTTAGGCCATATTTCCAATTAGCAATCACAATGAAGGGTGACAAACACTAAACCAAGTATGCTAAATATCCATTAAATACTAAACTCTAGTTGTTAGACTTCTTTTTCATGAGCCGTGGCTTAGCAATTCTCAAAGACCCTTCCGTGTGTTGTAGGATTGGGCAGATAGGTAAATCTCTATCGTGGAGAGTGGAGTTGAGCGTCTGATCTTAGTTGCCACCACCACTCTCACATAAGGAAGTCAGGGTCCCTTGGCAGAAGGGCTGCTCTCGGGCCTGGAATAGAAAGTGGTTTAGGCCTGGAGGCTTTATTACACTAGAGAGAGTGCTGAGCTGACAGGAGCCGGTCAAAAGGATAAATGAGAAAAGTCATGGGGGGCTTCCAGGGGCCCAAACCTGGGACTTGTTGGTTTGTTTGTTTTTCCAGTTTATAAATGTGCAGGTTTATTTCAAGCAAAAGGTGTTCAAACGCGTTCCTGTGATCAGTGAATGGGCACAGAAAAGTTCTCAGTGACAAGCTCCCAGTGGGTTCCGACTCATGGGCAACTCTGTAGGACAGGATAGAGCTGCTCCTGTGGGTTTCTGAGACGCTAACGCTATAAGGAAGAAGAAAGCCCCGTCTTTCTCCTGAGCAGCGGCCGGTGGTTTTGAATTGCTAGCCTTGTGGTTAGTAGTCCAATGTAACCACTATGCCATCAGTGCTCCTTTAGTCTCCCTCTCCCATCCCCACCCCCACCGCCACCCCCACAAAAACCCCTAAACTCACTGCCATCAAATTTATTCCTACTCATAGCGAGAGGTGACAGCCTCTCTATCTCCCTCAGAGCTGCTGCTGGTTTCAAACTGCCCATCCTGAGGTTAGCAGCCCACCGTAGCCACTGTGCCACCAGCGCTCCTTAGAGAACCTTTAAAAAAGGTCCAATCAAAACTGGTTCCCAAGGGATGTGCTGGGCAAATTAAACTTCAAAACAAGGGCCAGCTCAGAAGGTTCAGGAGACTGTTTCTGGGGGGACTCCAAAGGCCTGTATGACATGTTCAGAACATTAAAAACTGCATTGGTGAGGAAACGGGCAGGAGTTTCCTGGGGATGAGAACAGTGAGGCCCGCATCCTGAGAATCCCAGATGTGTAGCTCTACTACAATCTGTCCGACAGCCTTGCTCTCGCCCCTTCAGACTCAAAGAGCATTAAGAGGGACATGATTTGAGTCTCTTGAAATGGTAAAGACTGCTGCTATGATGTGGCGTAAATTAAAGGAGTACAAACTTCTTGTAAGAAGGGTTAGAGAGTGTATGGATTGGGAAAACAGTTGTATGAGCCCCTAATAAAATGTTAAAAAAGAAAAAGAAAAAAAAAAAGGGTTAGAGAGCTGAAACACCAGCTTCCACGTGTGAAAAAGCCTGGGTCATTTTGCACATCAGGATGAACACAGTAAAGGGCTATGCCCTGTGGAATAAAAGAAGAACTCACGAGTCCATAGTGAAAGAGGGGAAGGGAAAGTGCTCCTATAAAATGGAACTGAAACATGCTGAAGGGAAGCTGGAGCCGGAAAAGCTTCATCACAGAAATCACCACTGGAGGCGACGGTTGGCGGGTGGAATTTTGAGAATCAGAATATTGGCATGGAGCTAAACATCTCTCTTCACAACTCCCAGGATCCATGAGTGAGAAGGTTTAAATAGAGATTTTATAAGCCCCCAGGCACCATCTTACCCAGAGGATCAAAGGTGACAGCCACCTGGGACACAGTGACCTGGTGTACCTCCCAGTGTCGCCCATCGAGGGATGTCAGCTGTGCTAACTCTGCCAAAAGTACAAAGCCCACATCGAACGTGAGCCAAGTCCAAGCTGAGCAACACGCCCCCTCCAGGTTAACGAGGCTGTTCAGGGGAGGTCGGGTCTAAAGGACGCTATCAGGACAAGATGCGTGGGGCTTTGTGCCACTGTACATGTCATGTCAGTGTTAACGCCTTGATTTGATCACTCGTGGGAGGGGGGGGTGTCACAGTGACTAGTGGTCACTGTCCAATCCAGAAAAATACCTGCGTGTGAGTGGAGAGAATACAGCAAACGTGACAGCAGTTAACATTTAGGGCATGTGAGAAATGGGGGTGTTTGCAACTTTTCTTTAAATGCTTCTAAAGGAGCTTAAAAGAGAGAACAATTCGGCCCTGCGTGAAAGATAAGAAACCCACACCCTCCACTGAATGCCCACTCTCAGCCCTGGCTGTCCATTTGCAGCTGGAGGCAGCATGCTGACCCGGAGAGTCATGCCACCTTAACAGCCCACCCTGTTCCAGAGAGGAACAGCCTCTGCCCTGGGCCCCCTCTAGGCACTGTGTGGTGTCCACCGCATAAGCTGTAGGGCATGAGCAGGCGTGGGTGATGCGGGAGGATACTTTCTAAAGCTTCCTGATGTTTTCTGGGTCCCAGCCCCTCTGAGACCCTGCTTCAGACCACAGGGGATCGTTCCACATGGAAAGGTGCAGTGTTTTGACTCATTGGAAAGGAGCATTTATGGCTCTATGTCATCTGCTTCCCAGAGGGATGGAGACCCGGCTGCAGGAGCTTTGGGCTGAGGAGAGAGACACGGGGGAGTCTGGCCCATGCACAGCTGGCTGGGGCTGCTGAGCCCGCTCCTCCTCAGGGGTGAGACAGCTCTGGGAAGACAGACTCAGGAAGAGGCACAACTGCTTCATGTTGGCTGAGTGCTGGGGGAGCCCACAACCCCTCCAGGGTTGCCACCCCATTCTACGGAAGGAAAACGAGGTTGGGAGAGACCAACATCCCATCCGCAGGGGGCACCAACCAGCCGCCTACCCACAAGCACCATTGCACCCACCCCTGAGAGCAACCCCCCAATCTACAACATACACAAGTCTACAGAACAGATGTTTAATGACCAGAGTCAGAGGCTGGGGCAGCTGGATGCCTTCTAGGCAGGCTTGTCCCCCACCTTCCCCCTCCCAGAACCCCCTCGGCCTGCAGAACCAAGGAGCTGGTGGGCAGTCTGGCTCCTTCCTGATTCCTTCCCACCTCGGTTCCAATCATGTTGAGACTGTGGACCGGACAGGTGTGCAGGGGATGTACGGGGAGGTGTGGTCAGAATGTAGGACGCAGCCCACCAGACAAATGCCACACATGGGTAGTTCCTGTGGCCAGTGACTACGCAGCAGAACATGACAAGGACAACATGGTGGCCAAAGACACGGGAATGTGACAAGCAGAGATGAGCTAGGAACGTGGAGCCCAGAGTATAGGGAGGGGGCGCTGGGCCCGGACTCCGCCCCCTCTGCAGCTGGGCAGGGAGCAGGACAGGCCAATCCTGGCCCTGTGTGGCATGGCTCTCAGTGAAGGACCCCAGGTCCTTCACCCACTGCCCCC
>NW_022106189.1:48374795-48381659 GCF_000313985.2 Echinops telfairi | reverse complement strand
GACCTAGGGTCTGGCCAGGTACCACCATTCAGGCAAGACCCCACATCCGGTCCCCACCCTGAGCTGACAGACCTGCTGCTGACGGGCCCCCACTAGCTGCCTAGTCCAAGTGGGGGAGGTCCCAGGAGCCCTATCTCTCCCACCTCCTGGGTGCTCGTTGGCACCAACAGTCCAGGGCAAGGAGACGACAGCCGCAGAAGGCAGGTGTGGGCAGCCCTGCTCTCCAGAGACCCAGACACACCACCTGCCGTGCCCAGGGGGAAGGATCTGCAAAGTGCACAGCGCACTGGGCCTGCCAGCACAGTCCCACGCCCGCCAGGTGAAAGGTGGTGAGGTCTGATCTCTGTCATGTGGAGTGGGACCCTGCAGCTGAGGCACCTGGCCTCTCAGTCTGCCTCCAGACAGAAGCTGACCCTGCTGGCCAGCTTAGAGCAGCTGGAGCCCTGGCAGGCCCTGGGACAGCAGGATGGGCTCGTTCCTAGGTGACAGATTTCCTGAGAAATGCCACTGAGCCCACTGTCTTCCCTAACCTGTCTCAGCATCACATCTGGGCCAGGGCCAGCCCTCAGCAGGACCCCTGGCACCCAGGTCAGAGCACGGAGGAGAAACGCTGTGGAAGGCCCTTCCCCTCTGTGTGGCCAGCATTATTGCATCTGAAGTCACTCCGGAGAATCCCCACTCCCACCCCCCACCTGGGCTGGCAGCCTCAGCCCCAGCGAGCACACAGCTCTGCATCACTGGGAGGTGAGAAGCCCCCTTCAACATCCCTCCTCACAGGTGACAGAGAAGCAGCAGGTACAGTGACAGCCCTCGGGGCTGTGGGCTCATCTCTGCCCAGCAGGTGGATCCAGGGGGCATGTCTCTAGGGCAAAGCAGCACCCAGATTGGTGCCAGCCTGCCTTGCTGTCCTGAACCCTAGGCATCCATATCCAGGCTGGGTTCCTGGAAGAGCGACCGCTTCCGCAGGGTCAGGCGGGCACATTTGGGGCAGGTGGTGGAGTTGTCATAGTAGCAGTCCCTGGAGGGAGTGGGGCAGAGACAGGGTCAGTGGGCCTCGGGGCATACGAAAGTCTTCTGAGGGCCTCACACCCACTGCCCCTGGTCCTGCAGTCACACCCTACGAACATGGCTGCCTGTCAGATACTGCCAGGGACCTCAGGACAGTGTGGACTTAGAAGGGGACACATGTGACCTCTGGCAGATAGCGGGAAAGACAGCTAGGGGAGGTTCTTCCTAGGACATTATAGGTAGCTGGGATTTCAGCAGTCACCATGAGAAACAGCGAAGACCATGAAAAACGTGGTCTGGGCAGGACAGAAGGGACGGTGTCCACTCTGACCCCAGACTCAAGGCAGTCTGAAGGTATACCCACCCAGCACACACCTGTTAGTTAGTCAATGAATGCTTATCTATGAATGGAAGGAGTTGTATCGTTCATCTCGTGTGTGGTTCTTTTTCAAACAGCCCCTAGAGAGATGAAGCTGTCTGCTCCCATAGTCAGAGTCTTGCCCACATATAGGAGCAGGTGTACCTGTGAGCTACCTGTGAGTCTGTAAGTTCTTTGAACTTGAGCAATTAATAGGGTTCCTTTTGGCTGGGGACGAGGGTGAGGGGCTTTGGAAAAAGGGCTGAGTGGGAAGTTTGTGGACCATTGGGCTAAGCTGAGCCTGAGAGAGAAGGCAGGGCCAGCTGGGGGTCAGGCTGATCCAAGCAGCCTGGACTGTAGCACACCCCTGAGCCCTTGGCTACCGTTGCCTTCAACTCATAGACACGGCTGTTCAATCCTGACCTCGCCACCTCAGCACTCAGGTCAGGCAGGAGGGACACCCCGGGGGCCAAGCCCACCCACCTGTGGAAGACGGCCGAGCAGTCTGTGCACACGGAGGTGTGACTGTCAAACGGGAACAGCACGTCGCCCTCTCTGCAGAGCTCGCACACGAAGCCCTTGGCCTGGCAGCGCTGGGGACGGGGTGTCTGCGTGAGTGCCTGGGCCCCCCAGGGCTGAGACCCCATGAAGCCCTTGGCCTGGCAGCGCTGGGCACAGGGTGTCTGCATGCGTGCCAGTTTGGGCCACCGCTCCCGGCCCCCACCATGGCTGTGACCACCTCACCACCCTACCTCACAGTCCAGCTTGATGTGCTTGGCAAAGAGGGTGTGGATCTCGGTGAGTGAGCAGCTGAGGCGGCCCACGTGCACGTCCACCAGGTCCTGGACAGAGTACATCTCGTCGTTCTCCACGAAGTGCTGCCGGTCCTGGAGCTGCCAACGCCCTGGACTGTGAGGTCCCCTGCACGCACCCTCACCTGGCCACCCTCGCCCACCCACACCCAGGGCTGCGAGGCCAACAACACTCACCCACACCTGGCTGACCCACCATGGGGGCCTAGGCAGTGAGGACACCGCACACACCAGTGCCCAGGCTTCAGGTAGGAATCCACCCCACACCTGTACACTTGCTCCAGACACACCTCCCCACTTACCCCCCCCCCTCTTTGTTCGCTGTTCTTCAGCCTCGGACGGTGTCTGCGTACAGCAGGTATGCAGCCAACACCCACCAGAAAATAAGTAGGTGGCCTCAACAAGTCCGATCTATGGGCAGCCTGCTTGGAACAGCTGCACCCACATACCCCTCCCCCAACTGCAGACACAGGGGTGCAGGAAGACACCTGCTCACCTCGAGTCTTTGTGGGTAGGGTACTAAGCGAGGTTCCCGGGACAGTTTGGGAGACCCTGCACCCTCAGGGCAGCCCTCCGGTGCCCCCTCCCCCCTGCTAGCCTCTGGCCCCCTGACCTGCAGAAGCAGCCGGGACTCCATGGCCTCCTTGCAAGTGATGAAGTATGGCTTCATGAGCAGGATGTCCTGGCGCAGCTTCTGCAGCGGGAAAGACGAGGCACCCTCAGCCAGAGTTGGCTTGCAGGGGTGCTTCCAGGCCCCCAGGATAGTTCAGCCAGGCACAGAGCTGAGCCACAGCTGACCACACCCCTCTTGTACCTACACTCCCCCCACAGCATGACCCACCTTCACCAACACCCCTGTCCTGGGAGCGAGTGGCCTCAGAGAAGCACAGGACAGACCCCCACCCACCCCAGGCCCTCCCAGCCGTGACCTTGGTCACTTCTTTTGTTCTGCCTCAGTTTCCACCTCCCGAGACACTTGCTGTCTGCTCTGCTCACTACTCCCACACCACACTGGCCATCACTGCTGACGCAGTGACCCTCAGGCACAGTGGCCCTCTCCTCGGGTGGCACTTGGCTCCTCAGGGTTCTCAGACACACACCAGAGTGGAAGGCTTGTTGTGACGGGCTATGGAGTTGGCACTGACTCATAGGGACCCTGTGCACAACAAAACGAAATACCTCCCAGCCCTGAGTCACCCTCACAACTGTTCCTAAGCCTGAGCCCATTGTTGCAGCCACGGGTCCGTCCATCTCCTGAGGGGCTTCCTCTCTTCGCTGCCCCTTGACTTCAGCAAGCATGATATCCTTCTCTAGGGACCGGTCTCTCTTGCTAACATGTCCAAAGTAAGTGAGATGAAGTCTCGCTATCCTTGCCCCTAGGAATTTCATGTCAACTTGAAAATACATAACTTGAAGATCTCTCGAAGTGTAGTTTAGTCTGTCAATCAGGTCACAACCTTGATGGTGCTTCCTTGTGGGCACCGTCCTCTCAAAAGGAGGGCCCTGGGAACCTCCTCCACTCTCTGCCTTCACTCTTCCTGATTGCTGCCGGAGACCTGGAGATGTGTCCACTGCCATCGGATCGACAGGACTTTTCACCTACTGGCCTGTGATCTTCCTTTGTCTGCATCATTGCATGTGGCTTCGTGAGTCTGAAGAGGGACTTTTGGACTAGTGTCACTGGACTTAATTGGATGTTTTCCTTATATACAATTACTTCTTGATATAGAGCTCTTTCATACACATATGAGTGTCACTGGATTTGTTTCTCTGGTCAATCTGACCTAACACAGAAGCATTCTGGCCTTACTTCTTCCAATACAGATCGGGTTGTCCTTTCAGCTGTCCATGGTACTTTTAATGTTCTGTTCCAGCACCATGATTCAAATGCACCCATTCTTCTTTGGTCTTCCTTATTGAATGTCCAACTTTCATATGTATGGGAAGCAATTGACAATACCATGGCTTGGGTCAGGTGTACCTTAGTCCTCAAAGTAACATTTTTGCTTTTCAGCATTCTAAGGAGGTCTTTTAATCTCTTGACTACTGCTTCCATGGAAGACTTAGATAAAATGTCCCAGTGATTGTATCCATTGATTGCATGCAGAAATCACTTTGTACACGGAGTTAGACTACTTCAAGATTAGCTGCTCCTATTTTCTTCTTCAATGTGGATGTCAGGTGAGTTAAATGATCCCAATTCCTCCCTATTCTACACTAGGACTGGAGACCAGATCCTGTCAGACCCTAGCCCTCCCTGTTCCCTCTCACCTGGGGGAGAATGAACCCTGCCCACTCCCACCCCAGGACCCTAGCAGGCAGCTCCACTCCATTACTCCCTACCACCACCACCACCACCCACTTGCCCCACGCCCTCACCAGGAGGACAGCCCCTCACCCCACCACCGCCCAGCTCCCTCACCCAGAAGGCACAGACTGGCCCTCTGCCCTGTCCCCATCGCCGCCCCTCCTGGCCCAGCCCCTCACCCGGATCTCCACCAGCTCCTCCACATAGTTGAAGAGCAACGGGTTGATCTCGCGGAGCCGCAGGACGGGTCTGGACACCATCAGCGCCAGGTAGCGCATGCTGCAGCGGGACACCTAGGAGGAGATGAGTGGTACTACTGATGCTCGCCTGCCCCCCAACCCCGGCCACAGTCCCTGTCCCTCCTCCCCAGGAACAGCCCTCTGCCCTCTCAGACCTGCTCAGCAGACTCATTCCCAAGACCACCCCCCCCTTCCCCCAAAGATCAAACCGGCTGCTCTAGGACCATAACCCTTGCACAGGACCACGCCCCCACCCTGAGAACATCCTGCCTCAAGACTACAACCACTGCATTAGGACCATACTCTGCCGCAGCACCACGCCCCCACCCCAAGACCACACTCCATGTTCAGGGCCACACCGCCAATCCAAGACCACACCCACGGCACTGTGACCACACCACCCACGGATGATCACGTTCACCAGGAGACCTCACACCCACACCGGCCTCAAAACTACATCCACTGCACAAGGAACCACCCCTTGGGTAGGACCACGCCCACTTCCCCTTCCCCTGCGGCGCCTTCACCTTGCGGGGCTCGAAGTCCCAGTTGTGGATGACGCGAGCAGGGATGACAGCCAGGTCGTTCCAGTGGCAGTGGCTGCAGTAGTACTGCCCAGTGTAGTCACACTGCCGGGCCTCACTGGGCACGCCCCCTGCAGAGCACAGCGCTTGGGACCAGGAAGGGTGGCCCCAAGGGCCAGCCAGTCCACGCCCCCCCCACCCCACGTGTGCAATGCCCACAGCAACCTCCCATCCACACTCGACTCCGCCTCTCTCTCTCTGCGCATCAGTTGTGCGCATCTCCAGCACGTGGCACACGCATGCCCTGCTTCCGCAGCTCCTCTGGCCACCCGCTCGGGTCGGTGTGGGTAGTCAGGAACGCCTGACTTTCAGCTTGCCCACACTGGGCCCTCGGGGGGACTTGAGGACAGTGGCGGGACGAGCACCCGGACCTGACCCTGTGTCCCCCGTCCCATGCCCCGCTCCCGGGGCCTCACGCAGGGAGATGGGCGCGCGGCACTCTGCGCAGCGGTAGTCCTGGCAGTCCAGCCCGACCTCAGGGCAGATGTTCAGCTCGTACTCGGCTTGGTGGCTGACCTGGGACCGTACACAGGGCTTGGAGATGAGGTTCAGGCACTTGCTGTGACAGCGGTAATAACACCCTGGGGACATGAACACGTGGCTCTGAGAAATGGGGGCAACGGCAGACAGCGGTAATAACACCCTGGGGACATGAACACGTGGCTCTGAGAAATGGGGGCAACGGCAGACCAGCTTCCTACCTTCTAATGCCAGGACCCCACCCCTGTGCCAGGCAGAGGCTGGGCTGGTCAGACCAACCTCGATGGTGCCCCAGACCCCAAAACATGAGGACCTCCTGTATGTGCAGTGAAGGGACAGGCATACCTCACCCCTCAGCTTCAGATACCTGGGACTGGGTTCCCCTCCATGTCACCTCCATAACCTTAGGGGACATCAAACCCAAGCTGCTCAAAACAAAAGTCTGATCTTCCTTGTCCCCCCCCTCCCCCCCTACCATGTCTCCCTGTCTCCCCCTCCCATGGCTCAGACCAAAGCTCCATGTCCAGCCTCAGTCTCAACTTCCTCCTGGGTCTAAGGCCCTTCTCAGCCAGACCCAGGGTTGTTATTGCTGTCTCCTCTCACACACCTTCCTCTGCCACCTTTGCCCTCCCCACTGCAGTCCACATTCAGGCCAGCAGCCAGAGTGACCTGAAAACCAAAGTTAGCCTGACAGCAACGCTGGGCCCTCGTTGCACTCAGAGAAAAGAGCCACCATCTGAGCCCAGCTCTGCTCACAGCCCCCGTCCCTGCTGGCTGCTGCTCCAAACACACAGGGCCTTTGTCACTCCAAGCAGCACCATCCAGGACACGGGACACAAGTCCTGTGTGGTCACTGGACTCTTGCAATGTAAAGAGTACATAGTAAGTATAGATGCAGGAGCAGAGTTGGGGTCTCTGCCCTATCCCAGCACCAGCCAGAAGCAGGTTTGGGTCATCAGCTCACCTGTGCAGGTGTACCAGGACAGAGTCACAGGCTCACCTGTGCAGGTGTACCAGGTCTGGGTCACCAGCTCACCTGTGCAGGTGTACCAGGTCTGGGTCACCAGCTCACCTG
>NW_022106189.1:48359133-48374695 GCF_000313985.2 Echinops telfairi | reverse complement strand
GTACCAGGTCTGGGTCACCAGCTCACCTGTGCAGGTGTACCAGGTCTGGGTCACCAGCTCACCTGTGCAGGTGTACCAGGTCTGGGTCACCAGCTTACCTGTGCAGGTGTACCAGGTCTGGATGAGGCCCCAGATGATGGTGTTACACTTGTCGCAGGTCTGCTTGACGCTCTTGCTCTTCTCCTTGTAAAAACGGTGCTCTAACAGGACTCGGATGTTGGGCTCATCCTCATTGGGGTCCTGCAGGGGAACAGAGGAAGGGGGTGACCCTGGCTCCCATTTATAGTAAACTGTCTACTGGCTGTCCCCAGGGTCACATATATCCTCTCCTTTGTCACTAGAAAACCCAATACTTGGCCAGTACAGCCACCGAGAGTACAGAATGCCCTCCCAGCATCCCTTGCTATGAAGTGCTGCTATGGAACTGCACTGGGGCCAAGGACACATGCTAAGGGGACTGTACTCTCCTGCCTTGCCCCTGCCAGAAGGGGTACAGTGGGGGCATCATGGATTCCTGTGAGGAACAGAGGGATTTCTCTTAAGTTGTCTCCCCAAAATATATGCCAGACTTAGCTTGAGAATAATTGTTCACTAGGCAGCGAAAGTAGGTCAGAGGTTATTCTCCCTAACATCAACCATCAAGAATGGATTGGGAGTCACTGTCACTGCGAGGTATCAGCTGTCTAGATCAAGCAGACACCACTGTTCATCTCACAAATAGGGCCCATTCCTTTCTGTTATTGTTCCCTCAAAGCAGTGCCCATAGGCAAGCCCGGGACCACTCTAAGATGACTAAGCTTAGGTTACTATCTTGCCACACATGACCCCCTATTCCCTCCTCTTACTATTTCGCGTTCACCCCTAGGTCATCCCCCTCCTATTGCTTGTATTGCCTATGTTACAACCCCTCTCTATGACGTAGGTTGTTATCTGCTATCAGGGGGCTTGCATGCCTCCCAGGATAGTAATTGCCTGCTTTATTGTATGAGACACCAGAATGATCAAACCTGTTCAAGGATGAATTGTACTGCCCTTCTCTGTGACGCATAATGCTGTGATGTATCCCCCTAAAGTAATATGATGCGTGGTTAGCAATAAATAAGGAGGCTCCCTGGTTCTCAGAAGGGTGGCTGGAGAAGGTGGCTAAGGAGGACGAAGCAGCGGCTTCTTCTCTGACGGCTAAGCCCCCTCCACGAGGACCATCAAGCCTAGCAGAGGTGAGCAATGCTACCATGAATTGCGTCTGACTCCATTACTTGACTCCATCCTTTAACTCTCATGCTCTCTATGACTTTACTATAATCTCTACTTATTATCGCTGTACAATTGCGCCTACCGGACCTGTGATGTTTTGTGGGGTTCCCTCTTCCCTTTAACCCCACAGATTCCTCCAGGGACAGGCTGAGGGACAGGACAGGAGGACCCAGGGTCCCCACACTGTGACTTGTCAGGTGGCCTAGGTCACCAACTGCATTTGCACATGAGGGAAATGTGAAGCCACTGCCCAATGGGATGTCTTTGTTAGCACTGATTTGTCTGTTTCTGAATGAGTCACCCACCTCTGAGTCCCCAGGGTTGCATCCAGTGCAGGGGATGCAGTAACCCAGCCTGAGCACATGCGCTTCAGGACCTACCACCCCCTTTCTGCTTCAGGTGTTGAAGTGAGAGTGCCCCATCCTTGTTACTCCAGCAGATGGTATATGACCCAGGTCTGGCCAATCAGTCACCAGGATTAGTCTAGAGCTAGCACATGACACAGGATTGGCCAATGAAAGTCAGGCCTGAGACTTGGAAGTGTGAGCATGAAAGCTTCCATGTGTATGGGTCCTGTGGGGCAGATAGGCTGATGGCCAGAGCCCTGGAGTATTTCTGGCATGCCTAGGAGCAGACCATCTGAGAAAAGGCCAGCCTGGAAGCCGTCGACAGAGCTTCTCATTGCTAAGTCACAACACCCTTTTTTTTTTTTTCATTTATGCTAATGCATGACTGGGTTTCTGTCATCTGCAGACAGGAGGTTCTGGAGTCATTGAGAAAGAAATATGGAGTGAGGGCCATCTCCACCCCCCACCTCCCACTCAGAGCCCACAAAAAGCGGGCTCCTGGGAAGGGACAGCATGGCACCACCTTCAGCTCTTGGAGCTTCAGCCGCAGGTGGATGAGCCGGACCACGGCATCCTTCTGCTTTTCGGACTGCTCAGGGAGCTCCAGGATCACCTGCTTGCACTCCTCGATGGCCTGGCGCAGCTGCTGCACGTCCGAGGCCAGGAACAGGCCCTGCAGGGTAGAGAGACACTCAGACCAATCCTCACAGACCCTTAGGCCAAGAGGGGACGGACCTCAGTCCCTAGTCCCACATAAGGACACTGAGGTGGGGTGAGAGAGGGACTGGCTCATGGTTCATGCAGTATCAGCCAGGATGGGACTCACTCCTAACCCCAAGCCGGCCTCTATTCACAGGCTCTGAAGACCCAATGCAGGATGTTTTTCAAAAGACATCTTCCTTCTTCAGGGGATCGTATTACTTTTCAGGCTTTGCATTTCTGTCTTTCACTTCCTTCCTAGGAGGAGACTGAATTCCTCCTCCAGCCCCCCACCTCCCCCTCCCAACCTCCCCACCTTGCACAATGGCTCAGAGGACCAGGATCCAGGAAGGCTCCCAGGCTAGAGAGCAGCATTGTCCCTTGCCCTCAGGAGTGCCTCAGCATGGGAAGGAGGAAGCCATGCTGTCTGAGCCACAGAAAGGGCTGAAAATATTGCTTACAAGATGCAAAGCAAAAAAAAACAAACAACAACAAAAAAAGATGCAAAGCAGGCACCTGAAACTCATCTGCACAGGCCAAGCTGAAGGGCCACAGGAAAAATAAGTGAATTTAGGGCTAGGCATTCCAAGTGACCTTTTTGTTAAAAGGTGCATTTTTTAAAGTTTAGGGCTAGAATTATTTGACATAGGAAAGGAGATGCTTTAAAAACTGGCAGGGTTGAAAAAACAACAACAAAGAAACAAACTGGCAGGGTATTCTGGAGCACATGAAGCAGAGGCAGGCCACCCCGGGAAGGCCCAGCTCCCTGACACCATCAGCCGCTCTGCAGGGTACTTTGCTCTCCAGTGCAATTACTTACCCGGCATTTTACCATCACCAGAGGAACCCTGGTGGCTCACTAATGGCAAAGTTGGCAGTTGGAAACCACCACCACTCCTTGGGAGAAATATGAGGCTTTCTACTCTTGTAAAGAGTTAGAGTCTCAGAAACCCACAGACGCAGTTCTACCCTGGCCTATCAGATCTGTGAGTCGGAATCGACTGGATGTCAGGGTGTTTGGAGCTGGAATGCTATGATGCTGCTTATCGCAAGTCAAAGTTGGACATGGCTTGCCTGAAACTCAGAGGTTTTCACATTTTTAATTACCAGTGTCCTTCATATTTCTCATCAGTCCTTCTGGGAAGCCCAGCCTGGAGCAGTCAGAAGGGACTGTGTGTGGGAGGTGCATATTAGAGCTCAAATTCTGAGCACTAGATTTGCAGAAGTCTAGAGAGAAAGAGCCCTGGTGGGGTAGTGGATAAGAGTTGGGCTGCTAACTGCAAGGTCAGCTGTTTGAAACCAGCCACTTCACAGGGAAAAGATGAGGATTTGTACGCCTATGAAGATTTACAGTCTTAGAAACTTGAGGGGCAGTTCTGCTCTGATCTATAGGGTCCCTCTGAGTCGGACGCAATTCGGGCACAGTGAGTTTATTTTTTAGATGAAAGAACAGTGAAAGCCCCCAATCCATTTGGCGAGTCCCCACGAGGATAAGGTCTCCACTAATTTCCTTCTGACTCCGAACCATGAAGAATGTGGCAGAGTGCCTTAGAAAGTGGGTGAAGTAGTTAGTTTATTGTGCCAACCTGGCCAATAAACACATGTGGGGTTAATTGAAAGGCAGAGGGATAAATGTCTCAGTGAGTCTTGCCTTTCTACTTCTCAGGTCTCTTGCTTTGTGATGGTCAGACCAGGGTGCAGTTGCCTTAGCAGTTCCCTGCTTCAGCTTGCGAGGCTGACTTCCTCCAAGATATCCCCAAGGAGAAGCCGCATGGACCTACCCCGATGCAGCCCTGGGTGCTGGAGCACCCGTGTGGAGACCCCTGCCAGTGCTGAGATGCTTACACATTCACTGACTCAGCTTTCCTCCTGCAGTCAGCATCATTGTGTCTGTTTTGTGAGATGGAGGAAGACTTTGTGGATTGGTGTCAGACATATGGGTTAATGTTGGATTTGTGGGCTTGGGCAGCACTGGGTTGGGATGTTTTCTTGATGCCCATTTAACCTTTATATAAAACTCTCTCTTATACATGAGTTTCTGTGGATTTGTTTCTTTAAAGTACCCAGACTAACACAGTGGGTTACTACCACTTACTTTGAGGTCAGAGGTGTCTCTGATACAAGCCATGGTATTTCCAACCACCTCCAATGCATGTGAAAGTTGGACATTGAATAAGGAAGACCAAAGAAGTGCTATGCTTTTGAATTATGATCCTGGTGTGAAGAATCTTGAGAACACCATGGACTGCCAAAAGAACAAACAAATCTGTCTTGGAAGAAGTACAGCCAGAGTGCCCCTTCGAGGCAAAGATTGCGAGACTTGGTCTCACGTACATTGGACATGTTATCAGGAGAGACCACTTCTTGGAAAGGGGCACTGAGCTTGGTCAAGTTGAGGGTCAGCGAAAAAGAAGACCGTCAATGAGGTGGATTGACACAGCGGCTACAACAGGGGCTCAAGTTTAAAGAACAATTGTGAGGAAGGCACAGGAACTGGCAGGGCAGCCTCCAACAACAACAGCAATGACCACCCACCTAGCCAACCCAGGGAGGGGCTTGCCTGGGGGGTTCTCGATGAGAGCACGATACTGGGGCCACATAGTCATGGACCATGCTCTGACTGCCTTGGTCAGGGGCCATGAGCCAGTCTTGTAAGCTCTTCTATCTAGCAAGCTGTGTGTGTCCCAATCACGGTCTCATTCCTGCCTCTGTGGTCAGACCTGTAACTGTGCCATGAATCCTGCTTTTGTGACAGTTCCCTTTGTCCTCCCATGTCCTCTTTAAGCCACTGAGTCTCGGTAAACCCTCGGGCACCATTATGATCTCATGTGCATGGTCTCCCTCATCCAGGCGACATGTGTCTGTCTCACTTTTGTCCTGTGTAGGACTTAAGAAATGTTCTCCTCAAATCATATTTGAGATTTGGTGTCTCTTTTGGCCCCTAAAAGAGGTGGCAGTCCTCCTCTCTCTCCCTCTGCCTCTACCCTACGCAGGTCTGCAGGGCCCCTAGGACCCAAAGTGCTCTGAATCTGCTTCCGGAATGCCTGGAGCTTAGGGAGAGGCACAGCTCCAGGTCCTGCCTAGCTGTCCCACCTGCCCTCCTCACGGAAGTTTGAGGGGTTGGAAGCGCTGGTGTTATGGCCTCTGATTTGAGGCCTGGGCTCCGGGGCAGACTTGGGGAAGGGGCCACTAAGCTCAAGGATCGTGGCTTGGAAGAAAGTAAATGGGAGCAGCCCCTGGTGACTTGATGCTCACCACTCCTGTCCCCCTCCCAGACCCCACCCCCTTACCACGGGCCGGGAGAAGTGGTCTTCGGCCAGGCCAAGGTCCATCACGCACTCGGTGCAGTGGAACTCCGGCTCTGCAGGGGACAGCTCTGGAGGGGCCTCTGTGGGCAGCAGGGCAGGGGTGGGAGAGCAGAAAGTTGAGTGACATCACCCCACCCCACCCCCAGCATCCCTACCTTTCCTCAGAGTCAAGGCCAGGGAGGTGGGGTGTGTGGGGCCCTGGGTGCAGGAAATATCCAAAAAGGCACTTGGGGGGAGGGGGGTGGCACACACATGGGTTCCTGTCCCTCCCTCCCATGTACCTGTGGCCACACCTACCATTTCTGGCTTCAGGTGGGCTCATTCTGGGGCTCCCGGGAGTGGGGTGGGGGTGGGGCGGCAGCGGGGAAGCGTGGGAATTAGAGGGAGAGCCAGGAAGTGAAGTCCAGTGAGAAGGGGGCAGAGAGGGCTCCCCTCCAGAGAGGCAGCTCCTCTGAATTCTAGGGGACAGAGCTGAGGTCATGAAGGGGACAGCAGAGAGGACCAGAGTGAGAAAGGAGGCCGGGCATCAGTGAGCTCCCACCCCCACCCCCCTCAGTCCCCTTACTTCAGACCAGCCAGGCCACTAGCCCCTGTGAGGACAGGCTGTGCCAGCAGCATTCTGCATGAAGCAAGCAGGGCCACACACAGGCTGGATGAGTTGGGGTGGGAGGAAGCCGGCCCCAGCCCAGCACCCACCTTCAGTAGCCAAGTCGGGAGTCTCCTCACCAGCTCGCTGTTCATGCTGCTGCGCCCGGAGTTGCTTGTTGAAGGGGTTGAGGTGGGCCTGCCGGAACCGGGCCAGCTTCTCATCATATTCCATAGCATCCCACCTGTGGGCCAGGCAGAGTGAGAGGCTGGCTCAGGGATGCTGCAGTGTGACCTTCCCGGGAGCTGGCAGTGCCTGGCCCATCACTGGCAGTAGTAAGGCCAGAGCTGCGGGCCCCGCACCCCCCCTGCTCCAGCTCAGTCGAGGGCAGTGACAGACCCTGCTTGAGAAGGTCCTCTCAGTGAGGTGGGATAGGGCTGAGATGTGTCAAAGCCACGCAGAATGCACAGGGATGATGTTCCACTCTGTCTACCTCCTTAGGAGCCCCGGTGGCATAATAGTTACCCATTGGGCTGCTAACTGCAAAGTGAGCACTTCAAAACACCAGTGGCTCTGCAGGAGAAAGACAGGGTTTTCTACTCTTGTGAAGAGGGAGACCTCAAATTCCCAGGGGCAGTTCTACCCTGTCAACCTGCCTGGAGGGTACTATGCATTGGCATCGAATCAATGGCAGTGAGGTTTTTGGTTTGTTTGTTTGTTTGTTTGTTTGTTTGTTTGTTCATACCTCCTTCACACAAAACCAAACTCACTGCCATTGAGTCCTCTCGGACTCGCTGCATTTCTGTTGGAAGCTGCATCAAGCTGGAGGCTCAGTGTTTCCCCTCCTTGCTGACCCTCAAAGGACTGTGACTGGGTCACACTAGGAGTTTGGGCTAGAGGTGGCCCCCTAATGTCCTCTGGCTCCCTGAAATGGGCAGGTGCTGGAAGGTTCGATGGAAGACCTGGAAAGGAGATGCAGCGCTGTCCTAACACCCACTCACTTTTCTTCATGCCTCATATTTCTCCTGTGGAACAGCTGGTAGTTTTGAACCGAGGATCCCAGAGCCCAACACACCACCCTCTGCCAGCAGGGTTCCTTGAGGACAAGCTCACGCATGGCCACACTCAGAGCATTTCGAGCCCCTGTGGGTTTCTGAGACAGGTACAGAAAACCCAGTCTATCTCCTGCGGAGCTGGTCATTTCAAACTGCCGATCAAGGGGGTCACAGCCCAGCCTGTAACCACTAAGCCCCCAAGGCTCTGTAAGGATGAGCTAGATGGATCCAGTTCAAACCTCAGCTCTGCCATTTCCTGGCTGTGTGGCCATCATCAAATACCTCAGCTCCTTTCTGCTTCCAATCTCTCATGTCTCAGTGAAGATAACAAGTTGTGTTGTTGTGTGCTGTCGTGTTAGTCCCCAATCCTGGTGAGCCTGCAGGACAGAGGAGCGCTGCCCCAGCCCTTTCCAAGCCTGCAGACAGAGGAGACCCAGCCAGGTCTCCTCTCCCAGGCACATACTAGGGGTTCAAACCGCAGACCTTTTGCTTGACAGCCCAGTGTTTAACCACTGTGCCACGAGGTTCCTGAGGGGAACCCTAGGGCCCAACATGCAGGGTCACTGTGAAGATTCAACTAGTTAGTACCAAGTGACCAGCACCTATTAACTACTTGGTAACCACTATTGTTACTATTGAATTTGAATCCTGGCTTCCAGTTCTAACACTCCACCTCACTTTCCCAACCATAAACCAGGGTGCAGAGCTGTCTCCCTGTCTCCTGTGTCAGGGAACCGATACCAGGTGGAGTCTTGTTACTAGCACAGTATGACCTGTCTGATCCCCCACTGGCCCAGAGCACACCCCCCTCCCCTGCCTCCTTCTGGGTGACCCCTGAGAGACCCAGAAAACTGCTCAGGGTTTTCCCACCTGGCCAGAGGAGCTCAGCCAGGCCTGCCAGGTGACAAGGGAACAAGATCAAGACCCAGGCCAATGCAGGACAATATGAGGGAATGGAGTCACAGGACTTCAAGGAGCCTGTTTCTCTCACCTCTGCTTCAGGCTGCCCAGGGCAGGAGAGGGGAGGAGGGATGTGGGATGTGGGGCTGACTTTGAGCTGAGTCTCCCCCTCCCCACCAGGGTCACCCCAGAGAGCTCTCATGTGCCTCTGGAGACCAGCCAGGGCTGAAGCGGAGCATGGGCCCTGGTGCCCTGGTTGGCCACATACATCCGGCCCATTGCCAAGCCACCAAGAGGTGGTGCTGTTTCCACAGCTGCTGCTGGGAGAACCCAGAAAAGGAGGGGGCGGGGGGCCGTTTGGAAGGTCTGTCCTTTCTGCTCAGACCTGGAATGAAGCCTTTGGCTGGAGGTCAAGGAGATAAGGGGCCAGGGTCACTGTTCCTTTAAGGACTGTTTATCATCTCAGAAGGACGAGACTACAGAGTGGTCACCATCTGAGGCAAGGCCTAGCTGGCCTTAACTGGCCCTCCTGCCACCCTCACCCACAAAAACAACAAACATCTGCTCCGGGCAGCCTCCTGTCTCCCTTCACATGCTCTACAGACTACCCCTTCCACAGTCCCGTAAACTGAGGTCGGAGTAGACCAGCGACCACCTGAGGGGGCAAGGCCCAGGGCTTACAGCCCTTACAGATCCCAGTGACAGCCCCTATTGACAGCGCAGAGGAGGAGACAGTGTCACCTGGGCTGGGGCGAGGAAGAGAGATGTCCAGGTGCTAAGCTCTGCTCTAAAGGGGCTATGAAAGTAGCTGCGGTCGTCCACTCCCTCCACACCCGTTCCCCTCTGCGCCCTAGTGAGCGGCTGAAGGTAGTCGACCCAGGCGGCCAGGGGTCTGAATCCTGCCGCAGGCCGGTCATTGACCCCTCGGGGTCAGTCTCAGAAGATGAGCAGTCCCGGACCCCACGCAGCGGGCCGTATGAGCCCCCACAAACAAGCCCCCCACCCCCCGCCCGGCTCCTTTCCCCTGCCCAGCTCACCAGCCCGCCGCCGCCTTGCCTTCGCTACATTGTAACCCGCCGCCGCCCTCGCTACTTTGTATACAGCCCGCTGCCCGCTGCTGCCACCAGCGGCCTGGAGGCTCATGACACGCTCTCGGCAGGTCGGTTTCCCCAGGCCCCAGAGCTGGGACCACACTCCTCCCCTCTGATCCAGGGGAGGGGGTGCATTCCCCGATGTTCTGTGGTCAGGTGGTGTTTTGGTTGATTTTTTTTTAAAGAACAGTGGTTGTGAGAAAAGGCCTTAGCTTCCACCTGCTGAGCCCCGTGTGGTCGGCTCAGCTGTCAGCCAGAAGCACGGCTGACACCGCATTTTATAGATGAGAAAACTGAGGCCCAACAAGGTGACCGCTGGTAAGTGGAGGAGCAGAGAGTGGGATTTCGGGGCTGACGCTGACTGCTTCCCAGTGGTTCATGAACTAGAAGATGCAGGCTCCCACCCCTACGCCTTCACATCCACCCCATCCCAGGCAGCATCTTCACAGAGTGGGTCTCTCACTCACAGGAGGTTCTAAGAGCACACCAAGGTGAATACGAGGCTGCAGCTCAGATGCGGGGCCCACTAGCATCCTTGGCTCTGATTGCCTGAAACTGGCCCAACTGGTTGTGCCTTGGACCAATGGGCCATGACACCAGGGTCCATTCACTGGGGACCTCTCAGGTGGGACCTGGGTCTCCGCTATAACCAAACACTCCCTCAAGTCTGGATTGTGGCTCCTACATCGGGAGACTCAGGGCTCTTCAGGCAGCCCCCAAGGCCTGCCAGCATCCAGGCTCTGTCTCTGATTGCTTTCAGACCTAGAGGGAGGTGACCCCAGTGCGAGGTGGCCAGTCCACTCCTCTGGTCCTTTTCCTCCCCTACTCCTCTGTGCACAAAGGCCTGGCTGTCCACCAACCTGACCTACTCCTTCCCAGGGGCTTCAGGTGGATCTACACACCTGTCTCCACAGCTGTATCCACTCTGCTCCCCAGGGAAGGGTAGTGAGAGCCACTGCCCTGAGACCTCACTCCACAGCAGCAGCATCCCCCTCCACGCACAGACCGTAAACTTCCTCTGAGCGACTGGCTGGTGTGTCCGTCAGCCTGGCACACATATCTGGTATTACCCAAGCACGTCCTTTGCAACGAAATCTCTCCTTCCCAGTGAAATCCAAATGCAAGGTATGTTATTCTTTACAGCGGAGCTTCGGCCTCCAACAGGAGGAGGTCGCAGGATGCCTGTCTGAGAGGACAGGCAGGGCAGGCCTCATGCCGAGCCCCTCCATCCCAGCGAGGCCCTGCAGACTGCGCATGCATTGTGTCTCGGTTTCCTCATCCATTAGCCCCACCTCTTGGGGTAGCGGGTAGGGCTTGTGGACTGCCACCTTCCAGATAAGTGGGCTGGTCTGTCCGGAGGCAGTGGAGGGGAACCAATATATTAGGACAATTGGGGCGGGGCCTAGGGGCGGAACAGCCAATGAAATAACCGGGCCTGAAACGCTGGCCAATAGGGTCCTCCACACGAATGGCGCCTGACCAACCAGAAGCCCTCTGGGGAGTGTAAGCGGGATGCCTGGATGTTGTCAATTTGGGGCTGGGACCGAACTGTGGCCTGAGCCTCCCCACTTGGTCAGCGCGATTGGATGTCTCAGATACACGTGCTTCTCGCTGAAGGTCACCTGGAGGCAGCTTTCCTTTTTCTTTGTAAAGTAAGGAGATCCCTCCTTACCCACTCCCACTGCCCAGCTCTGCCCCTCCCCTCCACCACCACCCCCAAGATGTAGGAGAGGCCAGCGCTCTTCGTCTCCAGCCAAGGTGGCAGTTGAGAAGGCGCAGCACCCGCTGAATGGCGTCCACCTCAGTGGACCGCAGGCTAGCTTCCCCTTGGAAGGGCGCTGTCTACTGCCAGCAGGCCCTGAACCCCAGCATGGACCCCCTGAGCTTCCAGTGCTGGTGTGCAGCCCACGCCCAGGGCCTATTCTAATGACCTCTATAAGACCCAGGGGGTGGGGCACTGAGAAGCCCCTGCAGGCATGGCTTGTCCCCTGCTCCGAGCCATCTGGGGGCTGGGTTGGGCTCTGCTCACAAGCCTGGAGCTGGACAGACCTCAGGATTCCACACAGGCAGGAATGCCAGAGCCTGGCCGCTTCAAGGGCAAGCTGAGGCCAGCCATCTCCTCTGCCTTGCTCTTTCTGAGTGGGGGCAGGGGCCAGAGGGTGGGTAGAGGGGCCTAGTAGTGATGAATCCAGCTTGGAATGGTCCTGGTGGCTACCAGGGTTTCTCCCTGCAGGAGTGGGGGCCAGGTGGGGTCTATTGGTAACACACCACAAACCCACACCTGGTCCCAAGGCTGCTCTCTCACTGGCCAGGACGCACACCTACTGCTACAGGGCATATTCAATGCTCCCCAGTCAGGGCTTTGGGCCTGATGTCAGCCTCTGCCTTCATGTCCCCACGTGTGTACCAGCCAAGGAGCTCTAGAGGGGATGTTCTTGTTGGCCCCCCCAGCGGGAGGTAAGGGAGTGGAGGGCTAACCTCAAGGCTCCCCAGAGGCCACTGCACAACATGATTCTAAGTGTGCACTGGGGCGGTGGCCCTGCCTGCCTACCACAGGCACCTCTTCTAGGAGCCCCTGCCGGCTCAGAGCGCCGGCCTGGGAGATGTAGTCCCTTCGCCTGCTCCTGCCTGGGCTTCCCGGACAGCCCCTCGTCCCCAAACAAAAAGAAATCTCCAACAGCAAGCAGGGGTATCTGACAGCAATACATTTATTAAATATCCAAATCAAAATAACACCAAAATAAACACACATCAGTAAAAAACAAAACCACGACACACAGAGGGCAAGCCTGCAGCCTCAGTTAAACAGACGCTGGAGCCACATGGATATGGAGGTCAGAGGACCAGAGCTAGGGGACGTGGGGTATGGGTGACATGAACACTAGGTGACAATAACTCAGGGACCCCAAGCAAAGCACTGGCAGCTAGGGTGGGGGGACAGAGCTGAGGGCTGCTCTGGGGACTGAGACCCTGAGGAAAGATGCTGCTGCCCCCTCCCCCCGCCCCACCCCCAGGGTTGAGGGCTTTTACTTGGGGCCCTGGGCCTCGGACTCCTCATCGTCATCCTCATACATCTCGCCCTCCTCCTCAGCCGTGGCATCCTGGTACTGCTGGTACTCGGACACCAGGTCATTCATGTTACTCTCGGCCTCGGTGAACTCCATCTCGTCCATGCCCTCGCCCGTGTACCAGTGCAGGAAGGCCTTGCGCCGGAACATGGCGGTGAATTGCTCTGAGATGCGCTTGAACAGCTCCTGGATGGCCGTGCTGTTGCCGATGAAGGTGGAGGACATCTTGAGGCCACGGGGCGGGATGTCGCACACGGCCACCTTGACGTTGTTGGGAATCCACTCCACGAAGTAGCTGCTATTCTTGCTCTGGATGGCCAGCATCTGCTCGTCCACCTCCTTCATGGACATGCGGCCCCGGAAGACAGTGGCCACGGTCAGGTAGCGGCCATGGCGCGGGTCGCAGGCGGCCATCATGTTCTTGGCATCGAACATCTGCTGGGTGAGCTCGGGCACGGTCAGGGCGCGGTACTGCTGGCTGCCCCGGGCAGTGAGCGGCGCGAAGCCCGGCATGAAGAAGTGCAGGCGCGGGAAAGGCACCATGTTGACAGCCAGCTTGCGCAGGTCAGCGTTGAGCTGCCCAGGGAAGCGGAGGGATGTGGTGACACCGCTCATGGTGGCTGACACCAGATGGTTGAGGTCCCCGTAAGTGGGCGTGGCCAGCTTGAGGGTGCGGAAGCAGATGTCGTAGAGGGCCTCGTTGTCGATGCAGTAGGTCTCATCCGTGTTCTCCACCAGCTGGTGGATGGACAGCGTGGCGTTGTAGGGCTCCACCACTGTGTCCGAGACCTTGGGCGAGGGCACCACGCTGAAGGTGTTCATGATGCGGTCGGGGTACTCCTCACGTACCTTGCTGATGAGCAGTGTGCCCATGCCGGAGCCTGTGCCCCCACCCAGCGAGTGGGTCAGCTGGAAGCCCTGTAGGCAGTCGCAGTTCTCACACTCCTTCCTGACCACGTCCAGCACTGAGTCGACCAGCTCGGCGCCCTCTGTGTAGTGCCCCTTGGCCCAGTTGTTGCCCGCTCCACTCTGGCCTGCAGGGGTGGGCAGAAAAGGAGGAGACAGACCCGAGTTTGGGATCTAAGACCAGAGCTATAGCCGCCATTGTAGGGGCTCAGGGCCTCTGCTCCCCATCCGTGGCCCAGCAACACAGCCCTGTCCTGTCACCACAAGCCCAACAGGACGCAATGCTGGGACCACACCCAACCTGCTGGCCACCCATTATGGACAGGACAGGGACCAGGAACCAGAGTGCTGGCCCCAACAACCTTGAGAGGGGTGTTGGGCAAGTCACCTGTGTTCATTGCTAACCTCCCACCGCCCGCATCTACCCCCACCAGCCAGCCCCTCAGAAGCATAGTCACAACCCACATGCTTGCCACTAGCTTGGATCAGGGTGTGAGTTTGTCAGGCACAAGTGTCCAGAGTCCAGCTGGAGGGCTGGCCGGGAGGCAAGCGAGCACCCCAGTGAAGACAGGCCCTGTCTTCTCTGCTCAGGTGCATAGTCCTCGCTTCCTGGGCCAGCTCTCCATGTTGCTGGAAGCACTTCAGCCTGTGTTACCTCAGTGGATCCTATCACTGTGGGGAATCCCAGAATCCTGGCGTGCCCTGAAGACCCGGATGGAGGCCTCGCTGATGCCTGGCCCTGGCCCTTCACCCCACAACTGGGTGTACTCAGAAAGGAGCAGGGCAGGAGGACTTACCAAAGATGAAGTTGTCAGGTCTGAAGAGGTGCCCAAAGGCGCCCGACCGAACGCTGTCCATGGTGCCAGGTTCCAGGTCCACCAGGATGGCCCGGGGCACATACTTGTGAGCTGGGGATGGGGGTGGGGAATTAGATTTCCAGAGGGCCATCCTCCATTGGCCTCTGCTCTGGCCCTTGGCCCAGGGCTCCATGACAGTGGAGTCATGGTTGCCACCCCAGACAGGGTCAGTTGGGTGGCCCAGGAAGCAGGCTCTGCACAGTCACCAACTCTCCCTGAGAGCCCTGGACAACCCTGCTTGGTCCCCACAGCCCTCCCCAACTGACCATACCACCCAACTGTCCAGATTCCCCCAGTCCCTTTGGTCTCCTCTGACCTGTGACCTGCCTGCTCCCCAACTATGATCACCTCTCAGTTTCCACTGCTGGCCTCTGACCCAACCACTGGGAAGCTTACTCCTCCTCTTCCCTCCCCACCCCGCCCAGGGAAGGAGGATGAGGGCCATCATTAGTCAGAGGTCAGAGGGGGTGGGCGCTCACAGGAGGCCTCGTTGTAGTAGACACTGATCCGCTCCAGCTGCAGGTCCGAGTCCCCCACGTAGTTGCCACTGGGGTCGATGCCATGTTCATCACTGATGACTTCCCAGAACTGCAGGAGAGGGAGCAGAGGGGTCTGCCCGTGAGGGTGTGCCCCTCCCCTTGCACCCACCCTTGCTCCCTGCAGACCAGGAAGGCTGAGGCATGGAAGGTGAGGCAGGTGACAGGGCTGGGCTGCAGCCCAGAGTCTGGGCTTGAGTACCTGGCCAAAGGCCATTGTGAGAGGCCTCTGGGGCAGCGCGCCCTTGAGGGTCCAGCTCAGGGGTCTACAGTCTGCTTTCAGAGACACCAGGGGCTGCAAGTGAGAAGGAGCTAAAAGGCCCCCCACCCCCCACCGCCTCCCGCCAGCCTGTCCACCACCACCTCACACACACACACACACTTTGGCCAGGCATGAAGTGGTGGAACCACTTGGCTCTTCATTCTTCCTGAAGAGACAAAGGACTTGATCTAGATCTTTTTCTGGGCTAGGCCCTGTTCGACCCAGCCCCACTGCCCAGGGAAGCCCCACCGCTGAAGCCTGAATGGGCCATCTTCCACCATGAAACCACTGGATTCTAGGTCCTGGCTGCTGAATCAAGAACCTTCACCTCTATGCTGCATCCGGATCCTTTGACCCTAAACTAGAAGGGAGCCCACCACTGGGTTCCCACATTGACCTCAGTGCTCTTCCCGGCAGGAGCTGTGCCCTGCCTCCTGGCTTCAGTGACAGAGGCTTGTGCTGTGTCAGGCACGCTGCTCAGTTTGTTATTGGGAGGAGGGGGGCATACGGGTCTGATTGGACTGTGTCTATAGATTTTTTTAAAAACACCTATATTTAAGGGGGGTAAAAAAGAGTGGACAAGAGGATAGGAGTGGGCAGGGGGAGGGAGAGTGACTTTTTTCTATTTTTGACTGTGACTTTTGTCTTTATTTTTTTTATGAAGCAAGAGAACCATTTTATTCTTTTTTTTAA
>NW_022106189.1:48354516-48359033 GCF_000313985.2 Echinops telfairi | reverse complement strand
CCCCAGGACTCCCTTTGGCCTGGACTTTCAGCTACCAACTTCCAGCCACGGGTGGAAGTCCTTAGAGCTTCTCGAATTTACTCTCCAGAGTGGGACTAGCGAGAGAGGGGCGTGGAAAAGGAGTCAGGCCACACTCTTCACAGCGACATTCGCCTGAACCACTGTCTGACTGTGACCAGTGTGACTCCCAGCAAAGCATTTGCCCAGCACCTGGTGTGCACAACACACACACCTGCTCCAGAGAGAACTCTGCCCAGCCCAGGGCCTCTTCGCTGGGACACAGGGACACTGGGTGGGGGACTCCCACCACACAGTGGGACTTCTAGGGCTGCCAGCCGCTCCCCACCCTCCTCCGAGCCCTCCTCCGGGCTGGAATGACTTGCCGATGAGTTAATGGGTGTGAAGGGCCCAGAACACAAGTGCCGTGCATGTGAGTCACATGGTGCAATGGTTGCTCCGTGGGAAGAGCAAGTTACAAAACAGTGTGCATGTGCTCATTTATATAAGGATGTCCTGGCACAGGCACAGGCCCCACATGGAGCAGCTGCCCCTGCAGGGCAGCATCGGCAGGCAGGAGAGAGGCGCCTTTTCATAGTAGGCCCTGTCATGTGCATGTGTCCATGTTGCCAAAAAAAAAAAAAAAGTTTAAAAATAAATGGAAAGAAGCTAAAAGTACCAATTGTGATTACAGTAAAAGGCCCAGATGACCACTTGGCGATTCATCAGCAGAGTGTTCTGAGGTCAGCGCTCCAAGGGGAGGGATTCTCCCTCCCCTGGGTGCATTTCTGTGATTGGTGTGGCTTCTTCCTGCATCCAGTCTACATTTGTTTTGTAATTAGGAAAAGTAGAAATGTAGGCATATCACCAGGGTATTTGGGACCTCAGTCTGCTCCTGGGCTGTGTCAAAAAAACAACAACAACACAAAAAAACTAGCAGCAGCCTCTGTGGTCCTCTCAGCCCTGTAGGGCCCCTGACCTTTGGCCTCAGGGACACTCACAGCCACAAGCCCCTGTCAGCTTGTGTATGGGGCCAGGTGACAGTGACCCTACTGCCATCACATGAATCAAACCCAAATGAGACCCAACACTGTTGGGTTGATTCTGATTCCCTGGCCCAGAGGCTTTCTTCCAAACGGTCCTCTTTCAGCAGACCACACATTTCCCACACCCATTTCCCACCCCTGGAGTGATGGGCAGGTTCAAACGTTAGCCTTTCATTTAGCAGCCAGCTGTTGTCAGGGCTCTCTGCCATCCACAGACCACGAGAGGGCCTTCACAGCAAAAGCCCACAGCAGCCGTGGGAGCAGGCCCACGTACAGCACAAGACCTGCCCTGGGCAAGCACCAGCAATGCCAGCTTCGTGGTCTTCACGTGCATTTGGTGTCATGCAGAAACTATTCAAGTAAAAATGACAACGAGTAGCAGGAAGACTGGGGCGGAGTTGTTAATGAGGTTAAACCCCTGCCACAGACTGGAGGAAGCTACACTCTGTGATGAGGCTGGTTTCCCTATAAAGACCCCACACTCACTTAAGGAGGGCGCTGAGGGAGGACGAGACCATCTAGGGGCCCGCGGTGGGCTGGACAAAGGGAGCGTTAGCCTTAGCTGCAATATTTGCACTTTTCACCTTTTATAGGGGAATCTATTAACGATTGCTAGAGCAGTTAAAATTAATGAAAACTTCAAGTAATTTAAAACAGCAAGTGTTACTTAGCAAAATACAGTACTACAGGATATATGGAATTTAATCAATAATGTTTTCTTATTATCAGTGCTACAAATGTGAAACCGTCCCGGATGGCCGCCCTTCTTTCAGAGGTGGTGGGAGGCCTCCTCCGCAGGCACGCCAGGCCAAGGGTCCCTGTGAGACGGCCGCTGTCCGTGGTGCTGACCCCTTCACCGCGCCCGGGGCTGACGGCCTCGGAGGGCGCAGTTAAGTCGGGCGTCCCCCAAAAGCAGGCTGGGAGAGCAGGGGTGTTGAAGCTCCCCAACCCGAGCCTGCGCCCCCGCTCCCTCGCCCAGTCTCCCATTAGGCTGAGCTGAGGTTGAGAGGAACCCTTGCATGACGCAAAGCAGTGTGTGTGCGCGGGGGTGCGGGGTGGGGGAGGGGAGGGGGCAGGGAAGGAGGAAAGAAGTGTCGACAGAAAATCCCTCTCCCCATTGGTTGACCGGATAGGGCCCCGCCCCGGAGGCCCCACCCAGCAGCCGGGAAGGAGGGGTCCTGGTCGGCGAGCAGACAAAGAGCGCTCAGGAGGAGCTAGGAAATGGGTCTGAAGGCCTGCCAGTGGAACCCGGGGTGTGCCGTGGGGGTCCCAGATTCTTGTCCCTGGAAGGAGCGCATGGACCTCCTCCCAGCCCGGGGGCCCTCCCAGGTGCTCAACCCGGCTTATCCCCACAGACACCACCCACTTAAGACCTATCTCCGCAGGTCTTCTCAGACGGGTGTCCTGCGTCCAACAGTGCCAGCAAACGATGGCTGTTATACAGCATTAACGTCACCGTGTCGCCATTCAAGGGGCCCCCTCCTGGCGCCAGCCCCCACCTTACACCACATCACCCCACCCGCTGAGGTGGCGGCTGCCGGCACAAGTGACTTCTCCTTTCATTCGTCCCACCAGAGACCCCACACCACCATGAGTGCCTCCTAGAGTCATGCTCTTTGATGGGCCAGGTTTCCACAGCCCTTCTCCACTCAGCACTTCCTTCAGGAACCCCACTGAACTTTGAATTTCCTGATTATCCCCAAACGATACCAGAGGACAAGGGAGAAACAACGGTGTTTCCTAAAATGCACCTCTCTATTGTTTGCATTGTTTAAAAGGATGTTCACTTAGGAACCACGAATTCGAGGAAAACAAAGGGAACCAGAAGTGCTGGCACAGTCAAGGGAGGGCACCACACTGAGCCACAGAGACACACCCAGAGGCTGCCCCTCATGCTGTCCAGTGACCCCATGGCTCCACTCCGCTCCCTTTCCTGGTGATCTCAGGTGGGCCCTTCTAAGCCGTGGAGCTGGGGTTGGGGTTCCTACAACTGGACCATCCCTACCCCAGCCCTGAGTCACCTGCCTCTCCCTGCTCCCTCCCAGACAGTGACCCCTAGCCTGCCTAGAAGCAGATGTTCAGGGCAGAACTGGCCCCGGTGACACTTTAATGAGCCCTGGGCCCCTGAGACCTGGACGGGCCAGCTGTGTACACTGCCCCAGGAGCCCTGATTTGATTTGAGCTCCCCCACCGAGGCGGCACAGCTGTCGCTCCACAGATTAGAGAGTCTCCCCACTAGCACTCTTCCCCACCTCCCACCCAGCAACCTCCACCCTAGAACCAACCAAACTTGCAATTTACTCATCAGCCACGTGGCTGCCCCTCCCTCCCGTTGTAATGAGCTTTTTGTTCTTGCCTGGTTTCCATGGCAACAGCATCCCTCTGAAGCATTCCTGGTCCCCCTCCCCTCCCACCTCTTCTTTCAGGGAGCCACAGTTCTGCAGGCCAGAGCTTGGCCCCTCCCTGTATTGTTCCCTGGGACCCCTGGGGGCCAGCGGGCCCCAGCCACCCAGTCGCTAACTCCACAGGGGTCAGCCGTATGACCTTGGGTAAGGGACACTCTCTGGACTGAGGACTGTGACATTGCCTCATGGGGGCTGGAGAGGGGGGGTTGCTACAAAGTCCCCTCCCATTCACTTCAGCACCTCTTCCTGCCTCAATCCCCTTGTCTGTGACACGGGACAACAGTCAGGGTACCCACTCAAGATGCAGCTCTATCCCTGATGGTTTCGGCTTTGTTCCCAGGTTGGGGTCTGCAGAGTTCCTGGTGGACACAGTCGCCCCTTGGTCCGGCTCGGTATTGTCTAAGCAGGACTGCCTGCCGGGAGAGCTGCGCCAAGGTCACCGGTCCCCAGATCCGGGCCCAGCGCTTCCCTGTCCCTCGCCCCACCTAATAATGACAGTCTGAGGCCTGGACACCTCCGGACTGGAGCGGGATGGGCGCTGTCGGCTCGGGTCCGATGCAGACACCCCACTCTCTAGTCCGGGGGAGGGAGTCACACGGCTGTGGGAAGACAGCCCCACCCAACCTCCCAACTCCTCCATCTCTCCTCAGGCGGAGGTGGGTCCCTGAGAGGACGGACGGCCACGCCCAAGCAAAGGCGCCAGGGTCGCTGGCCCCGAGCTCGCAGAGGAGGTGGGCGAGGGGATGATCCGAGCCCAGCGCGCCACACAGAGAGGCCAGGCCCGAACGAGCCTGGGCAAGGCCGGGCCGGCTCCCCGCTTTGTTCCCAGTCCCGCATTCGGGGTACGGCCAGCTGGGAGTCAGGCCGGCTTGGCGGGGAGAAGGGCAGCCTCACCTTGGCCCCAATCTGGTTGCCGCACTGGCCGGCCTGGATGTGCACGATCTCCCGCATCTCGGCGCTGGGGCTGCTGATGGGCGCTGAGCTGCTGGCGGCTGGCTGCGGAGGCTCGGCGCGCCCGGCTGCGCCCTTTTATACGCTGTCCCGCCCGGCCGGCCGCGTCAGCGCCGCG
>NW_022106189.1:48344176-48354258 GCF_000313985.2 Echinops telfairi | reverse complement strand
GGCGGGCTCCAGGGCGGACAATGGCAGCGGCCAACCCCCGGCCTCCTGCCCAGCACCAGCTCGGAGGCGTGGCGAGAACCGAAATCCATTTGCTCTTCGCCCACCCTCAGCCGCCACACCCGCAGCCCAGTGGGGCAGGGTCTTTCTTCTCCCTGTCGGGACCCCCTCGACCCTCTGGGGAGGAAAAGCTGCAGGTGGAGAGAAGCGGCTGTGGACCAGGGGGGTCACTCGACCTCCTCCCCCTCCCCCCCCTCCGTGGCCCGGTAGAGGGTCTGTAGAAGGTTGAGAGAAGGTGGATTTGAAGGTGTGTCACCTTGGCCCTCAGCGCATCCGTTCCCCTGAGGGGGCACAGTGGCTGTGACAGGAGTAATTATGAGGTCGTTCGGGGAGGGGCCAGATGGTGGTGAGGTTTGGGTCTGACTCACCCCTCTGAGGTCACCTGCACCCAGGGGTTTGCTCAGTCTTGGGACTCTTAGTCAAAGGGAAGTCTGCTTCTCTTCTGATTTGGGGTGGGGGTTGGGGGTGGGGGCTCGCCCAGTTAGGAACCCCCTTGTGGAGAGACTGTGGGTGCATGGGGTGGGGCCTTGCAGGACAAAGAGGGACAAGAGGCCATGACCAGTTTTCTGGAGAGAGAGAAGCAGTGAGGTGGCGCTCTTGAGACTTCCAGCACACACACACAGCCCCGCCCCCGCCCCATCACACGCATACATATAGGGTCTGTCTCTGTCTTTCTGTCACACACACACATACCATCTCTCTCTGTCACAAACACACATACAGGGCCCCCTCCCATCACACAGCAACACACACACAGAGTTCCCCCCATCACTCACACACATATAGGGTCTGTCTTTCTTTGTCTCTGTCTCTCTCTCTCTCACACACACACACACACACACACACACACACACACACACACACAGTTAGGCTTTTTGGTGAAATCACTTGGTCATACATCATGGCATATCAGTGACAAAGGCCTTCCGGAAATCAGCCCGTAGTGGGTGACGCACAAACCAGCTGTCCACCTCACACCCCCAGCCCATTTTGTAGACACCTGAGCCTGTCTGAGTAGGTGTGGCTCTGCAGCCCCCACCCCTTCCTGCTCAAAAGAAAAACCTCTTTGTGGTTCTTTTCTTCTCAAGAGACTCTCCCTCCCCCACAATGAGTCCTAGAGGTGGCTTTTTGTGGGCTCCTGGACCCTTCCTGCCCCTGTCCCTGCCTGGGGCTAGTAAGCAGTTGGTCCTTCCCAGGAGCCAGGAGCTGTGGCTGCTGTTCCTCCTCTGAGCAGGAGAGGGCTCCCAGCTGTCACCCAGCCTGCCTCCCTGCCTGTCCAGGCACCAGGCCAGACCAACTCAGGACTGTCCCCAGAGGCTCCTGGAGCCAGCTCAGCCTGACGTCCTGACCCACCTTCCAGTAAAGGCTAATGCTGCCGCGAAGCGGCTCCCAGCCTAGTGGAGGGGCAGCAGTCAACAGCCTGTCAGCAGTCAGCAGGGACAAACTGGGCAGTATGGGCTCAGGTGCTGGACAGGAGTGATACAACCGTTCAGCTGCCTTCCCCAGCAGGCAGGGAGTCTACAGTTCTGGGCAGCATGGCTGCAGGAAGGCTGTGATGGGCTTAAGGCCAAGGAGGGGTTGGCACAGACTGCTAACCCATATCCCAGCTTCCCTAGGGCTTAGAAACCCTCAGACCCTTGATGCCTCCAAGGCAGCTTGAGCCGTTAGCCCATCATGTGCATCAAGACCTTTCCCCAAATGTCCCTAGCCAGGGCCACTAGGGGTGCCATGGCTAGTGGAGTGCCCTGGGGGAGAGAGGCCTGAGCCAGCCACTGGGGTCTGGACACCTACAGGCTTCTCAATCAGGGTGGGTCTAGGTGCGCTCTGGGACTCTGTCCCGCTGCCCTGGTTCTCGTCTCTCCCTACAAGCCTCCAGTACTCAGCAGATGGAGCTGCCAGGGTAGGGCCTTATTACCAAACCACCGCCACTCCTCCACTCCCCAAGACAAGAGTTCCTTGTCACTGAACTCCGGTTCTCTGGCCACCGTGAGCGCGCAGCTGGCCCTTGGAAGGAGGCGCCGCATGCTCTGCAGAGCCAGCTCTTGGCCCAGGCAGCCACAGCGGGCGGGGCACCGCGGCACGGAACAGAACAGGGGCACTCCTCCTGGTCTCGTGCCCGCCTCGGCCCACTCCCACCTCCGCACTGTCCATCCTGTCTACAGGGGCAATGAAAGCCCAGGTGCGGCGGATGCGGAAGGTGAGGGCGCTGCTGTGGGTAGTCTGGGGCCTGGTGAGGCAGGCGTTCTGACTCCAGGTGACCAGCCCTCCCGCTGGTGGCCGGCGAGCGGCAGGGAAAGCTCGCCTGTACTGGCCTTTCTAGCCAGAGCAGAGCAGCACCTCTCTGAGGGTCTTGCGGAGCTCCGGGCTGCGAAGGGCGTAGATCAGCGGGTCCACGAAGGAGTTGCAGACGATGAGAGTGAGGAACAGGTTGCGGTTCTTCAAGACGCAGCTGCAGGTTGGGTGCTGGGGGCAGAGGGCGATGAGGCTGAGATGCAGGAAGAAGGGGCCCCAGCAGAGGAAACAGAAGCCCAGCAGGAGGGAGAGCGTGGCGGCGCCCTTCAGGCCCAGGGCCCGGCGAGCAGGGTGCCATGGCTTGTGGAGCCTGGCGATGCGGCGGGCGTGCTGGCAGGCCCGAGCCAGCATGTGCACGTACAGTGCTGCCATGAGCGCCATCAGGCCCAAGAAGAAACTGACCAGACCCAGGGGCACGGCAGCGTGGTCGTAATAGGCGACAAAGAAGGTGCTGCCCAGCGCACTGGCCCCCCAGATGGTGGCAATGGCCCGGTGCGCACGGAGCGGCGTTACGATGCTGTGGTAGTGCATGGTGTAGAAGATGGTGATGTAGCGGTCCACCGCGATGGCGCCCAGGGAACAGAGGCTGGACACCATGGAGCCACAGGTGAGCACAGCGATGGCCTTGTCCAGGCGCTGCATGGTGTCAGCCTGCAGGGCCAGGGTGCCAGCCTCCAGCAGCAGCTCAACTGTTGTCCCAAGCACAGTGCTCACGCTCACCAGCAGGTCGGACACAGCCAAGCAGCAGATGAAGTAGTACATGGGCGAGTGCAGGCTCCGGTTCTTGCTGATGGCCACCACCACCAGCAAGTTCTCCAACAGGCTCAGCAGCCCCAGCGAGAGAAAGAGCCCGTCAGGCACAGGCACCTCCAGGCACCAGGTGCCAGTCTGGTTGACAGCCAGCCCCAAGTGGGCTTTGGCAGGGGTTGTGGCATTGAGTGAGCCCCAAAGCCTCCCCTGGGAGCCCTGCAAGGGCATAGCCTCCCTCCCCCAAGGGAAGGGGCCTGATTCTAGCCCAATCCGTCCTGTTCAGCACCCTGGTCAGTGCATGGTGCCCTTGAAGGGCAGAGAGCCCCCCCCACCTCACCCGGGGCAGTCCTTGCACTCACCTGGCCAGACAGAGGCCTATCTGGGCCCCTGGAGTCAGCAGTAACCCGCCCCCTCCACCCCTGCACTCCTTGCTCACAGTCCTTGGGCTTCAGTTTCCCTTCCTGACTCTGCCCTGAAGGCAAAGCTGTTCAGAGGCCATGTTTTCCCAGCACCCCCTGCCCCATCTTGTCGCCCACCTTCCTGGCTGCCCAGGGCCTAGCTCAGTGGCTGCCTGGCTTCCTACCTCCTGGGACCAGGGCAGGGTGAGGTCTGGAAAGAATGGGGTCTTTCTCCAGACTCTATTTAAAGGAGCACACGGCCCCTCCCCGAGGGCAGCCACATGACAGCTATGCCCAGGACACAGGGAGGTGCCAGCATTCTGCCACGCCCCTCTCCTGCCCCATACCCCTTACAGGCCTGGTGTCTCACCCAGGGCCCCGGGGGCCTGCCTCTCTACGCCCACACCCATTGGAGAAACTTCAAGCTCCTTCCCCGCCCCTTCAGACGTCATTCAGGCCAGCCTGGCACCCACCACTGGGACTTAAGGCCGATTTTACAGCTGGATTAGGCATGTTTCATAATGCATCTTAGATCGAGTGGGCAGAGTCGGGGTGGAAGTTGGGGCTTCTGTTGGGACCAGAGGGCACCACGGGGCAGGCAAACTCTGGGAGCTTGAGGCGCCTGTGTGGCCGACTGGGATCCACTAGCCACATCCGCTGGGGGGGCCAGGCCCGCTCTCTCACGTTCTCCATTTCCTTTGCAGATGATGACCACAGGCCCCGAGCCAGACACCACATCAAGGGCAGACTCCCTGTCTCCACTGGGCAACTCACGCCACTTGAAGCGGTTAGGGCACGAGGCTGGCGGGTGGGGGGTGGGCAGTGAAGACAGGCCAGAGCTGTGGTGGGGACCGAACCAGGGCTGGCCAGAGGAGCCGAGTGCACACCTGCAATGGTCCTCCGGCTGCCCCTGCCTGACCTCCACTGATCAACGACTGTTGCGGCCCCACCTGACTGAGCAAAGTGCCCACCAGGGTCTCCGAGGAGGGTACTTGTTGGAGACAGGCTGTCAGCTCTCACCCTGGGCCTCCTGGTGGCTTGTGTCACGGGCTCCCAATGACACCTCAGGGCATCATTCTCAAATAGGAGCTTCAGAGCTTACCATGACCTTCACCTTCTAAGGAGCTCAGAGGTGTGCAGAGACCTCCCCCACCCTGCCAGCAGCCCCCGCCGGTGGAACCCCACAGTTGTGTGCAGGCCGAGCGAGTCCCGTGGACAGCAGGAGAGGATGGTGTGTGTGTGCACCCGTGCACGTGTTTGTGATGTTAGCAGAGTTGGTTGCACTGCTTTCGTGTTTGTCGTGCTCAAGGCTCAGAGAAGACCCTCCATCCGGGCACCCCGCCACAACCCCTCCAGGATCCCTTCCCAGCATGCAGTGAGAGTCACCCAGGGGGGCCAAGTTCCAGGGGATGAAGGAGGGCAGCAGCCACAGTGGGCCAAAGCGAAGCCACCTCTGGGGCCCTAGGACCCCGTTAGCAGCAGACAGGCCTGGGTGTTCTTGGGGAGTGTTTCCCATTGGCTTCCTGCCTAAGGCAGTGTTTTGAGGGGGGGACTGTTCAGTGTCACCTCAGGGGATCATGCTGAATGAGGTCTTTGAAGGGGACGCTGTTAAGCCCCACCCCTGTACCAACCCAGCGGAGACCTTCACGGTGTGAGAACTGGTGAACCTTCGGCAGAAGCTGATTGCGGCCCTCTTCCCATCATCAGAAGTGGTGGCCCTGACCTGTGACTCCTGTCTTGGCCCCTGGCTGCATGGACAGAAGGTGACAGATACAAGTGGGCTGGGCAAACCCTGCCCTGATCCGATCTGCCTTGGGGCCAGTGGCACCACCTCTCTCCTGGGAGAGGGTCTAGCCCGCTGTTCCTTCACATAACCCCCTCCCATGCCATTGCTCTGTCTCCCCTTCCACAGATGATGAGGCTGAGCCTTTGTTCATGGCGCCGTACCCAGGCTTGGAGGACCTGGACGTGGCCTGCCGGTGACAGTGGTAGGGCTGTGGCATCTCCTGAGAGAAAGCCCTCTCACTACACCATGTTTCATGTCTGGGAGCACACGGCCAACCTGGGCTTGGGGAGCTGTGCAGCCTGAGGGCAGACATCCCCTGTGGGCACTCACCCCAGGACCTCCGCCTTCTATCCAGTCCAGGCACTTCTGGAAGGGAGGTTCCTGCAGCCTCGGTGCAGTCCCCACCCTGGTGGAGAGTGGCAGAGATGGTCTTGCCTGTTTCCCTGAGCCCACATCCAGGCCCACACATGCCTGCAGGAGACAACCCAGGACCTTGAGTGTCAGCCACACCATATGGCTGCAGGTGGGACCCCGGCGGACTGCACCCCTACCCCCACCATACTGACTGCCCCTTCACCCCTGGCTCCAGCTCCCTGACCTCCAAGCCCTGGTGCTGCTGCTGTTTCCACTAAAAATATGGTCAAGTTCTGTACCCCAGGTCTGACCCAGCATCTTCTCCAGCTGCACCTCCTAGCTCAGGGCTGGCCTGCCCTGGTCAACATCAGCGGGCATACACATGGTGCTAGAGACCCAGGGGACTCCTTCTCTTCTCCCCAGAACCCCCAATCCCAGAGCATGACCAGCAGTGGGGAAAGGCTTTGGGAGTTCCGGGCTGCATGGGGGAGGTCGCACTGGGCACCTGGGAGTGCTGGCTGCAGGGGTCGTGCATAGGCCCTCGAGATAAGAGCTCCACCTTGGCAGCGGTGCAGACCCCGGGAAAGAAGCACAAGACACAGCAAGGATACTGACATTTATAGGGCAGGAGAATACTGACATTTACCAGACAAGAGCCACCAACATTTATAGGGCGGGTGACTAGTGATAGTACAGGGGCGGGAGACTCTCAACACATATAGGGTGGGAAACCATCAACATTTATAGGGCAGGAGACCAGTGATAGTCACGTGGCGGGGGACCATCAACATTTATAGGGTGGGAGACCATAAACAATTATAGGGCAGGAGACCAGTGATAGTCACAGGGGTGGGGGACCATCAACATTTACAGGACGGGTGACCATCAACATTTATAGGGTTGGGAAGCCACCAACATTTATAAGGTGGGAGATCACCAACAGTTACAGAGCAGGAGACCAGGGATAGTCACAGGGGTAGGAGACCACCAATATTTATAGGGTGGGAGATCATCAACATTTATGGGGCAGGAGACCACTGATAGTCATGGGTCAGGAGATCATGGACATTCACAGAAGGGGTAGGAGAAGCAGCTTCCTGCTTTGGGGACTGGCTTACCAGCCAGAACAGAAGTCAGGGACATGATGGCAAGGTGAGGGAATAGGGCACTGTGCACTCAGTCCCACTCCTCGTCCCCATCACCCTCGGCCTGGCCCTGGCCCTGGGAATTCTCCCGGTTCTCCTGGCGAGGCATGTCCAGGTCATTGAACTGGAAGTTGGCCATCATTTCACGCACGGCCACCATCAGCCTGTTCAGGCCCTGGACTCGGTCCAGGCTATCAGCTGTGCCGCCACTACCGTCGTCTCCTCCTCCTCCTCCAAGCCGCTGCTCCTGAAGCCTGTCTTCCTGTGACAGCAGCAGCCTGAGTCAGCCCTCTGAGGGACTACGGTCCTAAGCACTCAGCCCCCACCCCAGTGCCCAGCGTGGTGTAGGGCCCACGTGTCAGCTTGCACCATCTGAGCCAGGGTGGGGGACTGATCCTAGTAGCTGTGTGCTATCTTCCCAACCAGACAGGTGCCCTCCTGAACCAGGTGGCCTCCCAGCAGGGATCTCACATGCCCACACTGGATGAGCCTGCTGGCTGCCATCCATGGGGGAAGGACAGAGGCACACCGGACCTACCTCAGTGTTGTAGTTTGGCAACAGAGATCGGAAGAAGAGGGCCACCGTGTTTGTCTGGCCGGCGGGAGTCTGCCTGTTAGATAAAGCCGGGAGGGGCCCAAGGGGACACTGAACCAAACCTTTCCGGACACCCACCAGCCCAGCTCATGATGTCCCATCTAAGGTCCTCCTGCCCCCATCTCCCAGAGGCGGGGGTGGGGTGGGAAAGGCATTCCTAAGCAGCAGGTAGGGGGAGAGTGGTTGAGCTAAACTGGGGCCCTAAATCCAGAGGGTAACACCAGGACTGTGGGGTGGGTGGTGAGGACTCCTGGTCTGGTTAGGGTTGGGCCGTGGGCTACTCCAGTAACAAGGGAAAGAATGGGTCAGATGATACCAGGAAAGGAAATCCAGAGCTGGGGGCGGGGCCTCTACACCTGGCTCACTTACCATCCTGAGAAACCAACTTTGAGCCAGGTGGACAGCAGAGCCCACTATGGCTGAGCTGGGCATCAGCCATGGCACAGTAGGGCTCCTTGTTCAAGAAAAGGTGCAGCGGTGATGTTTCCATCAGTCCCGAAAGCCACATAGAGGCAACTGAGGGGCAACTCCTACAGGTGAAGTGGGAATGGTACCCTAGCTCTCCTAGACATCTTAAAACCACCAGGTGTTATGGACTTCAACCCTGGGTAAGCCCTGAGTGTGTCAGAGTAGAACTGTGCTCCCTCAGAGTTTTCAACGGCTTATTTTGGGGGAAGTATATCACTAAGCCTTTCTTCTGGCTGACCTCTGAGTGGACTCAAACTCCCAGCCTTCCTTTCTGCAGCCAAGCAGGTGATCTGGGGGCACCCTGAAGGGCTTCTTATCATACACTTGGTGGCGGTGGTTTGCTGTTGCCTCAGCTCTAACTCATAGTGACGCTATAGGACAAGATACAGCTGCCGATGGCAGTTCTTAGGCTGCAATTCTCATGAATCCACTGCCGTAAAGTCCATGCCGACTCATCGCGACCCCAGAGGACAGATACAGCTGCCTGGTGGGATCTCCTGGGCTGTACTTGTCATCGAAGCCACTGTTTCTTTTCTCCTGAGAAGCAACTAAGCAGTTAGCCACTGTGCCATGGGGGATGGCTCCTTAAACACTTCAGTGATCTACACTTAAAGAGCCCTGAGGCGAGTGAGAACAACAAAGATCCAAGTAGCAGAAAATGATGAATCCCTCGCTCTAGAATGTCCAGGCTAGCATGAGTCATGTCATTAAAAAACCCAAAAAACCAAAACAACCTACTGACACGAACAGTTCATTATTTCTACCTTAAACCTATTGGTAAATTTAACTGGGAATGATTTCCTCACGAACATGGAGCATGGTTTTATACTACAATCTAGTGGGAGAATAAAATGGACAAGATGTGTTTCTCCCAGGTTTGGAAGGCACCGTGTCAGGAGCCCCATTCAATGGGGAAATGTGTCTCTACCTCCCTGACGCCCACCACTGTGTGCCAGGCAGGGCAGGGGCTCAGCCTCAGAGATCAGGAGGACAAGCAGGTGTTTCAGCAGTCCCGGTTCTGACAGTGTCTACGCAGACCTGTGGCCTGTCTCGGCAGGCAGGGCTGTGCTCCCTTCTCAGTGTACGGGGGCCTTCTGCAGGTCTCTGGACACACTGTCTGCCCTGCTCCTGCCGAAGGTCTTGGCACACGCTGGCTTTTGTACTTGAAACCAATGACCTTCTCACCCGCTTTTCTGAGTGTGACGCCCACCTTCCTGCCATTCCCTAGTACGGTTTCATTTTGTACTTATTTCCAAGTTTGGTGACTGACGTCTGTTTTCCACAGCACACTGGACTCTGGGAGGGCAGAGGGGACTCTAGTGGGTTTCTCACCATCACCCCCACCCTGCTGTGGAATCCGACAGCTCAGAGAGCAGCTCAATGAAAGGACAGGGCCTGCAGATGCTGATAGTGACCACAGATTACATCATCCTGTCACTTTATCTCAAACCAAACCAAACCCACAGCTGCCCTATAGAGCAGAGTAGAAATGCTCCTGCAGGCTTCCCGGTCTACAAGTCTTTATTGGAGCAGACCGCCTCAACAGGGGCCCCGATGCCTGTCTCTGATCTCCTGAAGGAGGCAGCAAACCCCAGAGAGCCAACGGCACTAACCTGGGAGCAGGGGGCCAAGTGGAGAAAGACATACCTCTCAGGTCTGACGTAGGAGTGGATACTGTCTGCGGGAGGCAGAGGGTCATAGCTCATCACAGCCTCTGCAGTCACCTCCTGCAGGAAGGGCACAGACACACACACACACTGCAGGACGCTGCCCAGGTCCACAAGCATGTCCCCTGCCGTGGTGCCCTCTGACTGCAATATGCATGGGACTCTGAGTGCTGCAAGAGTGCTTCAGAATCCAACAAGAATGGTCTGAGTAAGCGGGTGAGGATAGCTTTTCGCTGACCATGCTCTGCCCTGTCTGGGGGCAAAACCCCCAAAGTTAACCCAAAGTTAAGCACATGCTGTTACTGGGGTTCTGGCTCAGTGAAGCCGGGGGGTGGGGGGGGGGTGGGCGGGATGGTACCAGGGTTACCCGGGCTACCACCTTTATGGACACAGACTGCAAGCTTTTTCTCCCACAGGACAGATGATGTACTTCCAGCCAGCCAGTACACCAGGGTTTGGTGAGGACACCCCCGGGGAGGTAGGGGCACTGCAGCCACTGCTCATGTATTGTAACATGCACGTGGCACATCAGGGGCCTGGTGGGCATGCAGGCCGGGCCACTCACTTTGC
>NW_022106189.1:48340948-48344019 GCF_000313985.2 Echinops telfairi | reverse complement strand
GCAGTGAGCTAGCAGAGAACACTCTAAGCCCCATCATGGAAGAGCTCCTCTTCCCGCCACTGCCCACAAATCCCTGCACAGCAGCACAAGTTTCGCTTTATTCTCAAGTGACAGCAGCTGATGCTATCATAGCTACACGGACAAGAGACGAGCACAGGACGGGCCGCTGGGCTGCAAGGGAAGGCCTGCTGGCTCCCTGCCGCCACGTGATTTGTTTGATCACCAGTGAGGGGATTTGACCAAGTGGCACTTGAAGGCCACACAGGGTGGCTAGCAACACTGGGCAGGTCCAGGAGGCCAGGTCTGCACTGAGCCTGTGAGGACCTCGTTGTGGACGGCTTTACTCCCTCAAGGCTGCCCTCTGCACTCTGGCTGCAGTGAGGAGGGAGGGGCTGCTCCTGGCCCCGTTTACCGGGGGCAGCGTGGCGATGGCCTCCTTGATCTCGGAGAGGATGACATGGCGGTGGATGTTCCGGGGAGCACGCTGGTAGAGCACCCTGCGCCTGTGGCAGGGGAAGACAAGGTCAGCACATGGAAGGCCACCAGGGATGCCCAGCCTGGAAAGGGGCTCCAGCTGAACATGGTTTCTGGACCAGCGAGGGGCAGAACTGCCCCCCACCAGGTAAGCAGAGACTGTGGGGAAGCTCCGCTTTGGGATCTGTGACTCAGCCTCCCTGTTGACACAGTGGGATGGGTCAGGCCCCCAGGCTGGTGAGGATGAACATCTTGCCTGGCCAGTACTGCCTTCTGAGGCAGGGGCACGCCCTAGCAATGGCCACTGCTCTGGAAAGGATATGGCCTGCGTCAGCCATCTCCTGGACAAGAGGTGGCAGTTGCCGGGGAAAGGTAGGGAGACAGAGGCCCTGCATTTCTACTCACCCCTGAACAGAAGCTTCTCAAAGCCCAAGGTGGGTAATATCCCCAACGGTGTGGTTGAGGAGAAGGGGCTCTCAGAATCCCCACCGCACCCCTGCCAGTCAGAGGGAGAGTGCACCTTCCAAGAGAGGGGTGCGCCCTTGGAGGCCTGGGCAGGTCTGTCACCCTCAGGTCACGCCCTCCCAAGCCCACGCACCTGCTCTCGTAGGTGCGCACGATGGGGTCCCTGGCATTCACTGCCCGCACCACCTCGCGGACGTTCTTTTCCAGCCAGGCCATGATGGTGGAGTCTTTCCAAAGGGAGTGCGACCTCCCAAGATACAGGGTTACCAGCTGGGACATCGCCGGCGATTGGCTGCGGGAAATTGGAGCCATGAGCGGGTGGTACCCAGGGGTCAGTGCCCGTCCCACTGGCCGCCCAGAGCCCTGCCCCGCCTGCCCCGCAGAGGCCCCGCCTATTGTCCCAGAGCCACCCCAGCACCCCAAGGTCCCGCCCCGGAAGTAGCCTCGTTCCGGAAACAATCGCACCCCACTGATTGCCGGCTCTGCAGGTAACCGACCGCTGGGGAGCCGATATGGAGCAACAGGGAAGCAGATGGGGGTGACTGCTTAGGCCACAGGTCAGCTATGGGGAGCCAGTCGGGGGCGACGAGGAGTCAGTCGGGGCTGGGGGGATGAGCGCGATGGAGCCGGGCTGGGAGTGACGTGGACGGACAGCCACGGGGGGAGGCGGGGTGCAGGTGCGCCGAGCCAGTTGAGGGGTGACGGGGCCTGGGCACGCACAGGGCGGGGCTGGGAGGCTGAACTAGACAGGTGCCACAGCGCGGCCGGGTTGGCGAGAGGCCTCAGGTGGGCGGGCGAAAGGCGGAGCGGAAGGTGTGGCGTGGCCAGCGCGGTGGCTACTGGGTTACCCGAGGGGCGGGCCCGTGGCAGCGTCATTGACGTAGGGGTCAAATGTGGGTGGTGCTTGCTGCCGCACTTGCGCAGGTTGGGCAAAGCCACGTGACGTGTGCAGAGCGGCGCATGCGTGTTTCAAAGAGCGGCACTTAGGTTGTCACCCCATCCATTGGACGTGCGGTGAATTTTATGGGATTTTAATTTCAAAAGCAGACACTGCAAGTCTGGAAAGTGTTTTGGGAATAAATGGTATCTTTGTGGGTTTCTTTTATGATAAAGGAACTTTGTTCCTAGTTATCAAGAGAGGGAAGATAAATGCTATTTCCTTAGTAAGTATCAAGAGAGGGAAGATAAATGCTATTTCCTTAGTAAGTTTCTCCTTTATTTTTTATATTAAAGAAAAATAGTACGTGCCAATATGGAACATAGTCAAGCAGCTTTAAAGCCCAGGCTGTGCGAGGCGCTGGGCACCCAAAGCCCAGAGAGCGGTGCTTTCTGGCCCACCCGCCAGCCGGATACGACGGAGGTGGACGCTTGCGGAGGCCACGCTGTATCCAGCTCGGATCCTTTTGCCTCCTGATGGCCTTGAGCTTCAGTCTGTGGGGTGGCCGTCCCCAGGGAGCAGTGCAGTGCCTGACGCTCACACCTGACACCCCAACTGCATCACGAGGCAGGGCACCCACTTCCAGACAAGTCCTGAAGGGTGGTGGGCCCCCAAGTACAAGTGCCCAGGGAAAGCAGGTGCACACCCACGCCTGGCCAGGGTGGCCTTCTGTCCTCTACCTGATCTGGGCGTTGGGTCCAAAGAAGGGGTGATTGGCAACGGCGGCATCGGGCCGCACGCCGCAGTACTCGAGCAGTGGCAGGAGGACTGTAGAGGAAGAGAGTGAGGCGCTGTGAAGCCACAACCACTTCTGACTCCAGCAGACAGAGAAGCGGTCCCAAGGCCTTGTCCCGGAGGTCTCATGGTGAGCCATTGGACGGGGTCCAAGGGCCTAATTTCTGACCGGTGTCCCTCTTGCTGCTGTCCAAGGTTTGAAGCAGTCTCCTCAGACTAAGTCCCCAGAATGGAGCATATACATCTTGCCTGACACCCTGCACCCCCCACCCAACTAACCCATCTGCTGGCCTACAGCATAGGCTCCCAGCCTGCACCCCAGGAACGTGCCATGAAGCTGTGGCCCGGAAGGTAAGTGCAGGCTCTGCCTGGTGCTGGAGGGCTCTGTGGAGAGCTGTTCTGTGGCTGTGGCCATGCCTTGCTGACAGCCGTGCCCACTGAGAGTGCCCCCCAGTGCCCC
>NW_022106189.1:48334678-48340845 GCF_000313985.2 Echinops telfairi | reverse complement strand
CTTTTCATCTGTGTCACACACTGGTGTCTGAGGCTCTGCTCTCCACCCAATTCTGGCCCATCCCCACCAGACTCGGGCAGCACCTCCAATCTAGGTGGGCGCCTTCTCTAGGCTTGCACAGCCCACCTGCTGTCCCCAGTGGCCCTAGCACTGGGGTCTTGGTAGGGAAGCAGTGCTCTCCCCAGTACAACAGGCCTCACGTTGCTCTGGGCACAGGTTTGTTAGGAATGGACACGATGGGGCTGAGGGCCACCGCTGAGCAACCACGCCATCCTGAGTACCCAGACACCAGAGGAAGGTCCATCCCAAGAGGACTGAGGTCCTGCTCCGACTGACTTGTTCCTGTTCCAAGCAAGTTGTCAACACCAACACCAACTCGGTGCAGTGGACGCTATGCCTGGCTGGAGTAGGGGTGCTGTTGTCCTCCGCCTATGCTCCCCACGCCCCTCAGGGAGCCTGGCCCCTGCACCCACCTGCAGGGAACATGATGAGTGCCTGCCGGATCAGGAAAGAGGCCTTCTCCCTGGCAATGGCAATCTCATAGGAGGAGCGGTTCGTCTGCTGACTCAGCAGGAAGTAGGCCAGTGGCACAGAGTAGGCAAAGTTAGGAAGCTGCGACAGGTTCCGGTGCACCTACAAGACAATGGGGTTGGGTTTGGGCAAAGAGCAGACTCCAGTTTGTGGCCAAGGGTGGCCTGCTCCTGGGGTCCCCATGGCCATTCTCCTCACATCTCAGACTCAGTGCACCCCAAAAATGGTCAGGAATGTCACCTGCGCCCACCCCCACCTCCTGCCTGCCCAAGAAACGAGACCACAGAGAGGAGAGTCCTTGGCCAACCACACTGTCACATCTCTGCAGGTGCTCTGCATATGGGTCTCAGTCTCATAGGTTTACTGGCAGCTGTGTGATATGGGCATTCTAAAAGCCCACCCTGTGGTGGGCTCGAGGGCTTGCTGGCCTGCCAGGCAGCGCTGCCTGACAGCAGACTCAGACCCATTTGAGGTCACCCACACCATCTTCCCAGAGTCTCACTCTTTCCCACCCATCTGCAGCCGGCGTGCAAGAAGGGTCCTGTTGGCACACTTTGAAGCCTGCCAGGCCACCCTGCCCAGGCCACACCTGCACAAGCACACGGAGCCAGGCAGTGTGTGAGCGGGCACAGGAGTCCATCTCCCTGCATCCAGTCCCAGACAGGTGGGGCACACATCAGGTGTGCTCCAGGCCACCCTTACTAAGCACCGTGTCTTGGTTCCAGTCAGAACTGCTCTGCTGTCTGCACACACACACAATTGTTAGAGGCACAGGCTGACCCACCCTGAACTTGGGACTCAAGGCAGCTGGCAGCTTCTAGCCATGCTGTGCCAACTGCCTGACCACCTACTCAGTCACTCAGAAACGTGCAGCAGCTAAGTGTCAATGGTCTCCATCAGGCCCCTTTCCATGTGCCTTCTTGGCCCTCACCGAGCCAAGAGCAGGTGAGCTAGGCACCAGTGGGCCCCTAAGGTGCTTGGCAGCTACACCTACCTCCCAGTCCATGTAGAGGCAGGTCAGGTCCTCATAGCTGCGGGCCCGCAGCGCCAGGTGATCCACCATCAGCAGCATGCACAGGGGGTCCTCGTTGGGCTCCAGGCTTTGGGGCAGAGGAAGGTGTCACAGTGTGGGGGCATGGGGCAAGACATGCACGCCCGGGGCAGGCACTCACCTCAGGATGAGCTTGCAGTACTCCAGGGCCGTGCGTGGGCAGCCCCGCTTCTCGAGGAACATCATCTGCTTGTAGAGTGCCAGGAAGAAGCTCCTAAACAGTTTACATACCATCAAGTGGTGCCCAGGCAGGGAGGGGGGGACTCGTGCGGGGCAGGGGTGGTGGTGGCACTTCAGTGCTGCTTTCCTAGCATGTTCTCTATGCCCTGAAACCACCAGGGCTGCCTGTCATGCGAAGCTCTAGAAGCTCGTTTGCGGACAAGAGTTTAAGGCATGCAGTGTAATCACGGTGCCGGTCTCCTCACTCTCTGGTCCCGCTGGTCACAAATCTGTGCTATCATGCAGCTGTTACTGCATCAAGAGCCGACTCTCCCTTTATGGCCTGGATGTGCTAACATGGACACTTATTATAGTCTAGAAGAACTAGGAAATCAGCCAGAGAGATAAGACACACAAGAAGTTGGCAGAGCCACTTCATACCCAGCAGGCAGGGAGGCTGGAGACCCCTGCATGTCACAGCACCGGGGCTCAGGGACAGGTGGGGTGAGGCTGGCAGGCAGTGATGGCTGTGGGGGCGTGGGCAGGAAAGCATGGAGAGTGACTCCATCTCAGATGTGCTTGCTCCTCGTGTCTCACACGCAGAAACACAGGTTGTAGCTGTGTCTTGGAGTGGGTTTGTGGGCCACCCTTGTACAGGGTGGTGGCAGCACTCACCTGTTCTCGGGCCTGCGGTAATCCAGCCGGGCACTCCCGTTGGTCAGGCTGAACATGGGGTGGAAGGCGCACTCCATGCTGTACAGCGCCCGCTCTGTGGACAGACACTTGCTCACCACAGGCCCTTGCTCGGCTGGTGATGACAAGCCTGGAGCCTAGGGCTCTGCACGCATGTCCATCCGCCGAGAGATGGACAGCCTGCACTGAGGTGGAGCCGGAGCACCCAGAGGTGCAGACACATGACCATGCGTGCTCATGCTGTTCCCGTCACCACCCAGCAGCCACCCCGTGGAGCGAGCCCCGACACACGACAGGGCTGAAGGAAAGGTCCTCGTCTGCTGGGCGTGTGCACTGTTGTCAGCTGATGGGACTAGACTAAGGTGACCAGATTTAAAGCGGGACGCCATTGACCCGGGTAGGGGTGGGTGTGGGTGTTCTTGATTAAAAATTTGGTCTGTATGGATCAAATAGACCGTTCCCTAGCTTGTTATGCATTCTTTCCAAAAATCAGGACTTTTTAAAAATGCCAAAAATCAGGAATGTCCCGCCAAAAGCGGGACGTCTGGTCACCTTAGACTAGACTGCCTGGCCCACGTGCTCACCTATGAGGTCTCTGGCCGTCTCCTGGTCCTCCTGGAGCCGGCAGGCATCGCTGAGTTGCAGGAGTGAGTCCACGTGGTAGGGGCTTGTCTGGAGCAGGACCTGCTGGCCAAAAGGGTCCTGCCTTTAAGCACTTAAGAGGTAAGGACACAAGGACACAAGCTCATAGGGACACAGACTCCAGCTGTGGCCACTGTGGGCCGCCCCAGCCCAGTGAGAAGAATCTAGCAGCATAGCTTCCCACCTGGGACACAGGTGTACAAGGACAACAGCTCTGTGCCAGACAGCTGGGCTTGAAGGGAGGAGGGCAGCTCAGTACACAGGGCAGGTGACCCTGGGACAAGGTGTGCTGTGTGGCCCCCAACACACATCATACGGCCACAGGTCAAGCTGTCTGCACACAGGCGCTTATGGGCAGGCCCAGGGTGGTCGGGCCAGGCACAGGGGTGGCCGTGTGGGTCAGGCTGGGGGTGGGCTGGACGTACCACGATGTTGTTGGGCTCCATGGAGTCCACGGCAGCCAGGAACCGGTGCTGCACCTGCTGGTACTCCTCGTTGTGCTCAAAGGCAAATAGGGAGCGCCCCTTCCTTGTCTCCAGCAGCCGCATCGAGAGCCCTGGGGATGAGTGAGGGCATGGGCTCAGGGCGCTGGGAGCAGCACCCCATAGGTTAGAGCTTCTCTCAGAACCAGCCCTGCCTGAGGGACCACATGAAAGCCTGGAGGGGGCCCCTTTCTCCTCTCGGCCCACTGTAAGAACCCCAGCCTCTTTGGGATGAGGTTGATGTCACCAACCCCCTTCAGCCTCCAACTTCCCATCCATCCCACAAGAGGCCCCGGACCTCCAGCTTCAGGTGCTGGGAGGACAGGAGCACCACACAGACCCACTGGACACAGCCTGCCCGCTCTTGGGCCCTCCCTGCCAAGGACAGGGCAGCAGTGAGCCCTGAGCTATCATCTGCACACACACATGGTATCCCTGTCCCACCCTACAGCCTCAGGCCCCAAGGACACTGGACACGGGAGGCCAGTGGCTCCAGATGACTTTCCAAGCCACCACCCCCACTCCCACCCCTCTGTAAAGGCTGAATGCCTCCTACAGAACAGGTGGGGGAGTGAGGGACCACAGACCACCCCAGTTTCTAAACTGCGAACTTTAGTCCACCAGGGACTCAGAGGCAGACTCCTCATTGGGATGCATCCCTCACTCCAGGACGTCTACACAAGCCCCGCTGGCCCCACAGCCCTCACCTGGTTTGGTGTACCGAGGCCAGGTGCTCTTGGGGTTCGTCAGCCACATGGACTTGATGTATGAGCGCTGTCTCTGCCGAGACCTGGGGGACATGTGCTGACTTAAGGGTTAAAAATAATTGCATGGCCGCGGCTTTGGAGGTCATCCTTCCTCCCTCCAATGGATCCAGAAAGGCAGAGTTGATGAGAATTAAAAATTCTGTTGTGCATTTTCCCCCTTTTGATCAGGATTCTTCTATGGAATCGTTGATCAAAATGGTTGGTAATGGTAGCCGGGCACCACCTAGTTCTTCTGGTCTCATGTAAAGGAGGCGGCGCTCAGGGACTTATCTTTATGGCTAAGGTGAGGCTGCTTTGGACACACAGTTCAGTGTAGAGCTTACCTTTGATCCCCCTGGATTGCTCGAGCACCGAAGTACCTCCTCAGTTCTGTGTCTGGATTCAAGTGTCTAGAGGAGCGACCATTTCAGAAAGAAAGATAACATCAAGTTCTACAACTCTGGAAAACTTTAAAAGTCACATAAAACCCAGCAGGGAGACCACTTCCAGATTCACTTTCTTAAGTCCCACCATGGTTGGCAGCCACACGGCCCTGCAGGACACAGCGGGGTCACTGCCTGTGCTCGGCACCACCGCCTTTTCTGTGCCACACGGGGATGTGAGGACAGACCTCCCCTCCAAGTGGCAGACACTAAGCATCAGGAGAACTGACCATTACAGGCTAATGGACTCTGAGGGATCATAAAACAAAACATAAAAACCAACAATGTCAGCAAATTTCTGTAGTAAGGCAAACTCAAGACATATTTAAACCATGGGCATGAGTGGATTTGGGGCTCACATCTGACCTCGATCTAAGAACAGTTAGCTCTTATGTCATGGCCCTGGCCCACATGTGCCCTCACGAAGAGATCCCTGAAGTTATGGGTGGTGTAGCAAAGTGCGGTGAAGAGACTAGATGGTGCCCAGCTAGCAGAAGGAACAGTCTGGGGTCTTAAAGACTTATTCTCACACAAGCAGCCATCTAAGTGAGGCATCAAGTCCATTTGCAAGAAGCACACTAGTGACTAGCCTGTGTGATGCAAGGGTTGTAGGTAAATAGTAAAACTCAAATCCAAAGGCAGGAATGGTATCAGAACACCTGGTTTACAGAAAGCTATGGATGATGGTGCAAGTCCACTCTGATCATAGGTTGAGGGTGTAAATAGCATTGTTATCAGAGAGAGAGCATTGTAAAACCAATTATGGAAGACACAGTTATGTTAAAATGTAGTATCTTATCATTAGATCTCCCTTTGGACCCATTTGAAAGTTGTTTCAGTTTTTAAGTGATGGAGAAAGACACGGAGCCCTGGTGGTGCAGTGGTGAGGAGTTGGGCTGCTAGCCAGCAGTCTGAAACCATCTGCTGGTCCTCAGGAGAAAGGGTTAGTCTCCGAAACTCACTGGGCAGGTCTACACTGTCCTCGAGGGTGGCTACAGTCGCCGGCATCGGCTCCATGGCAGTGTGTGAATCTCTAATGCATCCCCTCTGATGGGCAAGCCTTGCTGTCCTGCAGAAGGCACTGGCAAGTGAACGAGGTGTGTGCAGCTAGGTTAAAACGTAACGCCTTCTCATTAGATCTCTATCTCAACCCCTTTTAAGTTTGCGCTATAAATAAATAAATGAAATTTGTTTTAGTGTTTTAATATTTACTACTATCTTTTCTTTCTTTTTTTTTTTCAAGAAAGGGGGAGAGGAGCCGCACACCGGAGGTCCCGACGCATGTCTGGCGTGGCCAGTGACCGACATGGAAGCCTGTGTGAGGAACTTTTAACATTTTTCTCAGGCTCCGCCCAAGGAGTGACCCCCAGCCACCAAGGCCGGTCCCTGGACCCAGAGTGGGGACTCGAGAAACACTCTC
>NW_022106189.1:48329007-48334346 GCF_000313985.2 Echinops telfairi | reverse complement strand
TGACAGACACCGGTGACGAGGGCGGCCGTGAGGCCCGCCACCCTACTGCTATCTTTTCTATTGAGGTTTTCCTGTTTTACTTTTGTTGTTGTTTTATTGTTAATGTTTTTCTGTATATGCAATCCAAGATTAGTAAATCTATAAACACAGGAACTGGATTAATGGTTTCTTGGGGATATGACAGGGGAAGTTGGGAGAAATGGGGAGCTAATAACGATGAGCATAAGAACCAGAAAATGTTCTAAAATCGATTGTGGCGATGACTGTACAACTCTTCTTAAGACGAGTGGACTATTGAATTGTGTGATTGTGACTTACATGCCATTAAAACTGTTGAAAACTGATCAGTTGCTGTGGAGCCAACCCCAGCTCACAGCTTCCGGGTGGCAGAGCAGAACGGCCCCACGGGGCCTTGGGCTGTTTCTCGGCAGCAGCCAGCCAGGGCTCTCCACTGAGGACTCTGCAGGTGGACGGAAACCTCCACCCTTTCAGCTAGCCGGCTGAGGATTACCATTTGTCTCACACTGGGGCCGTAACAAGCTTCCTAATGCTTCGAGGATACCAAAGGATGGCATTGTAAAATCTGACATGATCCGGGTTTAAAAGGGTCTTTTAAGATAGTTAAAAAATATATATATATACAGTAAAGCAGGAGCTCCCCAATCTAGCTTTCTTTCCATCTTATTTCCTAAGAGTTTAACAATATGTTTATCATTACTTTTAAGTATTGGAGAATTCCCTTTTCTTTTTAAAGTAAGTGCCATCCTCCTGGCCATTGAAAAGCTGCAGGGTAGGGGTGGAGGGTGGCAGGGGCTGGGGCGGGGCCCCGCCCCGCAGCCTTACCTGTGTTCCACGTGCATCGAGTTCCTCCGAGAGCCTTGGGGTGGGGGGCTGGCCTGGGCCTGCCCGCTGTTGTCCTCCATCCCTTCCTGGGCTTCGTTGATGTCTTCCTGCCCATTCCCCTAGGAGCCCAAACAACCTATTAGTGACTATACCAATTCTACTTTGAATGCTGGAACAATTAATAATAAAGTCACTTATTTTTAAAGAAAGAAGGCATAAAGTTTCATGGATTGCCTTAAAGACAATACATTTCATAAACTGCAGACCACGTATACATTTAGATCACTGGTTCTCAACCTTTGAGTCATGACCCCTTTGGGGGTCAAACAACCCTTTCACAGGGGTCGCCCGATTCATAACAGTAGCAAAATTACAGTTGTGAAGTAGCAACGAAAACAATTCTATGGCTGGGGGGTCAACACCACATGAGGAACTGTACTAAAGGGTCGCGGCATTAGGAAGGTTGAGAGCCACTGATTTAGATCCAAAGAATCTTTAAGCAACAGCAACTCAGAATAGACAGAATAACAGAACCAAGGAAGCCAGGATGGCTCAGCCCAGCCCTCAGGCGAATGGAACTGCAGTTTGGCAATGCCACACTGCCTGCAGGCAAGCCTGGCAGAGCTGAGGAGGCGGCATGATGGCAATGCCTATTCCCATCGGGGAGCGGCTCTGGGACTCCTCCCCCTTGAAGCAGTGAGGTCAGGCTGGAGGAGCAGCTCCCCCATCAGATGAGAAAGGGGTGCAGGGCCCTAACTTGCCACAGAACTCAGTGAACAAAGTGAGTACAGCTTGGTCAACATTGCCCTGGGGCCTCTCCTTGATGGCAGGAATGAGGGAAGGGGGGCAGTGCCCAAACTGGGCATGGAGGACACACGCACACACCGGAGCCTCTGCCGCTGCTGCCGCTGCCGCCGCTGCCGCTGCCGCCGCTGCCGCACTCTTCTTGCTCCTCGGCCTCCTCTTCTTCTTTCGGCCTTTGCCACTGGATGCAGGCTGAAAGGAAGCACAGTGTGACCTGTGAGGCCAGGGAGATGTGACAAAGTCACAGACCCCTGAGATCCCTGCCTCTAACTGCAGGTCCCCTCCTGCCTGCAAGGCAAGACAAGACACTGCTCCTGAGAGTCCAATTTCGGCCCTGATTCTCTCTTCTGAGTGACACTCCTCACACCAGCCCCAGAGCCGAGGCCCACAGCACCCAGACAGGGCAATGGGCCCTACGACAGCCACGCCCCTGCTCACAGGGAGGGGAGTCCGGGTGGGGCAAGCACTCCTGTCCAGACACCTACTCACCAGGCATCAATGCTGTCTTACAGACACAACAGTGACACACGAGAACTTGGTGCTCACAGGGGTGGGGGGTGCAGGGGGACTGGGTACACCTGGGGCCCCATACCTGCTCGGGGGCTGCTGCCCTGTCGCCACCCTCGCTGTCTGTCTTGGTCTCTGTGGTCCCAGGCTTGGCTCGACCTTGGCTCCCTGCACCTGCCGAGTCTGCAGATGCACTGCCCTCTGACTTGTCCCCACCGACCCCGGGCTCCTCCTCAGGTTCTTCAGGGTTGATCTGAGGTGACAGATGAGAGAGCAAGATGGCAGGTGGGCACAGGCACACATGGGCTGGCGTGAGGCAGGGGATGGAGACAGGACCCTACACAGCAGGGTTACCCTCAAGCAAGGGGGGGCCCTTGTCTTCTCCAAGCATTGAGTACACCACTCCAGCCCCTCGCCACCCACTGTCTGGCCCCATAAGGAGTTACAGACACAGGTTTTATGTCAGCGCACTAGATGCCCCAACTGGTCCAGGGCAAGAGGTTATTGCTAGTCCCCCCCAACCCCCAACATGGAAGTACTATCTGACTGTAACCAAAACTCACATGCCAGGGCTGCACTCGGATCTCAGAGGCACAACGTCAAGTAGAAAACTATACTCTTAGAGGCAAACAATCTCCCTTTGTGAGCCCCTTTGGGGAACTTAATGTTTTGAGAAACGCAAATTCCTAAGAGGCTTGAAGCCAACCTGCACTTCACACAGACAGGCTCCCTGGGAGGGGTGGGACTCCACTGAGGTCAATACTGTTTGTTACCCATCCAATCTGGCAGAGATGGACCTCTGAACCGGTGGGGAGGGCCTAAGTCTGAAAGAGGTCTACCTCGACACACTGGAGCGGGAGCAGACGAGCAACCTTCTAACCCTGAGATAAGCAAGCACCCTGAAGGAAGGAGCTGCTGGGTCAGAGTCTCAGGAGACCCCACGGCCACTGGCACAGAACAGCCACGAGGACAATGGTCCACACCCAACTGGGTCTCTTCAAAGCTCCTGAGTGGTCGAATCAGGTGCAAGTATTGGTCTCTCACTGTCCAAATCCAAGGAAGAGTGAAGACAATGGAGGATGCATGGTAACGAGTCCCCGGTGGACTCACGGGCCACACCAAACACCAACCCCCTGACCCTTGCACCCTGAGGACTAGACGGTGCCCAGTTACCCTCGCTTGCTGTTCTGAGAGAGAAGGCATAAAAGATCCTGAGTCGAGTGGGAGAAGATGTCAAGGGTTACTTGTCTGAGAGACTAGTGAGAACCTTGAGGCTATGACCCTTAGCCTCCCCCCGGGTCTAGAAATGAATTCACCTCTTAGCATTTGTGCTGAGAGCAGTCACCAGGGAGATAAGCACAGTTAGAATCATGTCACCTAGCCTCAAAAGGCCAGCAGTTACCCAAGGACAAAGTGGACAAGAGTTAGAAAATGGGGGAGGCAGGGAGGAAGTAGGAGAGCTGATGTCACATTGTAAGGGCAGTAATTAATGATAAAACAAAATGCATCATAATGACTGAATAGAAAATGGATCTGTTCTGCAAACTGTCACTCAATTCACAATTAAAAGTCAGAAACAAAAATAATGACCCACATACTGGACATCATTTGTTGGAAGCCCTCAGTGTTGTTCCTGATGTCAAGGGGCACTTGGCTGACAGTGTCCAATTCACTGCCTTCCACACAAAATGCCCCTCAGTCACCCCAAAGTAAACCTGCATTGTCCAGAAGCTGTCCCTGCCAAGGGGCACCCCCGAAGGGCGGTTAGATGAAGCTCCATAGATCCTGTCCACTGCACATATGGTCACTAGCCTCCCAGACAAGGCTCAGAGCTCTCACTGAATACTGGACAGGTGGCTTATAAAACTTGAGACCTGATTTTAAAACAAGGGGTGTATCGTTTATAGTTCAATGTGCTTTGGCAATTACATATGAGTGTGTACCCACAATGCCATCAGCCAAGTATACGCTTGTGCCTGGGTGGCACAAGCTTATACACTTGGTGCTGACCCAAAGGTTACTGGCTCGAGCCCACTCAAAGGTTCCTAAAGAGGAAGGCTTGGAGACCTAAACACCCCACCCCCACCACAGCCATATGGAGTATAGATCTACTCGCCATGAATCTGAATAAATTCAATGCTAAGTGACTTGTTTTGAAATCTGACACTAGTTATACACAATTCACTTATTGTGTTACTGGTGTTTGGTGCTTTGAGTCGATTCTGACCCACACAAACCCTATGTACAAGAGAACAAAACACCTCCCAATCCCCACCACCCTCACAACTGTCCTGGGTGAGCCCTTTGTTGCAGCCAGTGTTGGTCCCTCTCATCAAGGGGGTCCTTGTCTTCGCTGACCGTCCAGAGGATATGTCTCAAGTATGTGAAATTAAGTCTCGCCATCCTTTCTTCTAAGGAGCATTCTGGCTGTCCTTCTTCCCAAACAGCCTATGCTACTTTCAATGTTCCTCATCACCGCCATCACTCAAATTCACCACAATTCAAATGCACCATATTTTCTTTGGTCTTTCTTATTCAATGTCCAACTTTCACATGCATATAAGGAAACTGAAAATAGCATGGCTTGGGGCAGGCACACCTTAGTCCTCGTAGTAACATCCTTGCTCTTCACACTCTAAAGAGGTCTGGTGGGACAGATTGACCCAATGTATCATTTGATTTCGTGGCTGCTGCTTCCATAAGCAGGGATTGTGAATCCAAGCAAGACAAAATCCTTGACAACTTCAATCTATTCTCCATTTATCAAGATCTATTATAATCCTCACAACCCAGTTGTAAGGGTTTGGGTTTTCTTTTTTTTTAAATCATTTTATTGGGGCTCCTACAACTCTTATCACAATCCATACATCCATCCATTGTGTCAAGCACGTGTGTACATTTGTTGCCATCATCATTCTCAAAACATTTGCTTTCTACTTGAGGCCTTGGTATCAGCTCATTTTCCCCCTCCCTCCCTGCTCCATCCTCCTTCATGAACCCTTGATAATTTATAAAATATTTTTGTCATATCTTAAACTGTATGATGTCCCCCTTCACCCACTTTTCTATTGTCCATCCCCCAGGGAGCAGGTTATACAGTGAACCCTCGTTTATCGCGGTTAATCGGTTCTAGACCCTACCGTGATAAATGAAATTCCACGAAGTAGGATTCCTTATTTGTAAAT
>NW_022106189.1:48325837-48327176 GCF_000313985.2 Echinops telfairi | reverse complement strand
CAGTTGCCTACAGATGGGTCTTGGGTCACCAATCTGCACTCCCCTTCATTCACAAAGACTGGCTTTTTTGCTTTTTGATACCTGATACCTGATCCCTTTGACACCTCATGATCACACAGGATGGTGTGCTTCCTCCATGTGGGCTTTGTTGCTTCTGATGGGGTTTGGGTTTTCTTTACATTAAATTGCAATTCATATGGAAGGCTGCAGTCCTTTATCTTCATCAGCAAGTGCTTCGAGTCCTCACTTTCAGCTAGCAGCACGGTGTCACCTGCATATGGCAGGCTGTTAATCAGCCTTCCTCCAATCCTGATGTCAAGTTGTGCATATAATTCAGCTTCTTCAATGCTCTCTGGATCCACACCTTCCCTCATCACAAACCAGGCAGAATGCGCTTGTTCTTTTCCCATGACTGTCTCTTGATCTGTGGATAGGTTTGGCACGAACACAATAAAGTGTTCTAGAACCCCCATTCTTCTCAATTCCCCATGGTTGGTGAGGATCCACAACATCAGCCCACTAACTGAGAGGTCTTCTTCTCTTTCCTTTGGCAATGTTCCACACATTTTAGTATAAAGATCGTGCAAGTCTTTCATTAAACTTAGCCTTAAATATTTAGTGCTTTGGACACTATGATAAGTAGAATCTTTAAAGTTCCCTCCAAACATGTCCACTGCTAGTATAAGGGAACACAAGTTTTTACCAACTGGCCTAAGGTCTTGCAATTGTGCCATTTTCCGCGAGGAGCTCCACGTTCCCTGGCCTACGATTTTCTATGCATGTGATCACATGCAATGAAGAGGGGCGCTTTTACTTCTTTTCTCAACTGGATGTCTTTTATTCCTTTCCTTATAATGTCACACTTAATTTTTAAAAACCCTTCTTTCTTTTAAAGAAGTTTAAAAACTAGCCAACATACTATTGTATATTTGACTTTTAGTTACCATTCCTGTTACTCTCATAAAGATCACATGTCTATCTGGTGTTCTTTCCTTCAGAATGAAGTATTTCCTTGACCATTACCTTTAGTAGAGACTTTCTGGACATGAATTTTCTTATGTTTAGAAATATTTTTCTATGAAAATACATCATGTGTTTTCTAAAAAGTTTTAATGGCATAAACTTCACATTTCATATAATTTAATCATTCAGTCATGTTAAGATGACTTGTACAATCATCACCACAATCAATTTCAGAATGATTTGTTTTCCTACTTGTTAGCACTCCATTTCCCCCCATTCTCCTGCCATGTGCCCTGCCAGGTATCAACCCACTTACTGTCTCTATAGATCTCCAGGTATCAACCCACTTACTGTCTCTATAGATCTCCAGGTATCA
>NW_022106189.1:48300011-48325218 GCF_000313985.2 Echinops telfairi | reverse complement strand
CCCACTTACTGTCTCTATAGATCTCCAGGTATCAACCCACTTACTGTCTCTATAGGTCTCCGGATGCTGAATTACATACAGGAAGTCATACATAACACAAACAGAAAGCAGAAAAACAGAAACATCAACAATGACTAGACCAAACAGAAAAACCTCTATCAAAAAGGAAGCACAAAATATTAAAAACTGAAACAACTTTAAAACGTCAAACCAACCATGGGATCAGCAAACTGTGGCTCTCCAGTGGTCCTTTTGGTATGTACATGTGGCTCTGATGTAAAACTGAAAATGAAACTATCAGCTTCATTTAAAGACTATTATTCAGATAATGGTGATTTGGATTGTTTAAGAATTTATGGCCTTCAAGTAATTTTTAAATTGTTGTGAAGGGCAGGATTGGCTCTCCCGTCTTAAAAGCTTGCCAACCCCTGACCTAACATCTACCTGCCCACAAATGACTTTACAATGCTCTCTGATGGAGAGTAATTTTTATGCCCCCTTTACTCACTTCAGGAGCCCGGGTGGTATAGTGGTTACTCATTGGGCTGTGATTCGCATGGTCAGCAGGTTGAACCCACCAGCAGCTTCTCAGCAGACTGACTGGATTTTCTATGCCCATCAACAGTTATGTCTTGGAAACCCACAGCGGGTGCTATGAGTCACCATCGACTCCAATGGCAGTGAGTTTGGGTTATTAAGTATTTCTCCCTTCTCTTGTTCTGGTCCTCCAGTTACAGATACATCAGACTGATTAGCATTCCTCATGGGTTACTGACACATGTGGGTTCTTTTTGTTTTTCCAGCTTTTGTTTCCTTTCTGGATATTTGAAGTCTCTTCCATAACTTAAAAATCACTGATCTTTTTTTCTCCAGTGTCTATTAAGACCATCATGTGAATTACTTATTTCTGATATTGTATTTTCCAGTTCTAGAATCAACTCTTTTTCTAGTTTTTTTCCTCATTGTGATTCAGTCCTCGTATTGTTTGTAATGTTAAGACTGAACTTAAAAAAAAAAACAGAATTTATTTTAAGATGGCTTTAATTTTCATTGAATGTCACTGTTTCTGTAATTTCTGGTTCTATTTCGCCTGATTAATTTTCTCCTGGTTATGCATCACACACACACCCCTTTTTTGGCAAATCTGCTGATTTCTTAGGGTGTGGCAGGCATCCTGAAATGCTATGTTGTTCAATGACGACATTGAACAATGCTGTGTTGTTTTGCCCCCCACCTCAGGAGAACGTTGGACTTGGTTGGGAGGCAGGTAATCTACTTCTGTACCAGCTTGTTCCTTTGAGCCTGATTTTAAACATGTGTTAGGGAGGGCTGAGGACTTATTGATAAATGTGTGCAGACAGACACAGGTTGATGGCTGGATGGATGGGGTGGGAAGGGCTGGAACGGGAGCTGGATGGTGAGTAGCTAAATGAGTCTTGGTAACTTTGTAAAAGACTGGAATAAGCAGATACTGGGATTGTCTCCAGAACTTTATGAAGTCCATACACAGTGGTCACTCTGCTGCTGAGGATAGGCTTGGTGATCAGCCAGGAACCCCTTTGGACATTTCTACCCTCACACCTGAAAGGATGGACTGGCAGAGATTTTTTTTTTTTTGCTTTACCATCTGATAAGGTCCATGAAAATGGCCACCTTCAGCATAAGCAAACTTGAAGAGGTGAGCAGTCCAAGAGAAATCAGAACCGTTACCTGTGGGGGGAGGTCAGATGCGCAGACATTCCCTCCCCTGAGGGCAATCAGTTGCCAGACTGCTGTCTCATCCCACCACAGGGGTGGGCCTGCTCTCTGCCGCTGGGGACAATGGACAGGCTCCTGTAGGAGGAGTTTTCACCCTACTGATAATGGTTCCTATGGAGACTCAGAGACCACCCCCTAATTGCTGTGTAACCTATAGTGCAACCCCTTCCTGTGACGCATGTCTCTACCTGTAATTAGTGGGCTGGCATGCCCCCAAAAGGTATATAGGCATGGGTCATCAATATAGAGCTCTCTGACTCTCTCTGATCCCTCCTTGCTGCTCACTCCCTGGTCACTCCCCTCTCTTCCCCCTCTCCCTTGTTCCCTTGCCCTCCTTCCCTTCCCCCTCTCCACGTGGACCACCAAGCTGGGCTTAGATGAGCAATGCTACCATGTAATGTATCTGACTGCACTATTGTATTCTCTCTCATGCTCTCGATGACTTTAATACTTATATATCTCAACCGTACAATTGTGCATTACTGAACCCGTGGGTGGTAGTAGTAGTAGTAGTAGCAACAGCGGGTAGGGGCTGGCCCCTCACCCCTCACCCCGCTCCTCGCCATTTTAATTTAATACCAGTTACCAGCAAATTTAAGGTTACTTGGAGTTCAGAGTGGACACAGTGTAAAGGAGATGGGGATGCTCCCTAGGACACCCTCCTTTCTGTGTCTGAAATATCCCACAATAAAAAGGGTTAATGAGATTATGTGCTTAAGCGTGAGAATCAAAGTGGGTGGAGCCCACACTCCCTCCCCACCGTATAGGCTCCTTGCCCTCCAGTGACCACTGATCATTGCCCACCGCGCAGAAGTCCAGCTAGTCACGTCCACGGCGCTGCTGTGGGGGCTCAGTGCTGAGCTAGCCTTGGACGTCACTGGAGAGGAGTGGCTGTTTGGTGAGGATGAAAGGAAAACACAGATACGGGCACAAACGAGGGGACCTGGGAAAGCCCCTCATGCCCGCTTTGAGGGCCCCCAGCCCATTCTCCTCGAGCCAGATTACTGACGTCACTGCTCGGCTGGCCACGCCCGACGCCATAAACCACCCACCCACTGCTGTCCGCACTCACTTTCGCCACGCCCACTGCGGCACAGCGGGGGCCCAGACCCAATCTCGCCCCGCCCCTCACCTCACCTCACAGCTCCCCCCCACACCTTCACTACAGTCCTAACACCGTTGCCCCCGCCTACTGCCGCATTGCGGACGTGACCCAGCTTGGCCCGCCCCGCCCCCGCTGCAGCCCAGACGGGGCTCGCAAACCACCCCCACTTCAAGCCCGTGCAAGCTCTGGCCATTGCTGTCAGCCTGCACGGGGGCTGCCCCTACTGCAAGCCAGACTTCGGCCGGCAGACCACCCTCACTCTCAAGCCCAGGTAAGCTCTGGGCATCCCGGTCCGCCTGCGCAGGAGCCCGCTCGACCTCGACTGCAGCCCTGACTGTGGCCCGCAGACTCCCCCCGTACCCCGACCCCCGGATGCCCCCGAAACCCAGGAAGACTGGACGTCGCTGTAGGCCCCGCCTACACTGCATCCCAAACCTCGGCCCTGCAGACGCCCCCTCCCCCCCTCCCCCCGCGCCGCTCCCCCCCCCCCGCCAATCCAGGAAAGCGCTGGACAACGCGGCGAGCCTGAATGGGGGCCTGCCTTGCCCCCACTGCAGCCTAGACGGGAGCGCCCCCACCCAGTGACGTCAGGACCACGGCCGCGCAGGCCCCGCCCCCACCCGCCGCCCGGGTTCCAGGTAGCGGGTTCGGTACCAGCTCGAAGCGGTTGTTGACGCGGACGTCCTCCTTCCCCCCGCCCCGGGGGCGGCGGCCCGCCGGTTCCTGTTTTGGCCCCTCTTCTTCTGCGTCATCATCTTCACGGAGGACAAACTGCAGGGCTCCGGGGCCAAGGGGCTCCTGGCCGCGCTGTTTTCCCCTCAGCCTCCGGAGGGCCCGGCGCGACATGGGACCCAAATGCTGTTGACAGCTGGAGCCAAGGAGAAGCGACAGCAACAGAGCGAGCTGCAGCGACCCTACGCACTTGCTGCCGGCTGGCTCGAGGGTGGCGTGTCGCGTCTGCGCGCTGTGGCGCCCAACGCTTCTGACGTCACCAGCGGCGTCAGAAGATGCGGGCGCCAGGCGGGCTCTCGCGAGAGTCGGGCCCCCTCTCGTGGCCGAAGCCTGGCCCCGACGTGATGTGAGGGATGATCTGGAAAGATCTCCGACAGATATTGGGGCTGTGGCAGGGGACGTAGACCCTAGCTTTCAGGTGTCATCCCAGGGGTTAGGGCTCGGGGCGCCCGGGTGGAAAACCCGCCGGTGACAGGTAGGGAGGAGTGGGAGGTCTTCACCCCGTCGCTGCACGACCCACCTGTGGCAGGTGGCAGGTGTAACTAGGCAGCTTTGCTGCGCTTTCTCTCCTGACGTCAGCAGCTCCAGACAGGGCAGCGAGCTCCTTGGTAGGTGACCAGTTTCATGGTGACCCTAGTGATGGCATATATTTCCTGGGCTGTTTTACACACGAGCCGATCGCCAGGTCTTTATCCTAAGGAGCTGCTGGCCATTTAGAAGCGGAGTCAAGATATTGGCACCACCCAGATCCAAGAAAACCCACGGTCTTCGCAGACTGGACTCTCAACAGCCTTATATGGGGTTTCCGAGGCTGTCAATCTTCACAGGAGCTGCTGCCCTTTTACTTGGTGCCTCTCAGGGACCCTGTGACTATAAGCAAGTACACCTAGCCCTAGGACTTCTTCAAAATCAGATTTCTAAACCTTACCCAAGGACGTCACTGCCCTCAAGTCAATTCTGACTCATACTGACCCTGTAGAACAGAGCAGAATTACTTCTTAGGCTTGCTAAACCTGTAGATCTTTGTGGAAATCTTCACACAGCCTCATCTTTTCCACCTAGGGGCACCTGGTGGGTTCAGCTTGCTGACCTTCTAGGTGGCAGCCCAACCTATAACCCACTGTGCCAGGGGTCCTTTAACTTTTTAAACGGGGCCAGTTCACTGTCCCTCAGACCCGTTGAAGGGCCGTACTATAGTTAAAAAAAAAACAAAACTATGAACAAATTCCTATGCACACTGCGCCTATCTTATTTTGAAGTAAAAAACATGGGTCAAAAACACCTGGCGGACTGTATAAATGTCCTCCGCGGGCCATATGTGGCCCACTGTAGCTTGAGGACACCTGCAACTGTGCCATTGGGGTGCTGAAGATCAGAAGAGGCGGAAGAGATCAGAAGATGGAGCCAGAGTTGGCACTTTGGTCCTTGGTTTGTCTGTAGGTATGAGTGTACAGCCTATTTTGAATCAGTCTCTTGAGAAGAGATGGGGGGAAAAAGTGGAGATGGGGAAAGACATGGCACATGAACCCCACTCAGGTGAGATAAGACCCTTTTTTCAGAGCTCACAGAGAGAGACCCTGTCCCTGGAACTGGCACCCTGAACTTTGACTTCTAGCCTCCCTGACCTGAGAGGAGACGTGTAAAAGTCACCTTATTTATGATATTTCTGTCAGAGGTCGGGAGAGAGGGCAGGTGAAGCAGGTTGTGTGTTAGGCTGCTAACCACCAGGTCAGCCATTCAAAACCACTAGCTGCTCCACAGGAGAGAAATAAGCTTACAGATTTACAGCCTTGGAAACCCACAAGGCAGTTCTTCGCACTACAGGCTCACTCACCATGGGTCGACGTTGACTTGATGGCAGTTTTAATTATTTTTAGTGACACATCACAACCTCTTGGGTAAGGTGACCAGACATCCCGCTTTTGGCGGGATAGTCCCCGATTTTTAATTTTTCCCACGTCCTGCGGCGTTTTTTAAAAGTCCCAATTTTTGGAAAGAATGCACGACAAGCTAGGGTATACGGTTTTTGGCTGCCATGTGGCTATTTCGCCAGGATATGAGTTTTATCAATGGTGTCCCGCTTTACCAATGTTAAAATCTGGTCACCTTACTCTTGGGCAATCTACGTGGTCCCATTATCTTCTGGGGGGGGGGATGTCTCACTTCTCCCCATGGTGGTTTGCCCTCAGTCTGGACAAGCTGTGTATCTTTGACCAAGTTCCTTCCCTGGAGAGCCCTAATGACCTCGTCTGTAAGAGAGGACGATGATAAAACCACCGGCTCCCACCCCATGCTGGTGGGTTGAGCACAGAGCACTCAGTGTAAGGCCTGAGCCTGAGAGCAAACCCTCCAGCCCCCAGGTTCCTGAGAAGCAGGTGGACCCCACCCCGGCGACAGTGTCCCCAGAGTGGTCAAGGATCCGGGAGACAAGGCTTGCAAGGGACCCTGGAGCAGGGGCCTGGAGTGTGCTGCCTGCTGGCATGGGCCAGCATCCTGAGGCGCGTACTGTGGACATGACTGGGCAGGCAGCCCTGAGAGTCCAGCCATCATCTTCTGGGTACATGTCCCCTGCTGCAGGCAGCAAGCAAACCTGGATCACACCTCAGGCCACACCCCACACAAGCAGCAATGAGACCATCTTTATTAGGCCTAGTATGGCCATGGGTACAAACTTACAGAGCTGGTCCAGGGGCAGCCCAGAACTCCCAGGCCCTTCCAGGCTGAAATGACAGCCTGGTGAGGGGAGCCCATGCAGGCCGTGGGTAGCCAGGGAGGAGCAGGGCTGAGCCAGGGTAGGTGTGGACAGCAGACCAGTAGAAGGGCACAGCAAGATCTGTCCCTGAGGTGTGGGGCCGGATGAAATTCAGTGCGGCCCTTGCCAAGTCCTTGAAGGGGAGCTGCTAGGTGCAGGATACCTTGTTCTTTCCCCATGCTGGATGTCCACCTAGGGAGAACTCCAGGAGGGCATCGCGGGAGGATGGGGAAGCAGTGAGAGCTGAGTGAGGGGTGGGGTGGGGGGGTGGGTCTTACCCCTGACCCTGCTCTACCGAGAACCCTCCATCCTATTCCTGATCCTGAGAGGAAATGGTCTCCCCAGGGAGGGTCCTGAGGGGCCAGGAGCCATGAATATAAATATAGAGGCCGTGTATATATTAAATAAATGTGTCTATGTCTGTAAATATGTACATGCACAGCCAGTAGGCGGGGCCGCTGTGCCCCAAGGGAGGTCACTGGAAATCCAGAGTCTGAGTGGAGGGGATGTACAGGGACTGGGTCTGGCGGGCACGGTGTGGTGTAGTGTTGAGAATGTCCACACTCTTGCGACTAGAGCGGACCACGTCGGCCACGAAGCTGGTGCAGTCGCTGCAGACGCCCTTCAGGATGCAGCCATGGGCATAGATGTGAGGGAACTCCTCCTCAACACCCCGCCACTGGGACCCCTGCAGGGACCTGGGGAAAGAGGGTGCATTCAGTACGAGGCCCCCACCCCACCACCAACCCCCACCACACACACAGCAGCCTCATATGTCGCAATGACTAGATGAGCCCAGAGCAGCTGGTGAGCCAGGCCCTGACCACCTACCTCGGGCAGTGTCCACCCCAACTGCTCAACACCTCCGAGCCCCTCTGCAAGGATCTCTGTCCCTAAACTATTTTGGCTTCCCATGGCCTTGGGTGGCCCAGCAGACAGATGGAGCATCCCCCTCTACCAGATCCCACATTCCCATGGGCTTGATCACAGCAGTGATATCACCCACAAGGGAGCAGAGACTCACTGGAAGATGTCTTTTCTCTGTGCAGGCATGGTCCTGCCTCCAGCCGCCCTCTGTGGACTCTCAAAGCCCAGTGTGTACACGGGGATGTGTGCAAACTTCTTCGACGGCATCTTCATCTGCAACATCCGGAAGGCTGAGTGAGACCCCACCAGCAGGGAGAGACAGGAGTGCGTGGGGCAGCAGGGATAAGCAAGCTGAGAAAGCTGGCTCAAACACACACACACACACACACCTCTGCAGCCAGCACAGACCTTTGGTTCTTGGACGATGCTTCCTAAGGGCAGAAACAGTGCCTTCTCTAGCTGCACAGGAACTAGGGTCAAGCCCTGTGCTCAATGCCCCTAGGCCCTTCACACTGTGCACTCAATGGGTGTTTGAGGCTGATGAGGTGAAAGGTTTTCAGTGCCATGTCACATAATGGGAACACAGGCTAGATAAGTGGGTGGGAAACAAGCCCCCTTTTAGCAGTCTCTTGTTTCTGAGCTGGGGTGCAACATGGTAGTGCATTGCTAATGTTACTAGTCATTGTCCACTCTGCACACCTGCTTCTGGGTGGCCATGCCTGCTGTGCAGGCAGCCTCTCCCCAGGAACTCTGAGGGGTGCACAGGGCCAGAGGGCAGGGCTTTTAGAGGGGCACCAGTCTGAAAGCCCACTGCCATCAAGTCGATTCCGTGTCACAGGGACCGTGGAGGATGGAGAAGAACTGCCCCGGTGGGTTTCTGAGACATGAAATCTTCATGGGAGCAGGCAGGTGCATTTGAATTGCTAACCTTGAGGTTAGCAGCCCAGCATATAATCCACTGCAACCCCAGGGCTCCTTTGGGCACCAGCCTACTGGCATGAAATGTTTAAAAGCTGCATTCTTGGGAAGTTTAAGATTAGATTCTTTCTGGATAGTGAAGATGGGTGAAGTGACTGGGGAGGGTGGGATTGTCCGATGGGAGCTGGCAGAGCCCCAATTCACCTGCCCCATCCCCCCACCCATGCTGCCCCTGGAAGCCGCCACAGCTCACCTTTATGCTACAGGAAGAACACACGGCTCTGAAGGGAAAGAGTTGAGGAAGCATTATCAGCTTTTGGAAGAGGAGCCTCCTGGCCTCCGAGTCCTGGCGGCGCACACCCAGACCTGGCTGGCTCCACGTCACTAGCATGAGGTTACCTCTGCTTCCATGAGCCCTGTAGGCTCGCTCTCCTGCTCGAGCACTCCTACATCTTGGTGGCTGGCTGGCTATGCAGTTCCTGATCTGGAAACCCACACCCGCCCTTGTCTGTCAGGCCTCCGGGGCTTCACAGCTGAATACAATACTCTGTTCTTCAGGTGCACAGCCAGTGCCCCACCCTCACAGCAAGTTCTCCCTGGACACCTGTTCCCCTGGGAGGCTAACCCACGATCAAGGGACCCCACCAAGATTCACCTCTTACAGAAGACACAGGTGGCGGGCCAGGAGAACAGCGGGAACTTAGCTCGGCAGCAGCAGCAGATCTGTGGGGTACAGCCTGGTAGAACTGGGTTGGTCCCAAGCTCATGGGGCTCTCCTTTCTTGCCAACCCCCAGAAAGAAGGGTGTGCTCCTGCATGCCCCACCCGCCACTCCTCTGTGGCCCTGTCCAATGAGGGCAGCCTGCATGCCCCACTCATGCCACCCTCACCTTCCCCTTCTTCAGGTTGTTGTAGAGCTCCCGGTTCTGCAGGAACTTCTCCATCTCTGCCTTCACCAGCACCCGGCGCACGGCCATCACCTCCTCCACCGTCAGTGCCAGGCTCTCCACCGGGTGACTGAACTCCTGGGGCAGGAGCCAGGTGCCCTCTCAGGACCTCAGCGAGCAGGCTTAGCCCAAATGCCTCTCTTCACTGAGGACCCTCCCTTCATGGCCTCCACAAGCCCCCCACCCTGGGGTGGGGGGCAGGCTGTGCCCAGCAACTTCCTAAAACACCCACTCAGCATGGCCAGGCTAGAAGCCCAGGATGACTGCTGCTTTGGGGATCTGGGTCCTAATTTGGCAAGCTATAGACACCCTGTCCACCTTCCAGTGAAGGAGCTGGTGTTGAAGGTGAGAGAGGGGTCCAGCAATTTGGAGAAGATGGGTATATGGGGCATCTTTGGTCTCTGCAAGAGAAAGACGAGGCCTCCTATTCCTGTAAAGAGTGACAGTCTCAGAAACCCACGGGGGCTGTTCTGACCCATCCCATAGGGTCACGGAGCTGGCATGGACTGGACAGCAGGGAGTTTGGTTTTCAAAGGACGATGCTGGTCCTAATCAAGAAGGGGACCACTCAGAAGTGACACCCCTGGTTGAGCCTCCAGGACTTGCAAAACTGTGTGAGGGGTGTTGTTGGAAGCTGCTGGGTTAGAGTGATCCATTCTGCAGCCACAGATAAAGCAAAGCTCAAAGGAAGGGGCTCAACACACCCTCCACTCACAACTCACAGAGCTCCCGCAGACCTGCTTCATGAGAGCCTCTGGGTAAGACCTGGGAAGCTGGTCATCCCACCCTACTGCCTGGAGCTTTGCCCAGGACCTCCTTCCCCACTGTCCGCCACTTGAGCTGTCAGTCTGTCCTGTGGTGGTGGCTTGTATGTCGCTGTAATGCTGGAAGCTATGTAGCCAGTATTTCAAATGCCAGCAGTGCCAACCACAGTGAATCATTTTCAGCAAGCTTCCAGACTAAGAACAGGCCATGAAGAAGAATAGGCTGTCCACTGATGAAGAATTAGTCACGGAAACCTGTCAGATGTGGAAAACCTCATGAAAAGCAGCAGAACATTGTCAGAGACAATGCCAGAAGATGAGCCCCTCAGGGTAAAGCCCCTCAAAATATGGCTGAGCAAGAGATGCCTTCTCAAAGCAGCGCCTGCCCTCATGACATGGATGGAGGAAAGGCTGGGGGTCATACTGTGTGATCGAATGATATCTATCCACATCAAGAGGATGACTGTTCACATTTATGACTACCAACCAAAGCTAGTGATGAGGAAGTTGAAGAATTTCACCTATGTCTTCCATTGGAAATTGATTAAACATCCAATTAAAGTTCATTGATAATTATAGGTGATTGGAAGGCAAAAGCTGGAAACAAAGAAGAAGGAACAGTGGTTCTAAAAGAAGACTTTGGTGGTGAAAACCAAGCCAGAGGGAGCGCTCATGATGGAATTCAGTAAGGCTAATGACTTCTTCATTGCAAACAACTTTCTTCAGGAATACATGTGGACTTTTCCAGATGGAATACACAGGAATCAAACTGACTACCTTCATGGGAAGAGATGATGGAGAAGCGCAACATTAGTGGCTAAAGCCAGATCAATTGCACATATGTAAATTCAGGGTAAAGCTGAAGAAAATGAAAAGTCTACATGAGCCAACACACCACCTTGATTATATCACACCTGAATTTTGAGAACATCTCAAGAACAGATTTGATGCACTGCTCACCAAAGACAGAAGCCCTGATGAGCTGTCACATGAGACCCAGCACATCATTCATGAAGAAAACAAAGGTCATTAAAATTCCAAGAAACAGAGGGGAAGGGGAAGGTAGGGGGAGAAAAGGGGATCCGATCACAATGATCGACATATAACCCCTTCCCAAGGGGACAGACAACAGAAAAGTGGGTGAAGGGAGATGTCAGACAGTGTAAGATGTGACAAAATAATAATTTATAAATTATCAAGGGTTCATGAGGGAGGGGTTGAGCTGATATCAAGGGCTCAAGTAGAAAGAAAATGTTTTGAGAATGATGATGGCAATAAATGTACAAATGTGCTTGATACAATGGACGGATTGTGATAAGAGTTGTATGAGCCCCCAATAAAATGATTAAAAAAAAAAAAAGAAATAGCTTAGAAAGCTTTAAAAAAAAAAAAGAAGACTGAGTAAAATATAACAAAATGTGCAAAGACTTGGAGGTAGGAAACCAAATAAGAACAGACTCAGCATAAACTCAAGAAAAGAAGCCTCAAATTGTAATATTGAAAGATTCTATGGGTAAAATACTGAATAATGCAGGAAACATTCAAAGAAGAATACAGAGTCACTGTACTAAAAAGAACTAATCGACATTCAACCATTTCATGAGGCAGCACATGAGCGAGAATCAATGATACTGAAGGAAGACGCTCAATCTGCACTGGAAGCATCAGCCAAAAGCAAGGCTCCGGGAACTGAAGGAAGACCAACTGAAAAGTTCCAACAAGCTGATGAAGCACTGGGAGTTCTCTCTCACCTACACCAGGAAACTGGGAAGATAGCTTATTTGGCCAACTTGCTGGAAGAGGTCCATATTTGTACCCATGCCAAAGAAAGGTGACCCAAGAGAATGCTCAAATTGCAGAACAATATCATAGTAAAATTTTTCTGAAGATCATCCAACAACGGTTACAGCAATTTGGAAGAGGTTGTGAACAAAGGTGATCATTAGAGATGTCAGGTGGATCTCAGTTGAAAACAGGAAGATGTTTACTGTGCTTTATTAACTATGCCAAGACATTCGACCATGTGGATCATAAAAAACTGTGGATAGCCTTGAGAAGGGTAAGAATCCCAAAATATTACATTCATGCAGAACCTGTACAAAAATCAAAAGGCAGTTGTGGGGACAGAACAAGGAAATAGTGCATGGTTTAAAATCGGGAAAGGTGTGTGTCAGGGTTGTATCCTCTCACCATACTTGTTCAAGCTGTGTGCTGAGCAAATCATCACAAAAGCAGATTATATGAAGAGTGTGGCATCAGGGTTGGAGGAAGGCTTGTTAACCTGTGATATGCAGATGACACACCTTGCTTGCCGAAAGTGAGGAGGACTTGAAGCACTTGCTGCGAAGATCAAGGATCAGAGCCTTCAGTACGGATTAGAACGCAATATAAAGAAGACCTGAATCCTCACAACTGGACCAGTAGGCAACATTATGATAAACAGGGAAAAAGTGGGAGTCGTCAAGGTTTTGTCTTGCTTGGATTCACAATCCAGGATCATGGAAGCAGCAGCCACGAGATATAAAGAAGCATTTAATTAGGTAAACCTGCCGCATAAGATCTCTTGAAAGTGTTGAAGAGCAAGGATGAGATTTTGAGGACTAAGGTATGCCTGACCCCAATCGTGGTATTTTCAGTTGCCTCATATGCATATGGAAGTCGGAGGTTGACTAGGGAAGACCAAAGAATCAATGAGCTTGAACTATAGTGCCGGCGAAGAATACTGAAAGTACCATGGAAAAAGTATGGCCAGAAGGCTCCTTAGAGGCAAGGATGGCAAGAATTTGTCTCTCATACTTTGGACACGTAGTCAGGAGAGACCAGTCCCTGAAGGACACCATGTTTGGTACAGTAGCTGGGCAGCAGGGGGGGGGCGGGGGTGGGGGGGGACTTGACAGATGGATGGGCACTGGCTGCGACAATGGGCTCCGACAGGGCAGCGGAGAGGATGGCTCGGGATAAGGTGGCTCTGCGTCTGTCTGTTGGGCACAGGGTCGGAACTAACCAAAGACACCTAACAACAACTACATCCCATTTAAGAACAGCATGCAACGAGGCTGGGGCGGGGTGGGGGGTGTTTTCAAATCATCCAAGTATCAGACCCTCAAAATCACTGAACCAAGAGTTCCCAACTGAGGGAGCAGGTGCTGAGAAGTAAGTGCCAGTGGTAGTGGGACCAGGGGCCGAGGTCTTGCAACCTTCACAGAGACACAGGCCTGGCGTCTGTCACTGTCATAGCCCCTACACAATTTACTGAGACACCAGCAGTCCTGCAGTGGGCTCAGACTTCAGTACCAGAACTCTCCAGCAGGAGGCAGTGGAGACCAACCTTCCCACGATGGCGGCCCACCTGCACTAGATGGAAGCCAGGGCCACTCCGGGACCCCCACCCCTGCCCTGAGTCCCCAGGTGGACAGAGAGAACCAGGCAGGCACTTAAGATATGTGCCTCGCTCACCAACCACCGGTGCTTGGTCTGGCTGTCCAGGTTGGAAGTGGCCTCCTGCCTCTCCTCCACTGCGCTCAGGCGGCTGGGAGGGGCTGGACCGGGGTCAGGTGGGGTGTGGACGCTCTCAGGGAGGCGACCTGAAAAAGAGCAGGAGGCCATCAGAGTGGAGACACTGCAGGAGCCTGCCTGTATGCACCTGCTAACTTACTGGGAGCCCGGGGGCAATGTGCATTGGGCTGCTAACCATAGGTCAGCAGCTTGAATCCACCAGCCGCTCCACAGGAGAAAGATGAAGCTTTCTGCTCTCTGGAAACCCGGGGGCAGTGGTACCCTGTCCTGCAGGGTCACTAAGAGTCGGAACTGATTCCCTGGCAGAAATTTCTCTCTATGTCCCGCATCTCTCTCTCCATCTGTCTGAGGAGCCCCTGAGCTGCAGTTATTGTGCTCGGCTGCTAACAAGTCTCCCCAGGAGTACCTCCGAAGAAAGACCTGGCAACATAGAATGGAGAAATGCAGCCTGTGGGACCCTGTGGAGCACTGCCACCCTCGGTGTGTGGGGGCCCCTGCGTCGGGACAGGCTGGCTGGCTGCCTGTCTAGATCTGTCTTCCAGCATATTCAGAGTAATTACCTCTAGCTAAGGCAGGGATCTGTCAAGCGTTGTTTCCAGGAGGTCTTAGCGCAAGCAGGGATTACTTGTTGATAGGAACATGTCAAGTACACCAAGAGAGAGAGGGGCGGCTGCCTGAGCTGTGCGGGAGGGTGGGCTGAGGGTGCTCAGCACTTGCCCCGGTCCTGGGTGCTGGGTCTCCAAGTGTGCATGCTGCCTGCTCTGGGCCGGGCCAGTGGCTTTGCTGCTGCAGAGGGCTCAGCGGCGGGCAGGCCCGGGGTCATCTCACTGCGGAACTGGGCCAGGTCATGCTCTGAGAAGGAGCGGTCACGCTTCAAGGTTGTCTCAGGCTCACCACATGGGGACTCCTCCTCCTGCAGAAACAGTTCTGACATCCAGCCCAGCGCCCACACATAGGCGCCTTCCCTGGATCCACCCACAGGGGCTTCGCAAAGGGCTGCTCTCAGATGGACAGGTGGCCCAGGGAACAGGGAACCCCTGGCAGCCTGTGGGGCGAGTAGCTCCTCAACGCTGACCAGGGCCCAGGGACCACTCCCTGTCCCACTGCTCCATCAGCCCTTTCCCACTGGTGTGGGGGGCAGCAGGGCCCTTGTATGCCCGCTTCCCCACTCTTCTCAGCAAGCTCTGACCTCTGACGTGGTCATCTCCTCCATCTCTGCCAAGGTGGGTGCCTTCAGCAGGACCCGGGGTCTCGGACGCTGGGTGCTGCTCCCGCCACCAGGGATGGCCAGGTTGATGCAGGAAGTGGACTTGATCTCCCCAGAGCAGGCACTGAGGATGCAGGGCAGAGAGCCGAACCCTGGGGGGAGGGAGGGAGGGAGGGAGCATGGAGAAAATGATAGAGGGGGGGCTGTGAGAGTGGAAAGGTGGCTTGGGGGGTGGTGAATATGAAGACCATGTAGGGGTGAGGAGAGGGTCAGTGAACTTGCAAGGCTGCGGGGAGCAGTGGCGATCTTACAGGGTTGGGTGGGGGGTTGGGAGGCTGGAGGGAGGATGAGTAGCAATGAGTGTGCAGAGCTAGGTTGGGGGTTGGGGAGGGTGGGGTGGCCGTGAGCTGGGCCCTCACCTCGGCTGTCCCAGCGCGAGCTTCCCACCGGCCGCAGCTTCCGCTCCTGCTTGATCTCCTCCAGGATCTTCTCGTGCAGGGTCCTCTGCTTCTGTGGCAATGGGCGCAGCCTCCTCTCTGAGACCTGCAGGAACAGTGGCAACACGTGGCAGGGGGCCAAGAGGGTCTTGGGGGGGGCGGTGCCAGGAGGAGCTGGCCGGGGTCAGGACCCCTGGGGACCCAGCAGGTGTGGGCACAGCTGGACTGGGTGGGAGGAGTTCCACATGGGGTAGTGGGTGGGGAGCAGCCAGCACAGTGAAGCCGGGTCCCCCCCTGGGGAAGTCCCAGGCTGTGGCTGGTGTGTAGTGCCCCGTGCCTGTGCACGAGAGTCTTCGAGCCCCAGAGGACACTGGGTGCCTCCTGGGGACTGTGGAGGAGCAGGAAGTGAGGGAGGGATGTTGGCCAGTACCTGCTTCAGTGGTGGCCTTGAACGGATGAAGTCCAGGATGATCTCATGGGCATCCTTCTTCACCCTGGGAGGGATGTCCCCATCAACCTGTGGGAATGCCGGGAGGCAGCTGCGGCTAAGGACAAAGGCCCTGGCCAGGCTGCCTGCCCCTCTTGCCCCAGTGCCTTCATCTGGACAGGGGTTGATAGCGTCCACGCACAGGGTGTGGTGAGAGCTGCAGGTTAACATCCTGCCAGCAACTTAATCTCCCTCTAAGAAAACGCAAGCGGCATGCACCTTGCAAAGCAACCAAGTCTCTTCACCGGCAGAGTAGGAGACAACAGTGTCCAGTTCAAAGAGGGCAGCCAATTGCTTTGAAGGTAGGTTGCTCTCCACCCCCAGCCCTGCCGATGATCCATCCTCCTGCACCTAGGCACCTGCAGGGCTCAGCTCGCCTCTCTCGACTCTCCCACTCCAGGGTTTTGATGCAGTTACCAATCCGGATCACCCATATTTTAAACATCCAGCTCTGTTGTTGTTGGCCATGGGTGAATCGGATCAAATTGGCTCAGAAACTCTGCACCTTACTGCACATTCTGCCCTCCAGAACTTGTGTGTCTCCTGCCCCTGTCACACTGCCTGGTGTCCCCTGCTGAGCTGGAGGCAGGGGCCATGTCTGCAACCCAGGTCCAGCTCATCTCCAGCAAGGGGCCTGGCTCTCCAGAGCCGCTGCTGGTTGGCAAGGGTGGGGGTGAGTAGGTGGAGGAGGAAGGGAAGGAATAGGAGCTCTGCCCCACTCCTGCACGCACCATGACCTTGCGCAGCTTGTAGTTGCGGGCACGGATGTCCTGCATGAGCATCTCGAAGGGCGTGAGCTGGAACTCCGTGGGCAGCGGGTTGAACTCCTGCTCCTGTACCTTCTTAAGTTTCACTCCGTGGCGCAGCTCCCGCATGAGCTGGACCCAGAGTCTGGCCTGTGCACGGAGGGCACTGACCTTCAGATCTGGCCAGGGCTCTGACCCCTCTGCAAGCCCAGGGCTTGGGAGGCCAGTGTCCACCGCCCAGCTTACCCAGTCTGTGCGCCCCAGGTCGTCAAGTTCCGTCAGCTTCTCTGTCTGTGGCTCGTCCTCCCGGAACTTCTGCAGCATCTGTGACCACAGGGTTGTGTGAGTCGGGAGAAGGCAGGGACATGAGCTGGGGGTCCTTATCACACTGGCTACTGCTCAACCAGCTAGCCCTGGTCCATGGCCTTCTCTGTTCGGGCAGCACTCACGGCTTTCCCAGTCTGCAGAGGATGTCTTTACTCACTGATGTTCACACTCTACCGAGTGCACATCTGGCCGACATCAGGCACAGACACAGGCCAATGGCTGGTGTGGGAAGAGCCTTCTCACCCAGAGCCCAGCTGGGCTACACACTGACCTGCTTCTCTGTAACAGCTGCTTCCCCACCACCACCACTAGGTAATGGGCTCTGTGAGGCTGAGGACCACAGCTACTGCTTTCCCCCTCTCCTCCCCCGCCTATTCTTGGCAGCTAGAATGGTGTGGTACATACTAGGTGGAAACCAAACCACCTAGTCAATGATGATCATAGCAACCCCCTGTGGGTTTCTGAGATTGTAGCTGCTTACAGGAAGAAGTAGGAAGCCCAGTCTTTCTCCAGTGGAGCTGCTGCTGGTTTCAAGCTGCCAACCATGTGGAATGCAACCCAATGGGTAACCACTACACCACCAGGGATCAGTATACTAGGTGGAACAAATGAATAAAGAAAGGAATGGATGGATGGATGGGCAGATGGATGGGTGGGTACAAAGAAGAATGGATGGATCCATGCATGAGTATATGAGGGTGAGGGTGCAGATTGTAGATGGAAGAAGGATGGATGGGTGCATGGGTAGATGGAGTTGAGTGGATGTATTGAAGGAATGATGGAATGATGGATGTGGGGACAGAAGGATGGATGGAAGGAAGGATGGATGGGTGGATGGATGGATGGGTAGATGTGGATGAGTGGGAAGACTGAAGGATGGATGGATGGATGAATGGGTAGATGAAGGTGAGTCAATGAGCGGGTTCCAATCCTGAACACTAGTTGCTGTTCTGTAGTTGGGGAACCGGGAAAAATGGCAGCACGGAGTAAAGGCTCAAGGAGGGTGTGAGGGATTGTGAGGTGACTGTCCTGTGCTAAGAACCTGGGTACAAGCTGCTGCATTCACTGCTTTGGTTGGCCAGAGTTCTTGTGGTACTGGGGGCCACTGTTCTCACAAACTACCTCACCCCTGGAGAAACTGCTCCCCTCTAGCACAAAGCATACCCAACTCCCAACCAAGACAGAACCGGTTACCCTGGCTCTTGCCCCTAGACACCTGCCAACGTGCCTTGGGACATTCTACACACCGCTGCCAATGACTTAAGCAGCCAAGTGTGTGGATTCTAATAATAGTCCTCAGGTGTGGCCCGGCAATCTGTCAGGTGGAGAGTGCGGCCTGGTGTTCCCATCCACTTGTAGTTTGCATCCACAGTGCCAGCTGACCCACAAATTCCTCCAAGGGCCACATACTGTGGGGGTGAGGTGGGGTCCCTTGCTCTTGCTAAAGCAAGGGCTGCCATCGGGGTGAGGAACTGATCTTGGCAAAGGGACAGACTGTCCAGAGGAGAGACAGGTTTGCCCTTACCTGGGGAGGGCAGGAGAGGCAGGGGCCAGCCTACTGGAGGTGCACACAGACTGCCTTGTGAAGCAGTCCACATGAACGTCTCTGACCACTTTCCACGCTGCTTCCCAGGCCCCATGTGCTGGCCAAGGGCCCTGTCTGGGTGCTCCCGGACCTCTTAAAGGGTGAAGTCAGAACTGGGCACCAGCCCCAGGTAATTTCAAAAATACTGCCACCAAAGCTGGACAAAGAGGGCAGGTTCTCGGGGCTTCCAAGGGGGCACGGGGAGCCGGGAGGGGCGGAAGGGAGAGCTGTTTAGAGGGCATGGAGATGTGGAAATGCTTGGGCGTCCAGCATAAGGCACGGACAGGGAAGGGACGCGGGGCAGAAGGGTCAGGCAGACCAGGAAGGGGGAAGGGGTAGAAGGGCAGGGAGGGTGCCGGTACTACGGCAGCACACCGAGGGGCCCTAGGCGCCGCTCACCTCCTTGGCTTCACGCACGCGGGCGAGAAAGGCGCGCAGCTCCAGCGTCTCCAGGAAGAGCGCGCGGCACACGGCCTGGTAGTGCGCCTGGGCGCCGCGGGGCTCGGTCAGGCGCGCCGCGCACAGCCGCATGGCCTGGGCGAAGGTACGCACAGCGCGTGGGCCGCCCTCGGCCTCCTCCTCCTCCTCCGGGCCACCGTAGCCTTCGTCTGCCCCGCAGCTGCCATCGTCGCCGTCGCTGTTGGCCATGAGGTCGATGAGCCGTTCCAGCTGGGGGCTGAGCTCACGCTCCTCGCTCTCGGCCAGGCCCCAGTCCAGCGCGCGGTAGATGGCAAAGCCCAGAGACTGCACCATCTGCAGGGCAGGCAGGGGTTAGCGGGCAAGCTGGGCACCCACAGGGCGGGGCGGGCTGTCAGGTGGGCCGGGGAGGCATAGTAGAAGGACCTGGAGACCCGGTCCTGAGTGGTGGGCTGGGATCGGAGACCACCAGAGAGCCCACAGCGTAGCTGGCCACAGTGAAATGGGGACAGCCCAAGACCCAGCAAACAGCTCATTGACTGACTTAGCCACCCAACTCCTGACATCCAGCATAGGGAATCCACATAAGACTGGCCTCCAGTGCTCAGAAAGCATGGCCGCCGTGTACTTCCCTGGGAACGGACACATACAGGGCATGTCCTGGCAGCAGGACACTGCCCTGCCAGACAACCAAGCCAGCGTGGCCCAGACTCCCACCCACCAGCTCTGCGGGAGACCAGAACCCCTGCTGTACTTTGCTGCTTTCTGGGTGCAGCCGCCACAGGTCTGCTCTCACACCCTGCGGAGGTCCTCGGGGACAGGAGTGTGTCCCCATAGGGCAGAGGACACAGAGCCTCCAGGCAGATGGAGCAGAGTCGGGCAGGGATATGAGCTGACCGGCTGGAGGAGACGGGTCTCCATCCTGCCTCCTGGGGACCAGGGCAACGTCCCAGCCGGTCTTCCTGGAGCTTGCTTATCTCAGCAAAGTCACTGGCTACCACCCGGGTCAGAGTCACACCCAGAGAGCAAGAGTCAGGCAGGTGGCCTGGTGAGCAATCCCCCCAAAAGGAGCAGAGCCAGGCGGGATGACTGGGCAGTGGGCCCCTGGTGAACACCCCTAGGGTCCCGCGCCTATCAAGAGGGGGTCCATTTTGTGAGTCGGGTTGACAAGAGCCACAACACAGGGTTCCCAGAATTCTTGGCCCGGGTTGGGGGCAGGGGTACGTTACCTATCTGGCCCCATCACTCCCTCAGAGGCCAGGCTACGCCACAAGAGTGGAGAATGAGAGTGGAATAGGAAGGGCCTCTACGGACCTGCCAGCCTCTCCCTGTCCCCTGTGCTGCTGACCTGAGCCTGTCCTGTAGCGACCAGGCGGTTAAACCAATCCTAGCCTCTATCTGTGGCTGCAGTGCCCTGGAACCTTCCCTGGAAGGCAGAGAGAGTACACACTGCCTCCCCAGGGAAAAATCTGGGCAGCAGGCCAGAGAGAGCACCTGCCAGCCCCACCTTGCCCACTGTGGGGCCAGCTGGGATCTCTGGGCTGGGGGCCTACAGGTGTGGGAACCCGAGAAGCCTCCGTTCCTGCCAGCCAGGGGGCTGCTCCCATCCCAGAGGGGCTCAGGAAGAGTCTGGCCATGAAGCGCCTGCCTTTCATAAAATCCAGCGAGTGGTAGCTCGATTAACTGATAAGGGGTTGGGCTGTGCTTCCCAGGCCAGGGTATCAGGTTAATTCAAGGGCCCTGAGATGCAGGCCCGACTAGACTGGAGGACTCGGGCCGAGGGACCTGTGGCTCTTTATGATGTGTAAGAACTGCGCTAACAGGAAGCCTTTAGGGCAAGACAGTCTGCCTCCCAAAATGATGCAGTGAGACCCGGGGGTCCCCACGGCCCCCAGGCAGCCCGCTGTGACTCTGGAATGTAGGGGCTGGTGTGTGGGTCAGGTGGCAGCTGAGGAGCTGATGGGAGGGCATTGCTGGCTCTCAACAATAGACTCCTCTCTCTGGGTTTCTGCATGCTGGGAAGAGCTCGGGCCAGGCAGTGTCCCAGGCTGCTGTGTCCAGGCCCCCACAACCCATGGCGACTAACAGCAATGACACTGGGCTATGGCACTTGGTGTGGTGGGTTTCTCTGGATTCTATTCATGCATATTTTCACCACACCAACAACCCATTGTTCAGAAATCAGATCCCCCAGCCCAGTCTCACGGCCAGCCTCATTCTTGCGCTGGCCCGGGCAGCGTACGCAGCAAGATGCACGTCCACAGGAGCGGCTCTTATTGAGAGGGTGAAGGACATGTTAGTCTAGCCAGTCACATGACCTGGTTTCTAATGGGCAATAGTTAGGCAGGAATTTGTCTGAATAGAGCCCACTGCAGTGTTTCCTGGCCATGGTCCTCATGTGCATATTTCAGGTGGACGGTTGGCCACAGAAGGCAGGCTGCACCCCTCAGGGTGAATCTTTCTCAATCACTGCTCCGGGCTCCTCCTCTGCCTTAAGTTTCCCCTGCATAAGAGCCCCAAGGAGGAGGTAGCTTACGCTCTTACGGCTCGCCTGTGACTGCCTCCTTCCCAGACCTTACCAAGTGATAGTCTACGCAGTCCATGCGGAGCACACAAAAGGCCGACCAACAGCAGCGACCCTATGGGACAGGGTAGAACTTCCCCTATGAGTTTCAGAGACTAACTCTGTACGGGAGCAGAAAGACTGGTCTTTCTCTCGTAGAGCTGTCTGGTGCTTTCGAACCGCTGACTTTGTGGTCAGCAGTCTACCTTGTAACCACTGCACCACCAGGAGAAAGAAAAGCTCTTTAAATGATATCTAAAGAAAAGAAAAAGCCTCCAGGTGTGTGGGGGACACACAATGCCACTGTCTGGAGAGTGCACATGGGTCCGAGCAGCCTCACAGGCGAGGTCCAGGTTCACCAGAATGGAAAAGACTGGAGTGACGTGGCCTGTGGACTCAGAGAGGAGGTGCGGCTGCGCAGGGCTACTGTCAGAGTAAGAAATGGACAGGATCTCACTTGTCCCCAAACTCCTTGAGGGCCAGGGCTGTCCCACTGGCCACAGCCAAGTCCCGCTCGCAGCTCAACACAGGAGAGGGCGAGGGAATAAGTGCTGAATTAGTGAATGCTGTTCAGTGGACTAATGATGCCCACATTTCCTTGCCCAGTGGACTAATGATGCCTACGTTTTCTTTCAAAACAGTAAACATGCCACTGTGTGCTGGTGTCCCCGGCCAGCATGGGGGCCGTTCCCCTGGCTGACCTCACCCTGTGCTCAGCCCGGATCCCCCTGTGCCCCTCACGAACACCGACAACATTCACATTGTGGTCACACTGTGTGATGTGTGTAGTGTCCGATGGGCAAGCGGGTCACCTTGCAGATGACCATAAGCATACCTGGGCCTCCGAGCTGGCTGGTGGCACCATGATCGTTGCGGGTTCTGCAAGAGCGAGAGGAAGGACACAGTGAGGGTGTGTGTGCGGCCTCCTGAGCCCAGACAGACCGGGGCGCCCACCTGCTGCCCCCTTGGGTGATGCAGCAGCACCCCCAAAGTCTCCACCAGATTGACAGCGATCCCGCGGGTGGCTGGTCGCACCCATAGGCCACAGCGGGCAGCGGGCACTCAGACACAGGCACAGGGCACGGCGGGCAGCCAGGACCACAGAGCCCATCACACCGGCAGTGGCCTGGGGCAGCCATGTGGCTTGGAGAGGCCTTCCCAGAAAGTCCTTGGAGGTGAGTCAAGGAGGTGCAGGGGAGCAGCTGGATACACCCATGGCACTGCTGGAGGAGAGACGGACAGGCCACCTGGCATCCCCAGAGACCTTGGCGAAGGTTGCCCCCCCCCCCCATGGCATTCATATCCCCCTCAAAGCTATGTATTTAAGCTTTTTTACAACACAATCTTATCACCTTCAAAGTACTCTCCATTACACTTAATACATTTGTCAAATCTGTGATTCCATTCTTGGAAACATTTTCAAACTCATCTGTTTGGATGGCTGACAGCACCTCCCTCGTTTTTTTCTTTACCACTTCTACATCATCAAATCACTGTCCTTTCCAGTTCCTCTTAATTTGTGGAAACAAAAAGAAGTCACATGGAGTGAGGTCGGGTGAGTCAGGTGTGTGGGGCAAGAGAAGTATGCTGTTTATTTGCAAAAAATTGGTGCACTGAGATGGCTGTGTGAGCAGGTGCATTGTCATGGTGGCAAAACCAGTTCTCCGAAAATGTTTTGAGAAACGATGTACAAATGCGCTTTACACAATTGATGTGTGTATGGATTGGGATAACAGTTGTATGAGCCCCTAATAAAGTGTTAAAAAAAAACAAAAAAAACCCCCAGTCCTCCATCTGCCACAAATCAGGTCTTTTTTGTCCCACAATGTTTCACAGTTGTTTCAGAACCTCTAAATAGAAAGCTTGCTTAACAGTCTGACCTGGTGGAAAGAATTCCAAATGCACTAGAGTCAACAATTTCATCCGTTCAGGAAATTGACAGACGTCAGAACAAGTTTGGCATCAATTGACATTTCACCTTTTTTTTTTTTTCCATTTCACCTATTTTGAAATGAGAAAACCACTTGTACACTTGAGTTTTTCCCATAGCGCTGTCCTGGTAAGCTGTGTTCAACATCACAACAGTTTCTGTGGCATTTTTCCAGAATAGGAAACAAAAGATTTCACAGCTGCATACTATTCTCTTAAATCAGTCATTATAAAAAAATGAGGTTTGAATGAAACTGACCAGAAAGAACCTTCCCAGGTGACACCACTGGGTGCACTAACTTAACACGACTGAACTAACGCAGAGCAAGTGCCCCGATGATTGCCTAGCGGGAAAACCGTGTACTAAGAAAGCTCTGCTCTGCCCAGCGTAATTCCTGTTTTTGGAGGGCATATATTTTAAATTACGTGTTCACAGACTAACCGTATTGGGAGTGGCAAGTGCAGAGTGTCACTGGGCTCTGAGGAGTAAACTGAGGCTCCTGCAGGTTGGGGACCGACAGAGGCCAAGCAGCCTGGTCCCAAGCACGTCTGGCCCAAGCCTAGCACTGCATGGCCCTCAGTCCCCATCACCTCCTGGGCTTGAAGCCAGGTTCATGATTCCCTCTTCATGAGTGATAAGGGGAGTCCCAGGCAGATGGAGACATTCACCTAAAATCACACATCTGGTCAGTGGTGGTGCTGGGACCCCAGCCAGCTCTGTGAAGCCCCAAGTCTGCCCTCCGACCATGACATCCAGAGTCTTGGCAGGTGATTCACTTGTGGGCTCAGACAGGGTCAAGCAACCACCTTGTGCTTATTTTTCAATTCTCTCTGGAAACAGCAGAGTGACCATGAGTGGCTGGAGGTGGCAGTGGGACTGCTGGGTCTGTGGAAGCCCTCCACCCTCACCTCCATTTCTTGTGTTAAATAACAAAGGAGGGGCATCAAAAAGTGGGGGGTGGGGGGGGACTCTTTGCAGTGATCCCAGGCCTTGCAATAAGAAGCAAAGGTTTGTCTGTAGTCAGCAGTTCCTGGGCAGGCACCTGTGGATGGGGAATAGCAGGGGGAGGAGCCCTACCTGGCAGCCTCTACAACCTCATTTCCTCACCTGGAGCCAGAGACACCTGCCCAACCAAACCCCTGGCATCCCCTCAAAAAGGAGGTAAGATGCCCAGACTTCCCAGAAGCTCCCAGGGTGTCGAGGGTGGGCCCCCAAAGCCCCCTGCCCAGGGCCACCCATAGGGAGAAGACCCCACAGGGGTCCATCCATGCTGGTCAGACTGGGGGGTTTCTGGCTGTCCTGTATCCTGGCCACCTGGATTCACCTGCAGCTCATGGTGGGGCGGCCAGCAGCTGTTCTCCTCTGAACGAGTGACTGGGTCTCCCTCCACCACTGGACACAAGCCCCTCTTGGGGGAAACAGGAAAAGGAGTCACTGCGTTTCCGGGTGCGCAGAAATAATCTCCAAAGGTGACTAAGTGGGGCACAGCCCTGGGCTGGCGGGTGGGAGCTCAGACACCACCAAGCGGAGACACACGGGAAACAGCAAGGACACAGGTCGCTGTGTGTTTGTTCAGCACACTCAGGAGCGGTCTGGGTGGGGAGACCCATTTGCAGCATGCCCTGCTTCCTCCACTGCATATCCATGGGCTGTTCAGACTGAGTTCCACCCACCTGCCTCTCTGGAAGCTCACACCTCCACCGGCCCATGCCAGAGGAGAGCTGACTCCAGGGACGTGGGGGAATGGCCCCAGCTCTGAGCAGTAGACACTCTCTGCATCTCTAGAAGGTCTGCCTGAGGTAGGCCAAGTGCTTCTCTGCCCTATAGAACTTCCAACCCAATCCATCCAGCACATCTTGGGCACATGCCAAGGAAGCCCACTGAGGCCACTGTAGTGGGAGGCCCCTGCCTCGTGGCTAACTAACAGCACCCACTTAGTGAGGGCCCTCAATGAATCAAGCTTTCCCTGGGTTCAGATCTAGTGGATTGGAACCTGGTGGTGGAGGGGGCTATTTTATAGCTCCCAGGTGTGATGGGCGCTTGGCCATCATGGTATGTCCACAGACATCCACCTGCTTCACTATCTAAACTCTGTATCAGAAAAGCTGTCAAAGTTAAAGGCTTGAAGGTAATCAAGCAGCCATCAAGCT
>NW_022106189.1:48290835-48299321 GCF_000313985.2 Echinops telfairi | reverse complement strand
ATGTACAAATGCGCTTTACACAATTGATGTGTGTATGGATTGCGATAACAGTTGTATGAGCCCCTAATAAAATGTTTAAAAAAAAAAAAGCTGTCAAAGCACAGCCTCCTAGAGACCAGAAGAATTTGATGGTGCCCCGCCACCACCACCATCAGCTCTGATGTGATGGGGTCACAGCAGAGAGTCCTACACAGACAGGAGGAAACTGATGGAAGAAAACATTCAAAATCAGAAGAGAAGGCCAGATTTACTAGTCTGATAGAGACTGGCGGAAGCCCTCGACACTGGCCCTCGGGGAACCCTTTAAGCGTGGAACTGAGCTCACCCCCCAAGCATCAACTTTTGGCCAAACAATGGCCAATAAAGTGAGTACCACTGCCCATGCAGCACTCCTATGAACAATCAGCTGCACAGACGAGCCGCAAAGCTCAGAGACAGGAAGGGGCACGTGGGAAGGCTGGAAGGGGCACCCAGGGCTGGGGCGAGTGCTGTTCTCTGAGGCTCTGCAGCCAATGTCAGGGACAGAATGTGTGTGGACTGTTTAAGTGTTGAGTGGAAAGCTCCTTTGCCCTTTGAACACCGTCAGAACTAGCTTAAAAGGCCCACAGACAAGTACTGGACTTGAGTCCATTATAGGCATCGACACTGGGACGGTGCAAACACCTCATCTGTGGCAAGTTCAAGCACATCTCTGCAAGGGACGCGACTCGGAAGGGCCATGGTGCGGTTGTGCTCTGCACACACCATGAGTCGGAGCTGACAGACGGCAACCAGGGGCTTACTTGGTTTAGACAGTCATTGAAGAATGCCACAAGCCCCCTCAGAACATGCTGAAACTTGAGCAGGAGGGCCAGAGGCTATAGGGGACTGGCGGTGGGAAGACAAGGGTAACCCAGGCATGGTCTCCAACTACGTCCACGTGCATCGCGGTGCAGATGGCTGCGTGTCAGAAGGACAAGGTGCGCTGCTTCTGTACAGGCTGACAGCCTGGCAAACCCAGGAGCACTTCTGTCCTGTGCTCTCGGCCCAGGAGTTCAGGGCTGAGGGTTTGGTGTCAGGAGTCAGTGAAATGAGCCTGAAAGGAATGGATGGTCCTGGGTCATCGAGGTGGGCACAGTGTAAGCCTGAGGGTCCTCAGATGGGGATAGGGGAGGCAGGAGGAGAGTCTGAGAAATTAGACATGAGGAGCACTCAACTGGCCATCATTGACTTTGAAGCTGAAGGTGGGGCCACCAGTCACAGAGTATGGGGCCCGGAGAAGCTGGAAAGGCCAGGGACTTGGATTCTGGCCAGGAGACACGTGGCCCCCAGGACTGTGAGCTAACCAGTGTGTGTTGTTCTAAGGCAACAGCGGTGTGGTTACATTACAGCAGCGACAGGAAGTACATCTGTCCTGCTTTGAGCAGTCCCACCTTCTTTTCTTCCCTCTCTCAGCTGACAGCAACTCATCTGGTCCATCAGGTTTCATCAGCAACACGCCCGCTTGCCGAAGGGTTTGTGAGAAGTCTGCAGACCTCTGGGGGAGGATTCAGGCGAAATTCCACTCACTGGACACAGCCATCCTCAACAGACCCTGAAACCCTGAGGCTCCAGCAGGAGAAGAGGTGGTGCAGTGGGCAGCTCTCAGCTGGGTCTCCGGGCCTCTGCACGCCTCTGTGCTCCACTTGCTGGGCCCAGCCAGGCTCGTCCACTGCTGTCCAGGGGAGGTCAGAGCCACAGTGAGCAGCTGGCAGCTGCCATGTCTGCTTACACCTCTTCCCGGGACCAGCCTGACCAGTCCAGGCAGGCCCCTCTCTCCTGCCGCACAGCCTGGCCTCCCTCAGCGCTGGCAGCAAATGGGAAGATACTGAGGTCTCCACCTGATAGGCTGAGGTCCCTTCTTGGTGGGTCCCCAGGTGGTGGGGCTGAGGATGACAGAGATCCCAGGATGGCGTCCGAGTCCCGACGTGAGCCCCAGGGACTCCAGAAGCCTGGCCTCAGATTCAAACTCTTCCTAAAACACTAGCTGCCCTGGTCACCAGCAGGCCTGGCTGCTGGCTGAGAAGTGAGGTGAACCAGGAGGTACTGTGCAAACACCCCCCCATCACACACACAAGTCCAGCTCCCAGTAGCACTCGGCCACCCACCTCTCCACACATTCCCAGCAGGCAGGCACCCAGCCCTCAGTCACCTGCCCACTGCCCCACCCAGAATCACTCACGTGCTTCTCTGCTATGTTGCTCTGGAAGAGGGAGAGGCCACAGCTTGGGCTCAGGGTGCGTGGCCAGAGCCCCCTGACCTGCTCCAGCTGTGGTTCCAAAGCTGGTCTCAGGGTGGCGGGCACTGGGTCAGGGGGCTTTGCCACAGTGGCCTTGCTGTCTAGACAGTGACCCCAGGGCTGGTGGCCCTGCATCTTCGCAGATTCCAAACTGAAACCCCGGTGTGATGGTCAGAGAGTGTGGCCTGAGCACCTGCCAATGGGTACCAGGACGGCCCGGACCTCCTGACCGGGCGCCCCCAGCCCCCACATCCTCCGGCTCTGCTTGTGCTCTGGAGACACAGTGACCCTTCTGTCTTGATCTCCAGCTTTAGAGACTAAGTGCCCACAGCACCACAGCAGCAGGCAACAGGGTCCTGGGCCTTTTGTTCAACACCTCCCCTAGAGCCTTCCCCAGGGGTGGGCCAGACCAAGCTCCCCCCAGGCCCTTCACGAGGTGGTTTTGGTTGGTGCCTTGAAAACCTGTTTCCTCTCTGTACGCCTCTCTGTACTTACGCCTGTGGAAACCTGTTTCCAGAGCACACCTCTCTCCTGAGAGGTGGCAGCAGCACACAGCCGTGCACTCTGGCCAGTGGCCAGCCTCACATCTGCATCTGCATGGGGGTCTTTGCTGTCAGTGTTCTGGGGAGCTCAGTGGCATCCCCCCCACCACCCCCCGAGATAGTTTATTGTGCCAGCCTGGCCGATAAACACAAGTGGGATTAACTGAAGGGCAGAGAGATAAATGGCTTGGTGAGTCTCGCCTTTCTTGTCTCTCACTCTTTGATCATTGGACCAGTATGCAGCTACCTTGCTTGTTTTGTGCCTCAATTTAAAGGCTACACTACCTGTGGGACGACTAGCCTGTGGACTGTGTCGCTGTAAGTTGAGGTCCCTTTAAGACATCGCTGGAGCTGGAGAATTGGAATGTACATCTCTTGAGCTGGGGACTGACTGTTGGTGACCTGGCTGACTGTTGGTGACCTGCCTTGTGACTGACTGCTGTGCTGACATAGCCTCGCTCTCTCTATAAATAGTGGAAGATCTGGCAGCAGACTAGACTTGAAGGACTGCTAGTCTCTCACAACTCTCTCTCACGGGAGTGAGTTGCATTGAGCCATTTGTAGTGCTTTATAATTCATCTGTTTATTTCTTGTATTATATATTTATCTGTATATGATTTAACAGTTCATTTCTTGTTATATATCTAATTATCTTTATAAATAAATATATTAAATTATCAGCAATTTGGTTTTATCTCTCTAGAGAACCCTGTCTAACGTCCCGTTTCCCCGCCCCCCAGCTCTGTTAAGGAGCTTGGTGCTAAAGACCAAGCCACACAGGACCCCATAAGAAGATGCTACACCACAGGGGACTTTAGAGTGAGTGGAGACAGACTTTCTTCCAAAGCAGAACCCTGGTCTTCTAAGCTCCCCTTGCCTGTCTGCAGGGAGGCCCTGGGGGTGGGACGGGCCCCTCACCTGTGTCACCTGCACCCACACGTTCATCTTTGAGTCAATGAACTGAAGAAGTCAAGGCATGCGAACCCCAGCCCCAGAGGGCTCAGGAGGGACCCAGGGCTGAGCGTGGTGGTACTTGAGCCTGTGAGGCCGACAGCGTGTGGTGACTTCCAACAGACACTGGTGGCCCAGTGACAGGACTCTGTAGCCACAGATGCCACCTCAGTGCTTGGGATGGGGGCATACTGGGCCCAGCAGGGCAGCAGAAGCCTCCACAGCCCTCAGCTGGTCCACAGGGAGGCTGGGGGAGGGTAGCTCAGGCCCCAGGGAGCCAGGGAGATGCCCCTGCTCTGTGTCAGAATGTAAGACTGAGAGCCTCGGTGCTAGGGCCTGGATGGGAGCAGTGGGCCAAGTGAGTGCCAGAGAGTGCAGGGGAACAGGCACACTAGCTGGCGACAGTGACAGAGGGCACCAGTGTGGAAGCGACCCAGGAAGAGGGGCACCCCACCGGGAAGAAATGGGAAAAGTAGGGTGGTATGGAATTAGCACAGGCGGCTGGAAGGGAGGTGGGGAGGGAGGAAGTAAGTCCCATCACCCACCTCTGACAAGTCCCATCTGCACCACCCATGTCCACTCACTCTCACCCACCTCTGACAGGCCCCATCTGTACCCTACGTCCACTCGTACCCCATCTGCACCCCACATCTACTCTCACCCCGAGACAGGCCTCATCTGCACCCCACGTCCACTCTCACCCACCTCAGGCCCCATCTGCACCCCAAGTCCATTCTCACCCCATCTGTACCCCATGTCCACTCTCACCCCATCTGCACCCCATGTCCACTCTCACGCACCTCAGGCCCCATCTGTACCCCATGTCCACTTTCACCCCATCTGCACCCCACGTCCACTCTCACCCCACCTCAGACAGGTCCATCTGTACCTGTGTCTACTCTCACCCCAACTCAGACTGACTTCATCTGTACCCCACGTCCACTCTCACCCCACCTCAGGCTGACCTCATCTGCACCTGTGTCCATTTGCCCAAGGGGCTCTTAGTGGCAAGCCTAGGCCAGGGAGAGTTGAGAGGATGGTGATTAACCAGCAATATTACCAGGGGGCTGGAGAGCTGCCTGTCAGCAGTTAGAGGTCACTCCTGGTGTGAGTCCTCATGCATGCATGGCGCAGAGAGGGTCAAGGGTCACCTCCCCCTGGGAAGCCTGTGTGTAAGTAATTGGCTTTGCCTCCAGATGCTTAGCACACACTTCACAAGTGAAGTCTGCTTCAGAATCTTGAAAAGGAATCCCTTCCTGTCCTGAGAGTTTAATGATGGCTTCCTACAAGAGCTCAGAGGATGGATAACCTGCTTTCTCTTTCCCCACCACAAATGAACATGGAAAATGACTTCCAAGCAGCGTTGGTGAGGGAGTCTCCTTCTGGCCCACAGTCCTACTGGGCTTGGGGAGTGGGGAGAAGTACTGTTCCCTGTACAGTAAAGTATTAGTCAGCCTCTAAAGCAGAGCTGATTGCTGCCATTGATTTTTTTTTTAAGTGTTTTTAGAAACTTCCTTAATGCCCAGAGTTCCCGGGACTTTGTAAAGGGCAGGTACTCCGGACACAAAACCAGACTCAGGAACTAAAAGCCAAGGGGAGTCAGAGGCAGACAAAAAAACCATAGGTCCTAGCTCCAATTTTGTCAGAGGCAGACAAAAAAACCATAGGTCCTAGCTCCAATCTAAGAACAATTTGTTCTTACGACATGGCCCTGCTTGACACTCGCCCTCATAAAGGAAGCACAGAAAACATGGGTGCTATAGCAAAATGTGGTGCAGAAATTAGATGGTACCCAGCCATCAGAATAGCGTCTGGGGTCTCAAAGGCTTGTTTCCAAACAAGCAGCCATCTAAGTGAGATGTCAACTAAGTCCACGTGGAAGAAGCACACCAACACCCGTGACCCAAGGATTGTAAATTATGTAATCGGACGTGGAAGGAGGGAATAGCATTAGAGCCTAAATTGTGAGATACTGGTGTGCAGAGGTTATGGAAGACAGTGGAAGCCCAAGATACATTTATGAGATCTACACAGGAAATAAGCCTCAGGGGATTTCCCTCTAGCCCTAACTGAGGAATGGGAATAAACTGGTTACCAAACAGAGAGTACTGGAGAGATGACTACAGGAGATCAAAATGATAAACCTGACTTCAATAGTTAAAACCTTGTCACTTGATTCTCTCTCTGATACACTTTAGGCCTGATCTGGTTTTCAATATTTTCTGAGTTTTTTGTGGTTTTTTTTTTTCATATTGGGGTTTATCGCTGATGTATTTTGTCATTGTGGGTAGCCTTCTTGAATCTTTGTTATATGTTATTCTGTTTTTCGGTATATAAACTCAGAATTGATGAACTTATCGAGATAGTAATTAGAATAAGAGTTACTGGGTGGCATGGTAGAAGAAGTGGGTGGAGGTGGGGGTGTGTGAATGGGAGCTGATATCAAGGAGCTCAAAAAAGTAAAATATGTTTTGAAACTGGGGTAGCAATTATACAACACTATTTGATATGATTGAACTATCAAATGGTATTATATCTGTATTATCTCCCACTAAAGCGGTTATGTGTAATAAATAAAAACAATTTTTTTTTCATTAAAAAAAGCCAAAATGCGGGAGTTAAATGATGACGAGCAAAGGTGGTGCCACTTTCCCAACCGCTCCCTACAGCAAGCACTAGGAGGGTCACTAAGTCATGGTTTTGATTGTACCTACTGCAAGAAATCAGTGGGATTTGTTAGGTGGGCAGACTGGCTGAGACTTCCAGTGCTTCAGAAGCACTGGATTGGCTACCTTGGGGGAAGCAGCTGGTCTACTGTTTCAGCTGATTCACAAATGCTGAAAAGGGGCAGAAGAAAAAGTTCAGGGTGTTTTTTTTAAAACATTCTTTAAAGAGGCAGCAAGTCATAAACCTCGGCCACCTTTCTGAGGCGTGTTTATGAGCAGAAACCAAAGATCGTATCGAACAGAAAATAAATGAGAGCAGCCCTCACATGAGCTTTGAACCCCAGCCTGCATTTCAAGCCCGGCCAGGATGGTTGCTCCCACCAGCAGGACCTGCTGCTGTGTGGGAGACAACCAGGAAGAAGGGCCCGCACATCCCAGGGTGCAGCACAGGACCAGATGACCGCTGCCTCTCAGGGTGCCCAGCCCTCCAAGACTCATGAGAAACAGCTGGTGCAGCAAGCTGGAGGAGCCCTTGCTTCTAACAGCTGCTATGCCACTCAGTGCCTCAGTTTCCCCAACTTTAAAATCAGTGCGTCAGAGGACCCTGCGGTGCCAGCAGCAGCCAACAATCCTGGGTTTGCAGCTTGTCTCCAGAGATGGGAGGGGTGGTCTTCTGAGGAAGTAGGGGCGCCCCTTTACCAGCCAGCTCCCTCCAAATAGCACACTAGGGTCCCATGGGTGAGGTGGGGCCATGGGCCAGAGTCCAAAGCAGCCCACTTTCTGTGGGCCTTTAGAGAGTCCCTTGCCGCTCTGAACTTTAGTTTACCAAGCTGTAAAACGGGAGGAATACCATTTGCTTAGTGCTTTCATCTGTGTAATGTCTGAGTACTTTGGGGGTCAAATACAGTCATTCATAGGTGTAGCTCAGTGTGGAGGGCTGGGCGCAGGGTGCAGACCGGAAGGGGCCTGTGCAGAGATATAGCAGAGGTTCCCCGCCTCTATACCACCCCATCCCCCACCCCCAAACAGTCCCTGACAGTGTGGCTCTGACTCCGCCCCAGGCTGCCCGCAGCGCCCTGAGGCACTCCGCACACCCAGGGATCTGGCTGCCGAGGGTCCAGGCCTCTTCCAGAAGGCATAACCTGGCTTTGTGGGCCCCGTCGCCCCCGCCCCGCAAACACACACAATTGAGGGCTAGTATCACCAAGTGCCCCATCAACACTCTGCATCGCCCGGCGGGGAAGATGACTTTTTCTCTGTTTAAGAAAAATTCTGAAAATAAAACCGCACACTCACACCCTGAATGGATCTACAGATCATTCAAAGGCTTTGGCTGGTTTCAGTCAATGGCGAAGCCGAGCCGGCGGTCCACGGATTTGCGTCGCCTCGCTCCTTCGGAAGGCACAGCCCCCACCCCACACCGGACCCGGAGCGTTCACTGTCCGGCTCCTTTTCGGCCTACGGATGCGGCCAGCGCCCCGCATTCCTTACACCCGGGGCTGGGAAGGACCTGGGTGGGAGCAGCGGACTGCGCGTGACCCCGGGTCACTGAGGGGGGCTCACAGCCAACACAAGCCCCTCCTCCTCCTCCGAGAACCGGCGGCGGCCCGAGGCTGGCCCTGGGGCGGGAGAGAAGGGCTCCAGGTGGGGGTCCAACAGAGGGGGCCGGGAAGGGAGAACTCAGGCCCCGCAGAGAGGACGGTGTCCCCTGGGCTCCAGAAACGGGCCGGGAACCCAGGTTCCAGTCCGGCGGAGAGGGCGGGGTCCCCGGGGCCGGGCACAGAGGAACCCCCCCCATCCCCGGGTCCGGCAGAGGGAGGCCGGGCGGGCAGCAGCCCCGCGTCCCGGGAAGCCCTTGTCGCGCCCGCGGCCTGCGCAAGCACTCACCCGGAGCGCCCGGCTCCCGCCGCGCGCCCACCGAGCCGTCCCGACGCAGCAGGAGGTCCGCCGTGTCCCGGACGCGGCGCCGGCCGCCCGGGGCGCCCCGCAGCCCGCGGCAGCTCTGGAAGCACACGGCCCACGCCTGCTCCTCGTTGATGGGCTGCTCGTAGGCCTTCAGCACCTCCTCCA
>NW_022106189.1:48254044-48290472 GCF_000313985.2 Echinops telfairi | reverse complement strand
GGGACTGGTTGGGACCCGATGGGAGTGCAAGGGGCGGGAAGGCTGGGCCGGGCGCGGGGCGCAGGAAGGAGTGGTGGTGAGTCCAGGAAGCCCAAGCGAGGGGGAAGAGGGGTGCAGAGCCAGGCCCAAGGAGGGGACGAACCAATGGCGGGAGAAGGGCTGGAGTGGGCCCAGAACAGTAAGGGGGCGCGGTGAGCACCCGCTCCCAGGTCAGCTCCAGCTCTCGGGCACGCCGAGCTCCGCCTACATCCCCACCCCCGTCAGTTCCAGCTCTCATGCACGCAGACATCAGCCATCGTCTGGACACTGTGCTAGAGCACAGTGCAGCCCCCACCGCCCAGGCACGTTTGGCTCCTGGGGAATGTGGGGGTGCAGAGAAGGCTGAATCTCAATCGCTCTCTCTCTCTTTCTACTTGGGTTCAATGAAACTGACATTGACAAGGTCCACAGTCCTCTCTGCGGAGGAGTGGCTGACCAGGGGACCTCCGGTGGCTCCTGTAAGGGTGACCCCAGCTGCCGCAGACCCTTAGGCTAGAAGCTTTCTGAGTGATCCTTGGTGCCAGCTTCCGACCTTCCTCTGTCTCTGAGGAAAGTAAACAGACCACAGTCCACCAAGGACAACATGACACTCCCTCCTAAGCAAGCCGGCCCCACAGAGACGGCTTCATCAGAAAATAAACAGCAAAGGTGCTGATCATCACACACACACACACACACGTGCGCGTGCGCACAAACCACCCGTGCCCATTTGAACGACCTGGGGAGGACATAAATGCAGAATTCTGGGCTCCCACCTGCCTGGGGCATCCATCTCTGATTGTTTCTGACATTTGGACCACCCAGGGCTTGTTCTTCTTTAGTTGCCTTTGTAATTCCTGAACCCTGAGCCTAGAAATCACAGGCCTCCCCCTCATCTGAAGGAGGCTCGAAGGTGGGGTGCAGGCTAGCTCACCTTGGGCCCTACTATTACGGAATCCCATCTGGGTTTTTCATCTTCAAACAGGAAATGTATGGTTTGATAAAAGATTGATTCTGAAAAAAAAAAAAAAAGATTGATTCTGCTTAAGGTTGACCCACAGCCCTTCCCACCTTCTACTTTTTGAGGCTTGCTGTGCTCAACTGCAATGGGAGCATTGGGCCTTCTAGAAGGGAAAGGTGCTCCTCCCTTGAAAAAATGGTGCAGAGGGACCTGGGACTCAGGCTGACCTTCCTCCTGCTGGTTATTCATGGAGGATGGGTCAGAAATGCCAAGCTCTGCCTTGGAGCGCCAACAGAAGAAACCCTATCAACGCAGGAGCAGTGCATCCACACAGGTTGCTCAGACAATGCCAGGTGTGTGGTCATCGGGAAGTGATGATATTGTCGGTGCCCACACACAGCGTGGTTTCTGCTTTTAGAGTCCAGGAGAAGAAATAAAGACTTTCTTCCTTCCCCTGCAGCTCCTCGATGTGGGGCTGCCCACTCACTCCTCAGAAACCGGGACTGCTTAGGCCCCACCCCCACCTCACCCCCACTGGTGGGCATGTCTTCAGCAGTGCAGACAGGAAGGGGGAAGCCAGTGGAGATTTGGGTGAGAGGTGGGAAATTACCCTAATTGGAAGGAAGGTGCTATGTCCCATCAAGGAAAAGACTTCGGGTTTCCTTTACTGATGGTGGCAAGGTCTTCAGCATCTCATCTGATGAGCAGTCACTGAAGGAGAACCTTGGAGGTCACTTAAGCCCAGGTACAATGACTCTTTTTGACCATTTAAAAAAAATCATTTTATTGGGGGCTCATACAGCTCTTATCACAATCCATCCATCCATCCATTGTGTCAAACATATTTATACATGTGTTACCATCATCATTTTCAAAAGTTTCTTTCAACTTGAGCCCTTGGTATCAGCTCATTTCCCACCCCACCCCCCATGAACCCTTGATAATTTATAATTTTTTTTTCATCTTACACTAACCCTTGTCTCCCTTCACCCACGTTTCTGTTGTTTGTCCCCCTGGGAGGGGGTTGTATGTGATCATTCTGATTGGTTTCCCCTTTCTACCCCCCACCGTCCCCTTACCCTCCTGGTATCACTACTCTCATTATTGGTCCCAGTTTTGTTTTGTTTTTTAAGAATTCTCTGAACTTTCCAGTATGTCAGCCAGCAAGTTTTAGAACACTAGGGTTATACTAAAAATGCTTAAATGTCCGGTTCTTCTTACTTCTCCCCTGATAGCTGAAGGTTTCCACCCCTGACCACAGCCATGAGGAGAGAGACTTGCCAGTCAGCTCTTAGGACACCTTTGAAAGCCACATCATGTTTGTCCTCCAGGGTAATTTTACTCACACAGTCCCCACTGAGACCCAGAAGTGGACCTTAGGTGGGCTCCTCGTGGTAGTAACAGTACCGAGAGGTCAAGGTCAAGGTTGCAGATTGGGAAGCCGAGAGTGGCTTTCATACCAGCAGCCAGAATGGAAGCTTGAGTACACGGAGAGAAATGGTGAGCAAGTTAGCCCCGTGGAGCTGCCTGCACCTAGCTACCGGAGCTCTGAGCTTAGCGACAAGTTTTGTGGAGTAGCCAACAGAGTCCAGATGAACAGAACCATTTCCTTCTCATGACAGCACACCAGGTACAGCTTGTACCTTTGACTGGAGAGTCTGGTTGGGTTTTTAATCCAGATCAAAGGCTCTACCACAAGGACCATGTGTGGGGGTCACCCCACACCCAAGGATTTTCACATGGGATCAAAGCAAATGTTGCCTGTGTTAGGTGAGTCTTACCTCAAACCTTAGCTGGGGAAAAAAATGTAGGTATTTGTCCAAGAAGATACAACCCAGGGGATTAGAGTCAAAGAGATATTAGTTCCACTGTAACTCGAACTTATCGTTTGGATCTAGAAATAAAACAGTATTTCCGGCTGTTAGAGACATCACTGAGGAGCCAAGTGGAAATTGATCTTGGTCAATCATTAATGTGACCTGAAAGCTATGCATCAAGGTGATCCATGCAGTTAAAGGAATGCCCTTTATCCTCCTCCTAAGCAAGAAATGTGTCCCTTACACTTCATCTCCAGTAGATAAGGACGACCCAGCCAGCTGTCAGTAACCCTAGGCTGTGTTTTGGGGATGCCAGAAATGCTTGGTGCAATGAGTAATGTACTGATGCTTAGACTTGGAGAATCACTGTATCAACTTAACACATCAGCAGAGATGCTCCCAAAATACTCATTCACACATGGCTGCTGCGTGCCAGGCACAGAAACCTTCCGCCTGGGGAAGGGACAGTGAAGGGGCAGGTCCCTGTCCTCCTGCTGTCAGTTCTAAGGGGCGTTGACACATACTGGGCCTGCTACTGGGCTAAGAAGGACCTCGCTGCTGAGAGGAGGGTGGGGGCCAACAGTTCTGTCTGCTTTTCTGATTCATAGTGACCCTGGGCACAGCTAAACAAAATACTGCCCGGTCTTGTGCCACCCTCACAATGGTTCTTAAGCTCGAGCCCGTTGTTGCAGCCACGGTGTCAGTCCAACTTGCCCAGGGCCTTCCTCTTTTCTGCTGCCCTCCCCTTTATTGAGCATGATGTCCTTCTCCATAGGGCGGGTCTCTTCTGTGGTTAATGCTCTGATAACATGGCACTGTTTACTCTCATGGCTCAGCAATGCAGACGGGGAGGGTCCCCTGGAGCTGGCCAGCGAGGAAAAGGCTCCAGCAACTGTGCCTCTGCTGTCATCCTGTCTCATCCTGATTTTAAGTCTTGACAGCTACTAGGGCCAGATGTTCTAGGTTCTACAATGACACCCACCCTTCTGGGGAGAGTGTAGGACTGGAGATAGCAAAATGAAACATCCAGGAGTCTTGGGATAAAGGCCAGTGGGAGCTGGGTGGGCACCTGGGTGCCTTGGTTTTAGATCAAAGATGGTTTCAGCTTGGAAGCTGCCTCCACGCCCCTCATAGGCACCCCCCCACCCCCCACCCCCAACCCCAAGCACTGGCTGGTGTGCAGAGGTTGCCAGTGCACTGCACTCTGAAAAGCAGGTCGGCTTTCCCCAGGGGCTCCTAACACTGAGCTGCTGCCTTCAGACTCAGGTCCTGAATGCGCTCTTTGTCACAGGGAGGCAATGGGGCGGAGCCCTCCGGGCAGCAGGCGCAGCTGAGCGCAGGTCCAGGAGGAAAAGCTGAAATTCTAGAGGTTGTGGTTTTGTGCTCTTGGTTTATTTTGGGCTAATGATAAAGGCCGTGGATCCCAAGGTAAGCCAGATCGGGCCAGGCTGTGCTGGATCTGGGAATGGGAGCTGAGGACAGCTCTGGGAGGGCTCTGGGCTGAGCTGGGGAAATGCAGCGGAAGACAAGGGTGAGACAGAGGCAGTCCAGTAAGGTCTGGACACTGTGAGGGGATGAGTGGCCTGGCGGCTCTGTGGAGCAGGCCGATAAGGGGGCCACTTAGGGGGCAATCACCCTACAGTCCCTGACCGAGAGTTTATGAGTCAGGACCCTTCACTTGCCCCTTGGAGGGTTGACATGACTAAGAGTTCTCCGTCTGTATGTGTTGTGACACCCCCCCCCCCCAATGTGGGCACATGTGGCCCCCATCCCTCACCACCTCACGGAGACACAGGTGCACAGAAGGGGGTGCTGTCTGTGGAACCACCGACCCAGCCCCCACTGGAATAAGAACAAAGCTTGGAGCTGGAGGTGCCTGTGGGGAAAGGGAGTGTCAAGTTCCCCAGTGAGGCTCTACAGTCACCACAAGGGGAGGGTTTTTACAAACGGACATCTATTTCCTCCTAGTTTAGGGTAATATTCACTCACTGCCAGTGAGTCAGCGCCAATTCATACCAACCCTATGGGACGGGATAGAACTGCCCCTGTGAGTTTCCGGGACTGTAACTCCTCACAGGAGGAGTGGCCCAACTTGTAAGGATGAGACCCCCAGGATGAGAGAGGCCTGAGTTCAGGTGCCAGCTCTAGAGAAAGCTTTCCCGTGTGGGCTCCAGAGGAAGGTTTCTGACTGGGGCTTCTTTCTGCTCCTAGATCTTCATGTGGCCTGGCATCTCTCTTCTCCATCTCTGCCCTGCCCCTTGTTTAATCTTTAATTTCTCTGAGCACACCCTACACTACTCCTGCCTCAGTAGCATACAAAGGCAACCTGTTCTCAAATGGGATTATAACTGAGGTTAGCGTTTACAACACATATTTGGGCAGCGGGGGTGTTAATAACTCAGTCCCTAACAGGGCAATACTGCATGTGTGCATGTGCACACACATGTGTAAGGGATATCAGGCTGGGACATCAGTTATGCCCCAGATGCTAACCTGGGGGCTGGACGCCGCCAGATGGTGGAAATAACTGACTGTTCCCAGGTGGGTGGTGCATGCAGTGAACTGTTTGATCACTAACCAGTAGGCTAGATGTCCCAAGTCCACCCAGAGGGCTCTTGGAGGAAAGGCCCAGTAAACTGCTGAAAACCTAGACTTTGACAGTCCATGTGGGAGGCGCAGCGCTACTCTGGACACCGTGGGGCCCCCAGGAGTCAAGTCGACTGGATGGCAACTGGTGCTGATGGGACGTCCAGAAGGCTAAGCTGAGAAGTCTTCTCCTCCCACCCTGTGTGACCCCCCTTCTCAGTACCTCTTCCTGAGGCAATCACGGACTGGCCTCTTGCCAGTCCTCAGAGATCTATGCTCTCTCTCACAAACACATACACACATCTCCTTTCCCATAGGGAAAGGGCACCTCTCACCCCGTTCATTGTGTTTTGTTCTCACTTTGGCGTGGGGGCATTTTCACGTCTGTGGGCAGAGCTTCTGCATTCTTTTGTACAGCCCCATGTCATGTTGGGTGGTTGGGTAACATACAGATGGCGTGGGGGTGGCATCTGACCTCTGCCTCCAGCTTCACAAGGGGAAGGAGAGAGACACACCAGCCGCGGCTGCCCACAGCTGCTTCCTATGAGGTGGAACTAGGGCATGCCGCCTCCCTGCAGTTTTTACTAATTCTGATACCAGCCGTCACTCCCATGACACTCTCCACTCCTCTGCTGGGCTTGAGAATTCATGACACACAGGACTCACAGGCCATTCTCACCAATAGGGGGTTGATAGGGAAGGAACAGGTTAACACTCAGCATCAGAAAGGACTCAGGATGCAGTTGTCTGGTCAGGGTAGCTTCTTTTCAGCTGTGCCCACAGGCAGGCCTGTTCCTGGCCTCTCGTCTCTGCCCTGCAGTGGTAAGTGTACAAAGCTCTCTAGTTTCAGCCGTAAGTGCCCAGAGTTACTCTGCTGTCAGCAAGCCTGTTGGAAGGTGCTCAGCTTTCTTGCCAGGAAGCCCACTGAGCCATCTTCTCCTTTCTGTCTTCTGGGTATAGGATGTTCCTTCCTATCATAAGGGTTTCAGGTCTAAAGGCTCCACTCCACTCCTGGCTCTTCTTTCTTGATAGTTATGCCCCTGCCCCATTGCCTTTCTCATTGTAAGCCGACTGGGGTGGCAAAAGTGATCTTGTTAGGGTTCTATACATCTCATTTTCACGGCCTCATTCTCCAGGAAGGTGCCAGTATTTACATTATTTGAAAGGTATCTAATTCCCTACTTGCATAGTCCTACCCAGTCATCTAGTGGGCATTAGAAAGCCTATGGCTAGAAGGGCCATATTAAATCATTCACTGCACCGAGGGTGGGTGCACCAGGTTTCCTTAGCAGTGAGGTCTTTGATTTTTAGTTGGTGGCTATGTAGTTGTTTCCTGTCTTGAATTTGTAAATATTCAAATTCCATGGGGGCAGGGATTCTGTTTCCTTAATCACTGTTATGCCTAAGAACCTTTTATATTGCCTGGCACATACTCATCCTGGGTGTGTGTGTGCAGTATGAATTCTCAGAATTGGAACCAGTGGAGACCTCTAATGGTCAGGGATCAAGATGAGTCTCTCAATGCTCCAGGGTTTGCTGCCCCCACCCCATGACTTAATAAGCCTTCCCTCTCATAGAAGGGCCCAATGGGCCTCATGCTAGAAGGTTCCCTTCTCCAGGTATGAATGCTGGGGAGCTTTGCTCAGGTGCCTCCTCCTGCTCCTAGCCCTTCTTGTGAGTTCTTGAAGGGTGTGAAGCAAACGTGAGAGCAGGCAGGAACTGGTTGTGCATTTGTGGCTCCCATGGAGACTCTCGCTTTAAGCCACACTTGCCTTTAGTAATGTGTTTAAAAATGCACCGGAGTAGTTTCTCCATGAACATTTTGAATTCACCTCATGTGTCACCTGCCATCTCCTCCTCCCTCTGTATTCTACTCCAGATGAACCAGTGCCTTCGTTGCCTCTTCTTCTTGGAGGGGACATCTTTCCTTAGATGCCAGGCAATTTGCTGTTAAGGGATTTAAGGAAATTGATTTGAAATGTATAGGTTTTTGTTAGGAAAGATTAGATCGTGGTGATGACTGCATAATACTTCAGTGGTCTGAATTTTGTTGGTGGGCTGGTAGGGTTCTGCTGTCTGGGTTGCTGTTGAGACTGAGAAATCGGTTCACATTAGAATCACAGCCAGATCACCTTCTGTCCCTGTGCCAGTCCTGGTCGCCAAAGAGTGTGTAGACTGAGCTCCAGTCCTCAATATGGCCCCTGACCCACAGTATTGGATATTTGTCGAATGTTTCCTATGCCAACTTGTCTCTATGCCTTTTTAGAACTTCCTAGATGTCTGTCTCTGTGTTAGACAGGGTTCTCTAGAGAGATAAAATCAAATTGCTGATAATTTAATATATTTATTTATAAAGATAAGTAGATATATAACAAGGAATGAACTGTTAAATCATATACAGTTAAATATATAATACAAGAAACAGTTAAATTAAAAAAAACCCCACTACAAATGGCTCAATTCAACTCACTGCCGTGAGAGAGATGTGAGAGACTAGCAGTCCTTCCAGTCCAATCTGCTGCCAGATCTTCCTCTATTTATAGAGAGAGCGAGGCTATGTCAGCACAGCAGCCAATCAGAAGGCAGGTCACCAACTGCCAGCCAGGTCACCAACTGCCAGTCCTCAGCTCCAGCGATTTCTTAAAGGGACCTCAACTTACAGCGACACAGTCCACAGGCTAGGCATCCCACAGGTAGTGTAGCCTTTTAAATTGAGGCACAGGACAAGAAAGGCAGCCGCACACTGCTCCGATGATCAAAGAGCGAGAGACAAGAAAGGCGAGACTCACCAAGCCACTTATCTCTCTGTCCTTCAGTTAATCCCACTTGTGTTTATCGGCCAGGCTGGCACAATAAACTATCTCAGTCTCTGACATGTAAAGGGCCCCACTGCCAGCAACAACACTCTCACTCTCATGATCACACAAGCCCTCCTTCCCCCTTCTGGCTCCCAGTCTCTTGCACTGGCAGCCACTTCGTTAGGATGCAGAACAGAAGGGAGAGAAGGGCCAGTGTCCAGGCTCCCTTACCCTCATTCAGAGCGAGCCAAGGACCTTGGCCATTCTGAGAATTTCTTGAATCCCCTACCGTCTCTTCATCATCTCAGGGAATCTGTCTACTGGTACTGCTAACACTGCAGTCCTCCTCCTCTCTGCCACTGACAAATAATTCCACCAAATACCTATGTGTACAGCATGCGTGTGTGCACATAGCTTTCAGCCTCCAGGTATTTTGTGTTTTTTTTTCCTAGTTGGGTCGAGTAGCAGATACTATAACGGGATCTCAGAAGCAGACTCTCCCCCATCCTGCCAGTACCCACATACCTCTCCTCCCACCTCCCTCTTCAAAAACTGCACTCCAGGAATTTAGGACAATGCAACTTCTAAGTGTGATTTTAAGTGGTGGATGTTATCCACCCATGATTCCAGAGAAATCGGTTCTTCTAGAAAGTTCATGTTGGAGCTGTTGGCTTGGGCAATTTGCTGCATGGCCACACACATGCAGGTAGGGCACTGCCATTCTGTGGAATCATGAGAAAATGTAAGGTCAGTCTGTCCTCTAGGGAGGGGAGCTAGCATCTCAGGGTGAAGATCTCCCTGTGGGTCTAAGCAGTCCATGGCTCTGGTTCCAGCACTGAAGGTAACACTTGGTCCTAGCACAAAGCTCTCTATTTTCACTTATTCCCCTCAGCCTGTGCAGACATCACCAGGACCTTCGCTCTTTTAGACCAACTCCTGGGCAGCTACTATTCAAGTCAAAAAAGGTGGGTCGAAGTCCTAGCTCCAAATACTGTACATGTGACCTTGCTTGGAAAGAGGAACTTTGAAGATGTAAGCAGGAGGTCAAGAGCCTTGGTGGCACCATGGTGAAATGCTCAATTGCAGAGACTTTGAGCCCTCCAGCTGTTCCATAGGACAGAGGTGTGGCAGTGTTTCCATGAGTATTACAGCGCTAGAACCCTAATGGAGCAGGGCCACTCTATCCTATGGATCAGAATCAGCTCAATAGCAATGGGTTTGGTCTTTGGGGTCTTTCACATGAGCTCATACTGGCATAGAGTGGGTCCTAATCCTATGTGTGGTGCCCTAATAAAAGAGAAGACACACTGAGACAGACAGATCAGCTACCAAGTGATAGAGGGAGATGCAGACACAGGCCTGAGAACAAGAACCATTGCTGGCAGCCACCAGTAACCAGGAGACATGGAACTGTTCCTCTCTCAGAACCTCATGCCTGAAACTGATTGGGACTTCTGCTCTCCAGAATTGAGACAAAACCTACCTGTCCTTATGAGCCACCCTGTTCAGGGTATCTTGTTATTGTAGCCCTATAAACTGAGACGCCTTCTGTTGGGCTGGCTTTACAAATGGAGAAACCCTGGACAGAAGGTGTACCTTTCCGAATAGTCTGGGCACTTTGCATGGAGGGAATCTTACCATTTCTATTTCTTCTCTTAAACCTAGTACTTTGTTGATTACAAGTCACCTCACCCCCCACCCTGGGCCAAAAAACACCTTCAGTCAACTTTTCTTATAATTAGATCAATACAAGCACCTCCAGGGATAGAAACAGAGGACTGGTGCACAAAATGTGAAATGTACTCTGTAGGCATTCCCTGGTCATACAAGAACAGCTCAAAAATCACAGGCTTAGGACATTAGGTAATGGGCAGAGAAAATGCTGCCTGTGGTGGTGGGGCTGGGTTCTGCAATTCTCCGAGTCAGTCTCCATCCTTTTGGACTGGTGGAGGAACCTCCTTCCATGTGGAGAAAGCTCTAAGGCATTTTAGTAATTTCACTTCCTTAGAGCATGTAGTTTAGTGATTTTGAAGAGGGATCCATTACATCTATCCTTTGGAATTTGTCAAGTGTTAAAAGAACATGAGTAAGTTTCATTTTATGGTTAATTAAAATCATTAGGACAATCAGGGCTCCATCCCCATCAGCAGCTTGGGAGGACTTTTCTCTGAGTGACTCATGGACAAATGGAAAAGGTGTTTCTCCAGACGCAGGAAACCTTCCTCTTGAAATCATCTCAGAGGGCGTGGGAGCAGACAGCTCCACGGTGGGGTCCCGGCAATGTCAGGCGCCCAGCCAGGAGTGGGAGGATGCTGTGCTAGTTGGAGTCAAATTTACAAGGCCCTTGCTCTCACCAGGGTTTTTTCTAGCTCTCATCCACCTGGCTCTGTCTGTGCGATGCGGGGGAATGGTCATCCCTCTGTCACACTGAGCCCCAGCGCACATAGGTTCTCAGTCCTCCCACAAGCCACAAGCCCCTTCAGGGCGTCTCTACTCCCAAGGGTTGCTCCTTGGGCTATATGGGAGGCAAGCCATGAGCCCTACACCATCCAGGGACAAGCCTATCACAGTGGGGAGCGGCCTCAAGTCAGAGCGGGGTACGGTGTGCTGCGGGGCACGGTCAGAGTCGGAAAGGCCTCCCCTTTCAGAGGGGGTGGGGGGTGTTGTGGTTCTGGCTCGTCCGTCAGCGCTCTGGCCCGAGGCTGGGCCCGCGCTCCAGTCCGACTGAGGGGCCTCACCCTTGTGCCAGTTATTTGCTGTGACCTGCGGAAAGTCCCTCTTCACCGACAAAGCCCGTCCCTGGACGTTGGGCAGGCGTCACGGGCCGCAGGCGGGTTCGCGGTGGTGGGGGCTGGACGCTGGGCACAGGCCGGCGGGAGGGGGCCCGCCTGTTTGGGGGTCTCTTTCGCAGAGGTGTTTTCTCCCGACAGCTTAGCTTTGTGGAGGGCAGAGGCGCGTTACCTGGCGTGAAAGGCAAACCCCGAGGGGTCGCGCGGGGACAAGCGCGCAGTGAGCGCGGTGGCTAGTCTCTGTGAGAATAGTTTTGGAGCGGCGTGCCCTTGGGTGTTTCAGGTCGTGTCCTCAAGACCTCTCGGGGTCACTCTCCACGGAAACAATCCCGTTTTCTCTCACGGGATGCCCTCTAGAATACTGGCCGCCACCTCCGATCTCAGGATCTCGTACACACCGCATGCCTGCCACTACCAAGATGGCCGCCGGACGCCGCTACCGAGAGAGCCGGGCGAGAGGCCTCCGCCCAAGGGGCGTGGTAGATCGGCCCCAGCCAATGGGCACGCGCGCCCGGCCGCGGCCAATGGGAGCGCAGCGCGGGCTTGGGCCGCGCGCCCCTGCGTCTGGGGCTGCCTACCGTCATGTCGGGCTCGCGGGCGCCGGCGGCCGTCTCGGACACGGGCCCTGGAGCCTTTAGGAAGTCCTGGCCGGAGCTGCTGGGTAGGTGGGCCCGGCGCTTTTCTGCCAAGCGCGTGGCAGCACCTCCTGGGCCCCGAGAATCCTTCCCACACAAACGTCCGCCGTCCGGGCCTTGCTCGCCCAGCCCGGCGTAACGCCACCCGAGGGCCCCCCAGCTCGCGCCGGCCCTCGAGCCCCTACCCCATTCGTAGCAGCCACCCCAAACCGAGCCCACGGCCCGTCCGTCAGACCTCGCCCGCAAGTTGCAGGTCTAAGCTTTATCCGACCTGTGAGCTCAGGTGACTGGACGGCCTAACTCTTGCCATCGACGCTGTTGCCGGAGATCGCATTTGGGTCCCCGTTTCCTCTCGCCCCTTCTCTGCTGCAAGTCCTGAGTCCCCTCAGGCTCCCTGGCCTGACACCCTTGTTAGGCGCCCTCAGGTACCCTGGAGTGGGCTCCGACCGGCTCTGCCTCCCATGAGCAGCAGGAGGAAATTACCCGCCCCCCACCATCTCTGCGCCTTGATACTCCACACTTGGGTTAGACTGAGGCCCTGCCTTCTTGGGAAACATCCCACAAGCCAGGTGTCTCCTCGGTGCATGGTATCAGCGCTACATGATGCCACCACTTCTTCGTACTTGAGTGTTTAAGGAGTGCTGTAATTCTTACTGTTTTCCTTTACTCCCCACTTAGCGGGAAGGGTTAAAAGGCAAAAATTGAATCCTGAGAGGGGACAGAAGTTACAGGAAGCAGCAGTGCACCTACTGAGAAGCCGTCAAAACCTGGATGACCTTCTGCTTGAGGTACCTAGAACCTTTAAAGGCAGACTTATACACATGGGCTTTCACAATCCAGCGGAGGCATACTCTTTATAAAAGAGATTCTTGGAATGTATCCATTGAGTGTTGACTATGTGAGGAAAATGGAGTCTCTATCACTTGGAGTGATAAAGAAATTAATTGGAAAATGAAGTGACTCACAGTTCCCAAAAGGCTCAGGAAGTCTCACTTTCTAAAGCCTTCCTCCAAATATGGGCTCTGCTTTGAGCTGCTAACGGAAGATGAGCAGGTTGAAGCCGCCGGCCACTCCGTGGGAGGGAGGTGAGGCTGTCTGCTACTGTAAAGATGGAGGCTTGAACACCCGATGCAGCAACTCTACTGTCTTAAGCAGGATCACTGTGGGTCAGAATTTACCCCATGGCAGTGAGTGAGCCCAGGAGGCAAGCAGTGCTTTTGTGCTCACACAAAATTCCAAAAAAATGGAACCCTTTGTGTTGTTTTCTAGGTAGAAGGTCCACAGTGTAAAAAATTGTGTCTCGGCAAATTGATGGACTGTGACAGTTCTGAGGGCCATACAAGTCCTTCTAATTCATTTATAGGTGAGTTACAGGGTCATTCTCCTGATATATGGGATTAGAGAGGGCTTTTTATAGAGAGCAACCGTGATTTATCTAGAAATTTTAATTCTCCAAAATTAATGATTTTCTACTGATGTGTGTATGAAGTCCCTGGTTGGCATAGATGTTGAAGCACTCCACCAATAATAGCTAGCCCAAAACTGATGGTTCAGATTCTCCTGGAGCAACCTAGTAAGAAAGGCCTGGTGATTTGTTTCCAAAGGTTACAACTTTGAAAACCCTGTGGAGTGGTTATACTCTGTACACAGTGGCTGACACCACCAACAATAACTTTTGTGGACACGAACTATAAAATCGATTTTTGGAGTTGTTTTTGAATCATTGTGATGGTATTGGTCAAAAATATTTTTACTCTGCATGGGCCCAGAGCACGTGGAACAATAACAAAAAGATACACCTCATTCACGGACATTGTGAAGAAGAGGAGGGGCAGGCAGGAACCAGAACCAGGATATGTTTCCAGGTGCTTATGTTCCACCCCACCCAAGTGCCTGAAAGACCCTCGGAAGTTCTTTTTATCACATAATGATTTATGTCTGAAAGAAGCATTATTTAATTATCACGTTCGTTGTAGATTTGTAATAAATTGTATTTATGTAGCAGGCCATCCTTGACAACTGATTACTAAAGGTCATTGGTGAATGGCTTTTCATTACCATAATTTTATTTGTATTGCACAAATTATGCAGGGAGCCAAGCTCCGCTCAACCATACTCTTGTATGGGCTTTTCAATCAAGAAATAAGAACTTAAGGAAGTTCTTTTTTTTTTTTCCCCAGTCACTTTATTGGGGCTATTACAGATAATATAACAGGCCATAAATCAATTATATCAAATGAACTTGTACACATGTTGCCATCATCATTTTCAAAACATTGTCTTTCTACTTGAGCCCTTTGATATCAGCTCCTTTTTTTCCCTCCCTCTCCAGTTTTTGAACTTCTGTTCCCTGTTCCTGTCAGCACCTCGTGATCACACAGGCTGAGGTGTTTCTTCAATGTGGGCTTAGTTGTTCCCCTGCTAGATGGTTTGACTTCACTTAGGGAAGTTCTTGACCTCGCCACAGAAATATAAATAGACTCCTTAATTTGGCAAGATATTGGCTTATGAATAAACCATGCTTATTCCTATTTCTACAAAAAGCTAACAGTGTACCTTGTAAATAAAAGCAGAAATAAAGGTTCTTGTGGAAATAACTGGCTAGAAATTGGTGTTATTTTGTACCTTTCTACCATGATTTTTTTTTTTTTTTAACCACCAAAATCCACTACCATCCACAGGCACTACTCATTAAAATAAGTCATATTTAGCTTCAAGTCTTGTGTTTTAATTTTGTAGCACACAGCGGCATGTTTTAAGAGAAAAAGAATGTCATCTTTTCTGTTTTAGGCTCAGCTTTGCAGGATCAAGCTTCCACACTGGGGGTTCCAGTGGGAATCCTGTCAGCCAGGATGGCTGCCTGTGGCATTGGGGCGATATGTCAGGCCATCGGGCCGCCCCGACCTACTGAGCTGCTCGATGCCGAGCAAAGGGTAAGGTGCTAACACAGAGGGGACACAGGAGCTAATCAGTACCTGTTCAGAAAATGGGGTGTTTCATTACTAGTATCCTATGTACTTGACTATTTAATAATCACGTTTTCTTAAATATCTATTTTTCAGAAGAAACTGTCTTCTTTGATAGAGATTACTCAGTACTTAGTGGCAAACAGCATGTTCTGCCGTCTTTTCTTCTGCCAAGAATTATGGAAAATGCAGGTAAACATGAGATGGTGTCTCTGACTCAGTGAGAAGTGTGCGTGTGTGCGTGCATGTGTGTTTCAGACCAGGACAGCACAGGACCGGGGAGTGTCTCACTCTGTGATACATGGGGTACTATGGGTTGGAACTGACTCGGTGGCACCGAAAAACAACAACAACACAATTCACTGATGTTTTAGTAATTGAAGTGGCTTCAAGAGTTGGTGGAGAAAGACATTGCCTTTAAATCAATTTTTCTACTAACTTTTCATAGCCCCTTGTATTTGAAACCAGCATCACCATCCATTTTAGAACAATTTCACCGCCTCCATGCCTGTTAGGGTTCAGTCCCCATTTTCTCCCAACCTCCCGAGCCCTAGAAGCTCTTGTCTTGATCAAGTTCCCTATGGTCGACACTTTGCATATAGGAGTCATGGTATGTGGCCTTTTGTGGCTTCTCTCACTGACTGCAGTGTTTTCAAGGTCCGTTTGTGTAGTGACCATCCCTGTATTGTTACTTCTTTTTTTGTTGTGGATCAAGGGTGGGATGGACATTTATAAAAACGTCTCTATTATCTTGCTATATCCAAACATTGACATGGCACCACAAGGTTAAGAAATAGTTTGATCTTTGTATTGCCTTCCCCCGCTAGTTAGTGATTTGCCCAGCCTTTCCCCACCGATCTGGAGCCGTCAGAATAGTGGGTTAAGCATTGGGCTGCTAACTGCAAGGTCAGTACTTTGAAACCCCCAGCCGCTGAAGTTTTCTACTCCCATAAAGATTGAACAGTCTCAGAAATCTACACAGACTGTTCTGTTCTGGCCCTTTGGGTCGCTCTGAGTCCTGATTGGCTCAGTGGCAGTGAGTTAGGTTTGGTTCCCTGATACCGTAACCATCAAAGAGTTTTTCAACCACTATTCTGTTGATTTTGGGGGAGCCGACATAATCTCTGTCCAATGGCCGGAAAGCTACCAAACATCGTATGAATTCTATAGTGAGGGTGGGCTGGGGAGGAAGGTGCAGTTTCTGCTGCTCTGGTTGGGAAAGGGATATTCTAAATTGCCAGGTATTTAATGCCACCTGTCATCACTAGTGTTCGAATGGAATACATCATAAAAGTGTGGTGCTCATGGATTGGGATAACAGTTGTATGAGTCCCTAATAAAATGTTAAAAAAAAAAAGAGAGAGAGCACTGTAATTCCATCTAAGGTAAATGTTAATTTATCTTACATTAAAAAAAAGACTAATAGGGGAAAAAATCGCCTCCAAAGGGGGCTCTCCTAAATAATTATAATGCATTTAAATTTGGGAATAAAATAGGTTCAGGGAAAACAAATGAAGCCATCTTTGACAATGCTATCCATCACAGAGGCTCTGCCTTACACCACATTACAAGGCGCTATAGTCAGCGTTTTGACATATGAAGCTTTCTCCTGAAAGGACAGATTAGCACCGAATCTTTGCTTACCTCCCAGGGGCACAGAGTTTTAGTTTGGAGGAGCAGGTGTTAGTTACAGGTGCATTAATATCAGTCCTTTACAATGTACTTAGAATTATTTTATGTGTCTCATAGAGTTCACATTGGAGAATGCTTCATATGCCCTTGAAAAAAAAATCCTAGCATTAGTAGGTGAAATAGTCTATCGATATCTGTTAGGTCTAATTTATAATATTGCTCAAGTGTTCTGTTTGCTTGTTCAACTGAAGTTTAGTTCTTATATGGATTATTGGAATGAGTTATTAAAGTGTCTGACTATTGTTAAAAAAAAAAAAATGTGGTGCTCAACCTTCACAGTTGTTACTATGAGGTATGTTACTATTCTCCAGGGCAGTATAGTAAATTCTTACTGCCAGTCAGTCAGTCCTTACTCTTAGCAACCCTATAGGGTAGGGAAGAACTTACCCTTTGGGTTTCCGAGACTTTAAAGCTTTATGGGAGTAGGCAGCCTCGTCTTTCGCTCGAGGAGCAGCTGGTGGGTTTGAACTATTAACCTTGTGGTTAGCAGAGGAATCCTGGTGGTGTAGTGGTTACTCATTAGGCTGTGATCCTCAAAGTCAACAGTTCAAAACCACCAGTCTCTCTTTGGGAGAAAGACGGGGCTTCCCTCTACCATGAACAGTTACAATCTCGGAAAGGCAGCAAGGGCAGTTCTACTCTGTCCTAAAAGGTCATTATGAGTCGGTATTGACTCAATGACAGGTTTTTGTTTTTTTGGTAGCGGTTCAGTGAATAGTCCACAGTGCCAACAGGGCTCTTTCTATAGGAAATTATATATTTAAAATTATGTATCTGATCTCTCTTTGAACATTTTGAATTCAGTAGGTTTATAAATTTCTGAAGGGTTGAAAGAACTCAAAGTAACCACTTTGTGGTAGTGAGTCAGTTTAGCAAGTACATAGGAAAAGGGAAGAAGAAACTAAGGTGTTGTCCTGTGGGGTTTCCCCTAGTCTTTTATGCACCATATATTACAGAGTTTTTTGGTTCCTGGGGCAGTGGTGTGGGCCCTGCACTTTCTGCTTACTACTTGGGAAAACGGGCAACTAGCTGTACATACCTGAGATGACACAGATGTACAAAGAGCAGACACCTGCATCTGACTAGATGGTTAAGAAGCCTTCCTGGAAGACTTTGAAGCTGCTCAGGTTTTAAGGGACGTGTAGGTGTTAGCTGGGTGGAGCAAAGAAAACCCCGTGGCCCCTGGGAGCAGCCCATTCTGACAGATCAGAGGGTTTCCAACAGGTGCGTCAGTGCCCAAGGACAGAGAGTTGTCCTCTGGGCAGGATAAGCCTGGAGAAAGAGGCCAGATCGTGAAGGCATGTGTGCCAAGCTGAAGCGCTTGGACTCTATCCTGAAAGCTGTGAGGAGCTGCTGAAGGATTCTGAAGGGGCCAAATAAATGCAGTTCCGTTTGGTTTGTAAATACTGTGTTGGCCATAGTGTGGGCTAAACTAGGGTGGGGCCAGAAGCATCCCTGGCCTGGTGAGGGCGGAGAAGAGAACTAAAAGAAAGCTATTAGGACGTATCTGGTGCTGGGTGAATCCAAAAGCTATAGTAGATGAACCGTATTCTACACATGTGCTGGTTACTCCCATTTAAGTTTCAGTCTAGCATAGTGATGGACACCCAGGTTGAGCATCTTGGAGACAAGCCTGCATGTAAAGGGCTGATGGAACTGTAACTCTGCAGGATTCTCTGGTGCTGGAAGCTGTGTGGCATCTTCATAAACAGAATATTGTGAGCCTGCAAGAGCTGCTGGAAAGGTAATGTACTACGATGCTTTAGTGTCACTTAAATATTACAGTGGCTTATTTTTTGCCACCTAGTCCAGTGTGAATTATTTATATTCCAAAGCCAACAATCAACTTAAAAAAGGACATTATTTTATTATTTAAAGAGACTGGGAATTAAACTCCTTGTGCTGTAATGGCACAGGGGCTCCTACATTGGGCTGCTAACCGCAGTGTTGGTGGTTCAGACTTACCAGCTTCTCTGAAGGAGAAAGGTGAGGCTGTCTGTTCTTGTCAAGATCGATAGTCTTGAAAACCCTGCCGAGCAGCTTTATGCTCTGTCCTATAGAGTTGCTCTGAGGTGGAGCGGGCCTGATGGCAGTGTGTCTGATCATGCATACATGTGAATGTTTTCTTGGTACAGCTCTTGTGATAAAGATATTTTAAAGAACTAAAGAGACACTCAGGTAAATATGGATGATGGAGCATCTTTTATTCTTTCCTGAAGTTTGATTAAGAGTCAGGAAAGAGATTTTTCAAAAAGGCAGAACTTTTTTTTTTTTTTTCCTTCAAAAAGGCAGAACTTCCTAAAGATAGGAAGTGACAGGCGAAGAGAACAAAAACAGAGTTTTGGAGGTCGGAAGCAGGTGGACCACTGGTGAACACCTTCATGCAGCAGGGTGCAGAGAAGGAAAGCAACCCTTTCTACTCTCTACTGCTACGGTGCTCTGGAATTGAAGGCACTGGGCTCTGGAGGTGGAGGTGGAGGGGCGAGTGACTAAAGAATTGATGGAAAATACACTAAAGAATCATTTGGAACCTTGGATTTTCTAGACAGTCAGGAGCAAGCCCACCCCTCACCCCTACCCATAGCTTAGATCCTAGGTAAATCAGAATAAAAGGTGGGACAGGGATGCGTCTATTAAAATACTAGAAGAAACAATAGGAAAATACTTTTATAGTCTTGAAGTGGGGAAGCCTATGTGACAAAACTCAGAAGATTCTAAGGAAGATTAATCAATATAACTAAATTAAAAACATGTTTTCTAATATATATACACCTAATATCAAAACACCTAAATATATAAAGCTGAAACCGACAGAACTTAAAGGAGAAATGCAATCATAGTTGGAGGTTTCAGCACCACGTGATCAGTGATCTTTATAACGAGACAGAAGATCCACAAGGTTATAAATGACCCTACAAGCCAATGGCACTTACTGAAGTTTTAGAATACTCCACCCAACAGCGGCATAATACACATCCTCTGGGATCATTTCCCTTGAAAAGAATAAATTAAAGAAGTGCAGTACTGTCTTGTACAGTAAAACTGCACAACAAATAATTTAGTCAACTGCAAGAGGCGGGCAGACACCTGTGTTCACAGACTGGAAGACTTACCGCATTTCTGTGCTGCAGCTCTGTAATGGACGTGTTGCAAACTGCAGCCCCTTTGTGTGTTAGTTTCCTACTTGTGCTACAGTGTTAGTCTCGTGTGTTATAAGTGAAAATATCATTTTAAGGTGACTGTCCTGCTGAGATCGATCTGCACATGGCAAGCAATCTCTATTAAAATCTGATGGGGCTTTTTTGTAGACATTAACATGGACACTCAAGGGACCTGGAATACGGGAACAACCGTGAAGAGAAGGCAAAGTCGGGTGGGGGGAGGGGTTGTTCCCGTCCATCTCCACCCTTTCTCTAGGGCTATAGCTATCAAGACTGACGCAGGCCTAAGGATAACTACAGATTCATGAGCTAGAGTTGAGAGAGCTGCAGAAGAATCACCACGCTTGTGGCCATTTAGATGGTCCACAAGCATCAAGACCAATGGGGAAAGATTCGTCTTTTCAACCCGTGTCTGCTCTTTAGGGTAGAAGCCCATGAGAAGTGAGGGGTGCAGGGTGCACAGGGGTGGACCGCTCAGCAGGACCTGGAGGCCCTTGTGTCCGCCAGCCCTGTGGGAAGTCCTTGGTGCCTGAGTTGTGGGCAGCTGCCAGTGCACACCCATAGGCCACCTGTCCCAGTGAAGTGAGGGTTGAAATGCCGTGTGTCTCCAGGCACTCAGACGTGCAGGTCCTGGTGGTCTGGCTGTGCAGGAGCCTGGGCCTTCTGTGTGAGCAGGTGGAAGCGGCGAGCCCATCCGTCGATGTGAATGTCACCAGGGCAGTGCTCGCTGGTGAGTGCAGGCTCAGCCTGGGGGAGGCAGGGTTGTCTGCTCATGGCCAGCGGGATCCATCAGGTCCTGGGGGCTATGATGGATGGGTGGCATGATGGGGCTCCAATCATTGGACGCCACCTGTGCCCGTGTGCTGGACCCAAAATATCCTCATCAGTGAGTCATGAGAGGAGGCCTGTTCACACGGGCCGGGAACCACAAAAGATACAACCCTAGCAGAGCCTTTTCCTCAAAATCTTGGTGGTGGTCCTGACTGCTTCTGACCCTTACCGCTCCTGTAACCTGGTCCCAGATAGCTTAAAAATCTTTGCCTTTAGGAAATCTTTGAATCAAAAAGAAAAAAAAAAGCTAGAAAACAGTGGATTCACTAAAAGGCCTAGCAGTTTGTCACTCTGGGTGCACTGTACTCATTCTGTCTGTCTTTTTTACTCCAGTCCCTTGGGACTGTGATCATTTTGAAAGGTGTGAGTGTCAGCTGTCTCCCCAGAATGGGCCCCGAGCCTACAAAAAGGGCAGTGGACTTTAGAGATTGGCAGCAAAAGTGCCTGCAACAACTCTTGGAAATGGATGGCAGTTCATGTGCTTTTAAAAAAATCCTTAAACTTGAATTATTGTGGGTGTTTCTGCCTCAAATGGGACCCTAGAAGAGAATCTGGGTAGATACTGTGATTGGATTGTCTGGTTTTACTGGTGGAGCAGCCTTGTCCACATCTTCCCCCACTCGCCCTGCCCCCGAAGCTATGGACCACTCGTATGCAGGGGTCACCCTCAGAGGTCTCTGCCTCATACAGATGTGTGGATACAGCTGTGTGTGAACCGTTGCATGTTGCTGTTTTCAGACTTCTTGCAGATGCTGGTTTTGAGGGGATTTCAGGACCCTGCGGAAGGGAGGAGAACTGTGGAGCAGGAGAAGCTGCCTCAGGTAGTAGGGGGCTCTCAGGCTCGCTCAGCCTGTGGACACCTGGCGCCCTACAGCCGCTTTGTCCCCTGCACTCGGAGACTGCCTGTGTGCTGCTCAGTGACGTGCCCGTGTCTCCACAGGTCGCCTCTGAGATCCTGCAGAGCCTGCTGGACTGTGAGTGTCTGCACCACACTGAGGCTGAGCCCCATACCTCCTGTGCCCTCCTCCTTGGAGTGTCCCATGCTGGGTCCCTTTCTGGGGGCTGTTAGGGGGACTCCCCTCCACTCTCCCTTCTGCCTCAGCTCCTGGGCCCAGGGTTTCCTGAGGGGCTGTCGAAGGCATGAGGCCAGGTGACCTGGGGTTCTGGAAACATCTAGTTTGCCTCTGACGCCCTAAAACCGGGCCCTGTAGTAACTGTAGGCACTTGTTCTTCGTGCCACGTGTGGATCTCTGAGAGAACATGTGCCTTCATGCCCTCGCTTCTCAGCCGTTGGGCTCAGATCAGGTGCAGAGCTGTTCTCACCATGGAGTCTCTGGTCCGCCCTCCCCCAGGGAACAGACGTTCAGTGAGCTCCTGAGGTTGCTTCATTCTCTCCACACCTGACCTGGTGTTGCCCCTGCCCCCCGAAAAGCTGCAAGGGTCAGGTGTTATTCTGGAAAAATCTACCTACTCTTTATCTTCCTCTCCCCAACTATAGCCCCTTCCCCGTAAGCCTCTCCACCCAGGCTGGGAGAACAAAGAGAACCATGCACTTTAGAGGAGGAGCCAGAGGTCTGGGGTTGGTTTTAGGGCAAGTGCTTGTGGGTGAGACAGCAGAGCCACCCCGTGGCCGGTGGCTGTAGACGTGGTGCCTGCTCAGGGCTGAGTGTGGTCAGCATGGTGCCTGTTGGGGGGGGTCCTTGTGTCATGTAGTGTGCTCAGCCCAGGGCTATCACTGATAGTAGCCAGAGGACCAAGGACAGTAGCCTCCCATTGTCCAGACCCACAGGCACTGACAGCCCCGCTGCAGAGCACACCTCCCGTGGGCTGTCCTGCAGCTCTTGGAGCTGACTTTGGTCTTTTTGCTCCAGGTGTCCTTGAAGCCCTGGCTGCCAGTGAGCAGGAGGGACCTGCAGTGCCCGGGGCCGCGCAGTGCTGGTGAGTGGCTGTGAGCAATGAGGGTCTTTCCAGCGGTGGGTGCTGAACCTGAGCTCTGCTGCTGGGGTGAGTAGGGGCAGTTCAGCCTCCTGGGGTTTTCTTTTGTCTGCTGGGCCTGACCCCTTGCCCCACCTGCGTGTCCCGGTCTCCTCTCTCTTTCCTTCCCTGCTGCCATCGGGCCCCAAAGTCTCACCTCAGCCAACCATTGGGCAGTGACCTGCCAGTGCTGCAATGAGTCGCCAGCTTTGACAGACTGCCCGGCGGTCTGCATGGTCAGCCTCCCTTGATCTGGGAGCTGTAGCGTTCTTGGAGCCCACCCTGTGGGAGGTGTGTGGCTTTCAGGAGGCCTGGCCTGTGTACCACCTGTCCCTTGGGGGCTTGCCCCTCAGGGGCCTGGCCTGTGTGTGGGCTCTCCCTCAGGGGCCCCATCCTTTGTGGTGGGCGGCCCAGCCCTCCCTCTCTGCTCCACTGGTCCTCTGTCATCTTGGCTTCTTTTCTAGATGAACCTGAGCCTTGGCTCCCTCTTGTCAGGGGCTGAAGATGTGGTCAGAGAGCCTGTCCAGGCTTTAAAGGAGGAGGCCAGGGGGTCTCCCAGGGCTGTAGGCTGTGCTGTACTGGCTGTACGCCCTCAGATGAAGGGGCAGTTCTCATCAGTGCTGGTTCGCTTTTGACATGGGGTGGGGGGGCAGCCGCTACGGCTCCTCCTGAGCTGTAGTATTAAATTAAAAATGACACGGGGGAGTGGAGGGCCAGCCCCCACCCTCTGATAATACTACCCATGGGTTCAGTAATGCACAATTGTACGGTTGAGATATATAAGTATTATATTAAAGTCATCGAGAGCATGAGAGATAATACAGTAATACAGTCAGACATATTACATGATAGCATTGCTCACCTCCGCCCCGCTTGGTGGTCCTCGGTGGTCCTCGTGGGGGGAACCCAGCTGCCAGAGCAGGAGCCGCCTCCCTCGCGGGAGCTGCCCTCTCATCCACCGCCTTCATGGGAGCAGCCCCCCACGGGAAGCAGCCCTCCTTCCTCAGCTGCCCTTTGCCAGCCACCCTCGGCCGGCCACCTCCATGGGAGCAGCCCCTCCTGACCACCAGGGAGCCTCCTTACTTATTGCTAACCACACATCATATCACTTTAGGGGGATAAATCACAGCATCATGCATCACAGAGAGGGGCAATACAATTCACAACAACCTGCGTCATAGGGAGGGATTGCAACATAGGCAATACAAGCAATAGGAGGGGGATGACCTAGTCATCTTAGAGTGGTCCCAGGCTTGCCTTTGGGCACTGCTTCAAGGGAACAATAACAAAGGAATAGGCCCTATTTGGGGCAAGTCAGACTATGCAGTCTGGCCGCTCTAGATGGCTGATGTTAAGGAGAATAACCTCTGACCTATTTTAGCTGCCTAATGAACAGTCATTCTCAAGCTAAGTCTGGCATATATTTTGGGGAGACAACTTAAGAGAAATCCTTTTCCTCACACTGAACCCCCTCCCACATTTTCAGGCTCAACATGTTCAGCGGGCAGATGTACTGCAGTATAATCACAATGGATGCACCAAAGAGATTTTTTACCCATGCCCTGACACAGATACTCACCCACAGCCCTGTGCTGAAAGGTGGGTACCTGCTGGGAATAGGGACGCAGTGACCTTGGTGGCATGCTCATGGCTGGTGCACCATGGACCCTGGGCCTGACCCTGGTGCTCTGGTCACCAGACTGCTTCTGTGTAGGGGGGGCTGATCATGTGTGTGTGTAGTTGCCATGGCCCCCCAGGGAATGACTTTTCAGAGGGAGTGCTCTTAGCAGCTCAGAGGGAGTTATCCCATCCGCTCAGAGAGGAGATCTGGACTATAGCCGGGTCCAGAGAGGTATGGCCACCTAACTCCACTGACATGGAACGCACTGCAGGTGTGTCAGGACACATCAAACTGCAGAGGCCACGGCTGGGTCCCTGACCTGTTGTGTAAGCGTCTTGTGCAGCTGCGACCTGTTTGAGTGTGCTGAGTGTGGGAGTGGTGGTTCCCTAACTGCCTCCAAGCTTCCCGTATAAACACAGGGCTCTGGCCTACTCTGCCCACAATCATGAGCTGTGGTATGTCCCTTAAACGTAGCCATGGGGCCATGGTGTGTCCTTCTCATGTGGCCAAGGATGCAGTCAGCTGTGGTGTGTCCTTCCCATGTAGACGGGCTGTGACGTGTCCTCATGTAGACTTGACTGCAGTGGGCTCTCCGCCCCCCAGGCTTGCGTGTCCCAGGCTCGTGGTGTGCCCCAGGCCGCAGCAGACTTTAATGGTGCCAGACAGGAAAGGTCAGCCTCACTGAAGGAAACAGCGATGCGAGGTTATTTCTGACATTGGCAATTAGATGCATCCTAACTGTGGTCTCTGTCGAATGCAGCATCTGATGCTGTACAGATGCAGAGAGAATGGAGCTTTGCAAGGACCCCGCCTCTACTCACTGGGCTGTACCAAAAGGTGTGTGCTGAGCGTCCGTACCACTCGCTGCCTCACGCAGGTGGTGGGGTTTTAGGCTTGCGGCCCATGCCCTGGTCAGACCTTGTCAGATCATGTAGGGATTGTTGGCACCTGGCACGCACCTGCTTTCATGTGCAGGGAGCGGTGGAAGTGCTGAAGCCTCGGTGCCTTTTTGAGGGGCTGGGGGTGGGGGTGGGGGGCGAGCCTGCTCTGATGCTAAGGACGAGGTGGAGGGGAACCTACGCTGATAGTCAGGACTCTGACAAGCCACGCTATGACAGCGTTAGGTTGGGGATGTTAGAGGGGCTGGAGGACAAGCCACGCACTGACACTCAGCGGGGATGGGGGGAGCCACACTCTTGATGTTAAGGGGGTGGGCAGCGAACCTAGGCTGATGTAGGGGGTGGGGTTCTGTTTCAGCTCATCGTGCTACTGAGCCCTGAGGAGTTCCTGGGCCATATGCAAGAGGTTCTGGACACGCGTGAGGTGAACTGGCGGCTTGTGCTATCCTGTGTGTCCACTCTGGTCGTCTGCCTCCCGGAGGCGAGGCAGCTGGTTGGAGGTGGGTGTCAGTGGGGCTGTGACTTGGGTTCCCCTATCACCAAACACGGAACCTCGTGGCCAGTTGCTGTGGCATGAGAGTGGTCTCGGCAGCTAGCGTACTGGGAGCCTTGCAGCTGAGGGGGGCTGCTAGTGCAGAGGCCCCCACGGCCCACTTGGCACTCACCTGGGACCAGGTCCATGATAGTCGCTGGGACGGTCATCTCTCCCAGCAGCTACCTAAGCAGTGCCATGTGGCAGCTGTTGGTACCCTCATTGTGTCCAGTGCTGTGACTTCTCCCCACTAGACCCTGGGCCTTGGTGACTGTGCTGCTTCTCTCTAGACTGGGTGGCCCGCCTGGTGGCCCGCGCATTTGAGAACTTCGACCCGGAAAGCTTGGTCCCTGCCTTCCTGATCGAGCGCCAGGCTGCGCTTGAGGGCCCTGTCTTCTTCCCGCCATACGCAGACTGGTTCAAGGTGGGTGCTGAGCGCCAGGCTGCCCCCTCTGACACAGGGAGCGGCAGGACTGCATGGGGCCATGTGATAGGGGCGCCTCCAGGGGAGAGGGACCACAGGAGAGGAGGACCACTTCAGGGGTCCTAGTGTCAGCTCTTCAGGCCTGCTGCCAGCACCCTTGGGATTATCTCCTGTGGCAGAGCTCCTGTCAGCAGCATCTGACCAGGGGCCTATGATGGGCGGTCTGGCCATGGGACTGGAGGACACGCCCAGTCCCGTGTCTCTGCCTTTTCCTTTTAGAATCCCTGCCTCTGCTGCCCCGTGTCCACACACCCCTTCCAGAAGGTGGAGCTCGGTGCTGGTGCAGAAGCCCGGAGGGGCCCTATGCCGGTGCCCAAGGAAAGCAGGGCAATGGCCTTGCAGCTTCCTCCCCTTGCCAGCTAAGCACCTGTGGGGCCTGCCTGGGCTCTGTTTGGGGCAGCACCGAGGTCCCTGGAGCCGGCCCTCCTCCCTCCGTGCGGAGCTGTGGTCTCTGCAGAGGGCTGTGCTGTGTGTGGAGTTAGAGAGGCCTCGGGAGGTCCCGGCTGTCCGGCTTCCTTGGCTGCAGACATCATCCTTTTTTGGTCAATTTTGCATCTGAGTAGCTGTTCCCATTTGTAACCACCGAGGTTGGAGCATCACTGCCAAGTTCCCGCCTATGTCCCCTCCAGGCCACGTTTGGCAGTGCCCGAGGCCCCCACAGGCGCAGCAAGAAGGCGCTGGTCTTCCTCTTCACGTTCCTGTCAGACCTTGTGCCCTTTGAGGGTCCCCAGTACCTGAAGGTGAGGGCCACCACGCTTCCCTTCCGCTGCCAGTGGGGCATAGCCACTCTGACAGGCCAGGTGGCTGTCCATGGGACACCTTGCCTGGTTCCCGGGCATTCTGGTGCCTGTGGGCAGGCATCACCCAGCTTTGTTAGGGACACGGTGTTCTATGTGCAAGAAGCTAAGTGGGTCAGATGTAGCCCAGCACCCAGCCCGCCACCCTCGTGTGCTCCTAGTAGATCCCGCTGTCCATCTATCTGTCCAGGCTCAGACACTTGGCAGTGGCCCTGGCACCTTTCTCCTGGATGGAGTTGCTCCCTCCTCTGCCCTCGTCTCTGTGAGGCTCCCGCTGTCTGTGTGGCTGTGGTTTCAGTGTTACCAGCCCCGTGGACAGTGTGCACACATTCTGGCTCACTGGGCGCCTCCCCCCTTAGGTGCATGTGCTCCACCCGCCCCTGGTCCCTGAACGCCTGCGCCCCCTGCTCTCAGACTACGTCACGTTAGCCCGCACTCGGCTAGCCGACCTCAAGGCAAGTCAGCCGCCTGAACCTTGGTCAACAGACATGCCCGTCACGTCGACGTTGCTCTGTGCTCACCCTCCTGTGTCCTCCAAGGTTTCCATCGAGGACATGGGGCTCTACGAGGACCTGTCGTCAGGGGACCCCGCTCAGGTGAGCCTGCACCCCTGGTGATGGGAGGGGTGCCCGGGGCCCTGCGCAGATGTGCGATAGCCCACATGGCAGTCATCATTGGCAGGAAGTGCTGACATGGCTTCCCCAGGCACACCGCCCGCCCCCCCCCAGGGGTGGCCCCAGCTCAGACCTGTCATCTCCAGGGGTGGTGTGGCTCAGAAAGAAAGCGATTTGGCATAACCACGTTGTTGTTGTTGTTGTTGTTTTACAACAGCTTGGTCTCTTTCCTTCCTGCCGATCCTGCTCTTAGGGAGCAGATGGAGGTGGAAGGGAGTTCTGCTGGCAGGACCAGAGGTGGCAGAGGAAGCGGCCTAGAGCCCTTGCCAGTGGCCTCGAAGGGCAGGCTGCCTCCGGGTTTCGGAGGGCAGGGAGAGTGGGAGAACCCCGTCCTTTGTCCGGGCCTCACTGCCTTCAGGGCACTGTGGACACTGGCCTGCTGCTGCACTATGCTCATCCGCCCTTCCTGCCCCCGGCAGCCCCACAGGCAGGCGCTCCAGGATGTAGAGAAGGCCCTGGAGGTGTTCGAGCACTCGGGAAGGATCCCGACCACGGTGATGGAGGCCAGGTGGGCGCGAGCCTGCACGCAGCTGCAGGGGCCCACGTGCTGAGCATAGCCAGCGAGGCCGGGGTTTGGTTAGGAGCTCTCCTGGGGAGGCTGTGAACTGGGTTGTGGGCCTGCCTAGCACAGGCGCCCGTGGGGCAGCAGTGGAGCCTGACCCTGCTGTATAGGACAGTGGGAGCCTGGGGAGTGGGGGCTGACTAGTCAGATTTCCATGAACTTGGTTTGGTCCCCAAACACCTTGGACCTGGTTGGTCTGTGTGGGACAACCTCTGAAGACCATGGTGCAGAGGACTTGGACTGCTGGCCATCCCCGGAAATGGTAATCGGCTCCAGGGGAAGCCTTACAGTGACCTGACATGGGGCCAACTGTGGGCCTGCTGAGTGCAGAGGGGACGGCTTCTGGGGTTGCAGACAACCTTACACGTGGAGTGCTACTCGTGGCGCCCTTGCTTGTCTGACCACCGGCTCCTCTGTTACAGCATCTTCAGGAGGCCCTACTACCTGACCTACTTCCTCCCTGCCCTGCTCAGGCCACGTGTGGTCAGTATGCTGCCGATCAAGTACGTGGCCCTTGGGAGAGCGTGCCCTATAGAGCCTCATCTGTTTTTCTCTCTTTACAGCTGCCCAAGACCCCCGATCCCCGTGCAGCCTTCATTGAGTCCCTGAAGAGGTATGAAGCCACCTTGACTTCTTGACAGTGAAGCCCTTGGCTTCTTGACAGTGAGCAGAATAAGCATCACCATGTCTTCATAGAGCACTGGCTCAGAACTAGTCGGTTAGGGTTAGCTCGGAAGGTCGCTTGCCTCACTTTCCCATCTCAGGGCTCCACGTCACAATGTACAGCAGATCTGGGCCTGAGCTTGGAACCCATCCTCTGGGCACAGCTCACAAGCTCCTGCCTGCGCAGCTGACAGGTAGAAGTTCTGCTTGTATGGGCGGTATGTCCACACATGCCTGTCCACCCGTGGGCCTGGCTCTCTGAGCTAGCCACATCACAGCCAGAGTTGCAGGGCCACGTGGTGCTGACTTCTTTGTTTAAATCTGTGTCCCAAACAGGCCAGCCTGTGCTCATGTGGTATGACATCACTTAACCTCTTCACTGGTGGCTGGATTGGGAGCCGAAACATTCATTCGGGTCACAGTTGGGCTGACTTGTTTCCTTCTGATGCAGAGCAGATAAAATTCCTCCGTCGCTGTACTCGGATTATCGCCACGCCTGTTCTGCTGCTGACCAGAAGAAACCAGAAAGTAAGGTCACCCGAGGGCGAGCCCATTCGCTCTCCCTGGTCCTGGGCCCGTAAGCATCTCGCTACATGACCTGGGGTCACTGGGTCTCACAGTCTCTCCCTTGGTGGCATGGGGTGACTTGGTCTCCTGGGGAGTCCCTCAGTCCGGCTGGATGACGCTCCTTCTTCCTAGCTCTCCCAGATTCACGGGGTCACTGCACAGGCCGAGTGGGCTGTGGAGGCAGCGGGAGGGAGGCTCAGCTGCTTGCCTCTTCCGCTCACACATCAGCCCTGGTCTCATGCCGTGCTCTGAGGTCTGGATGACAGCCCTGCTCTGAGTGTGTCCTGTGCCCACAACAGTCACCGGAGCCCTGTGCCCTGCACTCGCCCTCTCCTGCCACACATTTCCCGCTCCCAGACTTTGACTTAGGAGGCATCTGTCTTCCCTGCAGCCTCGTAAGGCTTCCGTGAGCAGGAGCGGAGCCATGCCTTTCTGTGCCGCTGGCCCGGCCTGCCCCGGTGGAGTCCCCAGGGGCAACTGCTGCTGTACAAGGGGAGCGCTCACTGCTTGCACCAAAGTGACTGTCCTTTGGTGATGTGAAGGTCTCATGAGGGTTTGACCATCACCTCCCTCTGGGTGTGCACCTGTCTGTCTCTGTGAGGGGCAGGAGAGGTGGCGTGGTCTCTCTGGACCCACTTCAGTGCCCCAGACAGCCGGCCTTGCATGTTGTGCCGTGCCCATGTGCTCCCCTTGAGTGCCGACCTCTGTTCTAGGATGTCCTCTGCTGTGACATAGGCCGGGGACAGAGGGCACAGTGGCATTGGTGGTGCTCTGCAGGTGATGGACACAGGGCCTGTGCTGACAGTGTCTTCTCCACAGGGCCCATGGAGAAGGCTGACCCCGGCACTTCCGGCGCCCTGGGTGCACTGGAGGCGGCCCTGAGGACGTTTCAAGCTGCTGTAGCAGACCCTGTGCAGGAGGCTGGTGAGGACACAGCGGGTTGGGCAGGGCAGGAGGTCCGCAAGTCTGTGGCCTGCCTGGGGCCTCTGTGGTGCAGAGATGTCTGGGTGGTGCCCACACTCCATTGGGAGAGCACGTGTGCTCAGGCTGGTTGATGAGGACACTGTGCCCTCCGAGAGGCTGGGCTGTGGGGAACTCAGGGTGAGGGGTCCACGTCGGCCAGGAGAAAGGCTGTCTGCAGCCGGCGTGGCCTCAGTGCCTCCTGTGCCACCCGCAGCTGTGTCTGCCCACATCGCCGTGGTCTCTGAGAGGCTGCTTGCTGTCCTGGAGCCCGATGACACCCTTGCCGAGGTGCCAGTGATCCCGCTTGATGTCCTCTCCCCAGAGCTTGGGCAGCCAGAGCAGGAGGTACACGGGGTCACTGTGTGGTGAGCGCTTGCAGGGGCATGGGGCGCGTGGACATCGTGGTTGACCGTTGCTCTGCGGGTGACACTGTGTCTCGAGAAGGGGCCGTGTTTTTATGAAGACCCCAGGCCGCAGTCTCAGGTACTCTCAGGGCGGTGGTACCCGACCGACCGGCATCCATCCCTTCGGTCTGGCCCGGGCTCAGTGCCACAGTCCACAGCATCCTGGTCTCCTCCAGGCCGTGGATCTCCTGCTCACCTGCTTCTGCCAGAGCCTTGCAGCCGCCTCCAGCTCCACCCCACCACAGAGGTAAGACGCCTGGCAATTTCAGGGGTCACCCTGTCCTGCTCAGGTTGGGGCTTGCCCTGCTTCTGGGACGATGTGGGCGGCTGGGCAGCACAGGGGATCCATGGACCCAAGTCCTGCAGCATCCCTCAGGGAGCGAGGCACCAGCCCTACCGCTCGCTGTTCCAGACAGGGCCCCTGGGCGGAGCTCTTCGTAAGGCTGCTGTGTGGGCGCGCGGTCCTGCCTGCTGTGCTGACCCGCCTGTGCCAGCTGCTGCTCCATCAGGTATGTCCTGTGGCTGCCTGCCCCTGGGGCATGGGGACATGGGTGTGTCCATGGCCTAGGTGGACTAGTGAGTGGGGGGTTTGTTTCACCAAGGCCCACCTGGAGCGTGCCCCAGTCCGGTGTTAGCCCACCCCTCCTCTCCTGGCATGCTCCCTCTGTCCTCTCCAGGGACCCCACCTGAGTGCCCTCCACGTGGTGGGGCTGGCCGCGCTGTCTGTCCACCTGAGTGAGTTGGGGCCGGTGCTTCCACATGTGGACCTAGGCCTACCTGCCTTCGCCCAGGGCCTTTCCATAGCCGCCTTCCTGGACATGCTGCTTCCCTGCAGGACCGGGATATCCCTGCTCCTCTGTGGGAGGTAGGTCCATCTAGACCTGGTGTCCCAAGCTCCACTGGGGTTCTGGGGTTGGTGGGGGTGTGGGTGTGCATTTGTGGGTGTCTACAATGATGAAATCCCGTTGGTTTGCCATTTTAAACCCATGCATGTCATTGAGTGTTTTCTCAGTGTCATGGTGGCCACTGTTGCCCCTGTAACTCTGCACCTCCCTGTCCCTGAGTGTGGCCTTGGTGTGGGCAGAGGAATCATGCAGCAGTGACATGTGAGGTGGCCGTGAGGCTCAGTGTCACATGAGTCTGAGCCTGCTTTCCTCGGCACTACAAACCGAGCCCTCCACATGGGCTGTAAGAGTGGTCCCTCCTCACCTGATCCTCACTGTGTTCCTCACTCTGGGGCCGTGTGTTCACAGCCCATCTAGCACTCACCACGTCATTCCAGAGTCCCTGCAGCCCGTGTGCGGTGTCTCCTCTCACAGGTTCTGTACGGCGGCCATTGCTTATGTCTTGTGCAAGTCTCCCTCGGCATCCTCTGACACTGGGCACGGGCGACTCTCCCCCAGGCTCGTGAAGAAGGTGGGTCTCCGTGGACAAGGGCTGATGGGAATGGACCAGACCATGAGAGACAGGCGTGAGCTGTGTCTGTGTAGCCTGCCGAGTGACCACGTGATCGAGTGGGAAGCTTCAGAGGGGACATGGCAGGAGGAGCAGGGCCTCCTGATTCCCTTTACATGGGAACTGATGGAGAAGCCTTTTTAAGTGCAGATTCCTAGGCTCTCCCAGATGAATTCCATCAGCACCTGGCCTGGCTCTTGGGGGTCCTGGTACACACAGGTGCGCTGTGGTGACTAGTCTCATATGGGACTCAGGAGCTCCAGGAATGGAGACTTGCTGCAGCTGCAGGACCCCCAGGGGGTCGTGGCCTGAGCTTATCACTGCCCGCCAGCTGCACTGTACAGCACTTACACAGCCCTTTAGGGTCTAGCAGTGCCCTGCGCCCGACACACAGCCAGCCATCTGGAGGACACGGTCTTGTCAGTACTGACGGGCTCGTTGCCAGTGAGGAGCAGGTTGCCGGATATGCTGAGCCAATGTGTAGCAGTGGCTTATCTCCTGATGGGAAAGAAGGAGCAAGTCCATCCATGTGCAAAGCCCTGCCTGGGAATGTTTTGTTGCGAAGGCAAACTTTGCAAAGAAGCAGCTAGAATCAGAATAGGTAAAGGTCCAGGGAGGCGGGTGTGCAAGTCTGACCCAGAACCTGGCTTCTTCAGTTCCAGTTTGTCGTGTTGAGACTATTCCCCGAAGCTCAGGAGCCCTGCTCTGTCCTGGGTGACATTCCCTGGAGGCCCCTGTGCCTGCCTTCTGTGGACTGGACCAAAGCCGCCCTCCATCTGTGGGGACACAGGGCTTTCCGACAGCTGCTGGAGGAGAGGGAGTTTCAGGTGATACCCTGCTGCGCCTTTTCTCTTAGGCCTTTGCTGGACTCACGGGTTTCCCTGGAGAGTGAGTTCCACGTGTCCTAGGACAGGTGTGAGGTTGTGAGAAACGTTACAGATACCCTCTGTGCTGTGTACTGTTGCCACCAACAGAGACATTTTACAGAAAGTTCCAAGGGTGATTACAATGTTATTGTAACATTGGAAGGACAGCCCCACATACTTCCAGTCACTGATAGGATGCTATCAGGGTCACCAGGAGGATCCTGGCCTCTACGCCATGGCTGGGAGTTGCCGCACTTCAGAGCAGACCCCTGGGAGCTTGGATGAGTATCAGGAGACACCCACTGCTACCATCCCTGCCAGCATCCCCACGAACTCCCCCAGAAGCACAACTACCAATGTCACCATCACCATGTCTGCCAGAGTCTTCGCCAACGCCCTTTGACACGGCAAACTGCTCTGCTAACATTCACAACTCCTCCTCCAAGAATCCAATTCCCAGGTTCCCCAATAACACCTCTGCAAAAGTCCCCGTCACCTCGCCCAAGGACAGCCCCACATACTTCCAGTCACATCCCTTCAAATTCCCCACTGGCATCCCTACCAACTCCCTCAGTAGTACCACCAATGCCCTTGCCAGTTACTCAGCCACAGGCCTGCCAGGGTCCCCTCAACATTTCTTCGAGCACTGCCACCACCGGCGTAGGCTGCCCCTCTCGGCTGCTCTAGTTCTACACCTATTTCCTAGGCTCTCAGTTTTCTGGATGGTTTTGATCTTTCACACAAAAAAGGGACCTCTCATTGCTTTATTGCCAACGACTAACTGTAAGGAAGAGTAAGGAGGCCAGCACTGCCCGGAGTTGGGAGCGATGACACAGTTGGCTCCAGCCCGCAGGTGACACAGCTCCTTTCTGCTCAGTTAACGTACAGAGACTGGCTGCAGCTGGAACTTGGCATTCAGCCGGAAGCAGATATTCTCTCGGACGTGGAAAGGTAAGTGCTCAGGGTGTGCATGTGCCAGACTCGGACTAGGAAGGCGGTGAGGGGGCTGTGGTCTGAGGTTCCATCTGCCACCTCAGCAGCCATGTGGCCCAGGTGTGCTTTTACAGAGGTCACCGTGGGAACTAGACCTGGAGGCCTCACCAGCCCCCCTCAAACTTCCAGTAACATCCTTCCCTGAATCTCACTTGCATTTGCTCCAAGCATGGTGCTTACCTGTCTGCTGGTGCCAACACCTGTTCTCTGTGCAGGCGAGACTTTCACCAGTGGGCCATCCACCAACACTACCTGCCTGAGCCCATATCTGAGGGGGGATGTGGCGGAGACCTGGAGGTGGCCTGCAGAATCCTGACCGAGGAGATGATAGACCACTGCCAGAGGTTAGCATCTGTGTGTCTGCAGTAGTCTGGGCCAGCACTTGGGGCACAGGTTGAGCACATCAGGCCAGCTCTGGGGATGATCCCCAGGGCCACGGTCAGACTTCTGTGATAGGGCATCGCGAGAAGATGGAGCAGATGTTCACAGAGGGCCACACTCACATCTGCAGCAGAAGGGAAGTGTTCATGGAGGTCCAAGGTTAAACAGAGACACATGGCAGATGGTGGGGTGAGGAAACAGCCCTAAAATAATGGTGCTAGACTGTTGGGTGCAAGATGGGAGAAGTGTAGGGCTAGAGAATGGGGGGTGAGGGCAGGGGTGGGTTAACCGGAGACCTCTGCAAACAGAGTCTAGTTTTATTTTAGTGGCGTTGCTTGTGCGTCTGGTTGACACCTCTAGGAATCCATTGCCAGCTTCCAGGTGATGAAGATTGACCTTCCATTTCACCTAGGAAGGAGCTTTGATTTGAGCTATTGGGGTCTTTGATCCATGTTTTAGTTCATTTAGGGCTTCATGTTCCTCCCGCACAAGAGAGGACATCTTTATGCCCTGCCCTTGCAGGGGAAGGACATGCCAGTGACTGACTTCTTATGAGGCCCCACCCTGGCACACCTGGTTGCAATCCCACCTGGTCAAGGTGTGAAGCTCCGTGTGTCTGGGTTCCCTGCGCTGGTGTTTGGCAAACGGTTGTGTTATGTGATTCCTTTGCCAGAGGCACCTTTGAATCACAGTGGTCACTAGGGCCCCCTAGGTGTGCCTATGCCCGTGCCAGGAGGGCAGGGGAGAATTGGAAACCCAGCTTGGCAAGGTCACCGAGGAAGTTTTCCTTGTGTTTCACTCTAGTTCACGGGGCCAGGAGCGCCTGGAGAACCCCGATTTGGTCCCGAGAGGCCGAATGGTCAACCCAGATATTCTTTCCAGGTTGCAGGTGAGCTAGAGAACCCACACGTGGGTGGTGGGTCCTGTGGAGACACCTCTGAATGCATTAACTGTGCACAAAGGCCCCCCCAGCCTGGCAGAATGAAGACTCTGGCTCCCACGAAGCTGAGGCCAGACCACGGGTTTCGTTTCTTTTCTCCTTTTTTAAAATTTTATTTTATTCGGGCCTCTTTGACAGCTCAGACCATGGTTTCTGTGCACTCATCCATGGAGGACACCACAGAGCCCAAACCACAGTTGTGCAGCCTCCTCCATGCCACATCTCTGTTTACACGAGCTGGCTTCTGCTGGCTTTTGGTGGCTCCAGGTGCAGGTCAACTCTGAGAAGGGGCAGGCCGTGAGAGCCCCAAGATTTTGGAGGTGGAACTCTTCCTCAGGGTGGCCACTGAAACTGTGATTGTTAAGTCCTTTTCACCCAGCCTGACCCAGGGATGCAGGGCAAGGACAGTGCTCTTGCCTCAGTCGGACTGCTTGCTGCGGGTGGGAGTCAGGACGTATGCAGGACAGGCCTGCCGCCCGATTGCTGCCAGTTAGTGACCCAGCACTGGCCACGCAACACTGCGGCAAGGCTGGCACGGCCTTACTGGTGACAGTGATGTCCTGGGAACCCGCCCAGGAGAACCTGAGCGCCACGGGCTGTGACTGTTCAGGAAGGCTGATGCACTGAAGCCACCCCGTACTCATCCTCGAAAACACGCTTGCAAGCAGGCACATCTGTGCATGTGCACACGCACACGCATACCCACTTGCTCCCATACACACATGCGTGCATACTCGCTCACCCATCTCAGCCCTGCATGCAACGTGATGAGCATGGGTATTTCTGGCTTGGTTTTGTTGATTTTTGTACGTTTGGAATACTTTCCCAAGACGACTGCTTGCAGTCTCATATCCCAGTGTCGTGGAGAGGACCCCGTCACCCTGTGGTCTTTTCCAGGAAATGGTTGCTGAGCTGGAGCTGAGGCAGGGTGGCACTGCTGGAGGACACTTCCTCTTCGAGGTCTTCCGCAGGCGGCTGCAGGCGATGGGAAGCCCAGTGACAGTGGCCAGCAGCCTGCTGAGGCAGCAAGAGCTGCTCCTGCACAAACGGTACTGGTGGGAGAGCCCTGTGAGCAGTGCTAGCCTGTCAGTACTCATGTCTTGCCTGGCCCCACTGTGGGGCTGTGTGTCACAGGGTTCCCTCAGCCCCGGGTTCCCTCAGCCCCGGGTCTGGCATCAGAACCCTGACTGACTGTTGAAGGGTTAGGTGAAGGAAAATGTAACAAGAGGGGAGAGAGGTGCTCGGGTTGCCCACTGCAGGAGGACTACAAAGTAACTCCAACCTCCCACTCCAGAGGCTCCTTCAGCACAGGCAGTGTGCTCACACTGTGGCCTGGTTTTCACTCGGGGCAAAAATGGTTTTGTCAACAACACATTTGAATGTGCCCTGAGCCATGCCA